>NC_042998.1:31304868-31374868 GCF_006345805.1 Octopus sinensis
AAGGTAAGTTTGATTTTTGATGAATGTGATTTTAACGTATGCAATTGCATTACACACGATCTTTATATGTATGTATGCATAGCTGCAACTGTATTGAAAATATTCTTTTACAGAAATCTACATCTGGGGAAAGTGCTACTAACGAGAGGGATATGCCACAAAATGTTGTTTCTCCACTATTGGAACCCTGGGAAGAATTCATAATGAAACCAAACAGTGGCTATACAAGGGTTCAACTAAGCATTAGTGCCCGAAATACAGAAAGGCCAATGAGAGTGACTGTTTCTGTAAAGTTGTGTGTGAAACCATCAAGTAAGTGTGAAATTGATGATTTAAATAGCAGAAATCATTTATGTATAATGTTTGTCAATTTTTGAAAACAATTGCATTGCAATAACGATGAAAAGACAGAATCGCTACAGTTGTTTGTTTGGAGTGTATGTATGTGGTCTGATCGAAACGTATGTAGACTGTTGCCATAGTAACAAAGCTAAAGCACAGAGATTGAAGTCTCTTGGCAGAGATTGACCTTGTATACTGATATGTATGTGCATTAGGTTTTAACAATGTATCTCACTTCTGCTGATTAAAGCAGTGGTGAGAAGGAAGGTGTGTATGTCTCATTGACCATGACAGGAAGCTGAGCAGAGAATCATCATCATCCTTACACATCCATTGTTGATGCAGCAATGGGTTGGGTTGCTTGATAAGGACTGGTAAGCTGTGGGGCTCTCTGGAAATATGCTGTGACTGCAAAGACCCGACAAATAATGTGAGTTCATGGCAGCTTCCTGCACCAGTTTCGCATAGCCCCAGCCCATCCAAAGTATCTTGTATTGCAGAACAAACTGCTGTGCTTGAGGAGACCTATTGAGTCAAGTACATCAACATGAAAATAAATATCAAATGGAAATTGTTGTTGTGACACCTGTGTTGGCGGCATGTAAAAAGCATCATCCAAATGTGGCCAATGCCAGCACCACCTTGACTGGTTTTTGTGCCGGTGGCACGTAAAAAGCACCATCTGATTGTTGCCACTGCCAAATTTCCCTTGCACCTGTGCCGACGGCACGTAAAGAGCACCCACTACACTCATGGAGTTGTTGGTGTTTGGGAGGGCATCCAGCTGTAGAAACACTTCCAGATCAGACTGGAGCCTGGTGCAGCCTCCTGGCTTCCCAGACCCCAGTCAAGCCATTGAACCCGTGCTAGCACGGAAAACGGACGTTAAACGATGATGATGATGATGATGATATATATATATTTATATAATGGATCAAAAATAATCTTAAAATGCCTCAGTGTCAATATTTCTAATATTTATTAAACAAATCTAATTAACATAGGCTCAGGCGTGGCTGTGTATAGGTGCAGGAATGGCAGTGTGTTAAGAGGCTTACTTCCCAACCACATTATTCCTGGTTGAGTCCCACTGCATGGCATCTTGGGCAAGTGTCTTCTAGTATAACCTTGGGCCGATCAAAGCCTTGTTAGTGGATTGTTAGATGCAAACTGAAAGAAGCTCACTGTATATGTGTATATATATATATATATATATATATATATATAATATATATATATATATATATTATATATATATATATATACCGGAGTAAGCACATAAATGTGAAACAAGGTGGAAAAAAGAGTACTCAAATACCAGAGGTAGAGTAATATGCTTTATTTAAAAGCAGCAGAAGTATAACAAAATATGTTACTCAGAGTGTCATGTTCCCGTTCGTCGGACACTTTTAAATAAAGTATATATATATATATATATATATATACATACATATACATATATATATGTATGTATTTGTTATTTGTGTCTGTGTTTGTCTCCTCACCATTGCCTGACAACTGATGTGGATATGTTTATTTCTCTGTAACTTAGTGGTTCAGTAAAAAGAAACCGATAGAATAAATAATAGGCTTACAAAGAGAAAGTTGTGGGGTTGATTTGCTCAACTTAAGGTTGTGCTCCAGTATGACCACAGTCAAATGATTGAAACAAATAAAAGAATAAACAAACATTCTAATTTCATGTATATTTGTGTTATTGAGTGTAAAAAATTAGGAGAGGAAATTCTATTTCTAAGGGAGTTTTAACCCTATTTTCTTTATGGTTTTCACATGTGCATAACAGTGAATTCTTAATTTATATTACAATGAATGCAATAAGTAATTTACAATTTATAGAAGCACTTTTTCTGTTTTTATTCAGCATACATACCAACAACAGTATCTTCTTCAATTCTGTCAAGTCAGGAAACTATTTCTACATCAATTACTTTATTTAAGTCAACACTCAGTAAGTCTTTCTAATATTTTAAACTGTTTCCATAGAAAAATAAATGATTCAGTACTTTAACATGTATATCATAATGCTTGTGTCACATGAATATATAGCTCCAATTTCATCAGAAAATCTTCTTTAACAACAGCAAGCCTCCATTTTATGAAACCTTATTTTACATTTCTCTTGTTTATGTGCTTACACACACATTCTTATAGGCTTATAAGTTTACACATACAACCTTTTGTACACTTGCAAATGAGTCATACCAAGTAGATTGTATTGTGCTTTTGTTAGTTATTTTAATAGTTGTATTTTAATTAGTGCATCTATCATTTTCGACGATGACCAAGGGAGAAGCAAACAGAGCCCAGTGTGTCTGGCCTGTGGCCAGTCAGTCTGATGTATGCTTGAAAGGCTCTGCTGTGGCTTGGGTACTACTGGTCTGCTGGAACTGAAGGGGAAGATTTGGCTTTGCACTTGTAGTCCTGTTTTGTTCATAGGAGGTGGCACCACTGTTAGTGGTACAAAAATGCACTATTGCCAGGCAGGGCAGTCTTACGCTTGTGTTTTCCAGGTATCATGGTTGATCTCAAAGCTCTTAAGTGAGGCTTTGAGTGTGTCCTTGAAGTACTTTTTCTGTCCACCTTGCATGTGCTTGTCTTCCACCAGTTTGTTGTAATACAGTCTATTCGGAAAGTTGCATGTGGCCTGCCCACCTAACTGGTGCTCTCTGCAGTGTAGAAATGCTTGGAAGATCAGCTTCCTAGAGGTCCCCATGTCTGGGACCTTGTCTTATCAGGTGATTTTCAATAGCTTTTTCAGGTAGTTCATGTGGAAGCAGTTTAGCTTTTTGGCATAATGTTCGTAAACTGTCCACGAAGTTGACCACCAAATTTAAGTGTCTATGCTGTCAAAAATTCTGGTACTATGTACTACTTCTTAGCATAACATGATATATATATATATAAATATAAATAATAATAATGGTTTCAAATTTTTCCACACGGGTAGCCATTTTGGGGAGGGGACACTGGTACTTAATTTATCAACCCCAAAAGACTGAAAAACAAAGTCAACCTCAAAGTATTTTGAACTCAAAATATAGTGACAGATGAAATATCACTAAACATTTTGCCTGGCATGCTAACGATTCTGCTAGCTCACCACCTTATTATTATTATTATTATTATTATTTTATGTTTGACTTTTACTTTACATTTTTACAAGTTGGCTCCAAGTCTCACCCAGAGACCTCAAAAGACAACAAGTTGGAAGTTCATGTTGGTGTTAAGCCTAGGGTGCCATATATTTGGTTTTGTACATAGTATTGTTCTAGAGAATGTTTAAGAAACCATATGAAAATTAAGTTTGTTTTAAAACTTGAGATTACATAGAAAATATTTTGTGTAGGATATGAGCAGTTCCCATGAGCACTATCTTTTGAATTTCTGCCATTTTGGGGTTTCCTGGTATCTGAGCTAGGTAGCAATCAGCCCCTTTTGTTATCATTCCCAGGGCATCTATGACAACAGGTATTGTTTTAGTCTTCAGGTCCCACATTTTGCAAATTTCTATTTCAAGATCTTTATATTTGCTCAGATTTTGGTAAGTCTTGACAGATACGTTTATATCGATTGGGACAGTCATATCAATGAGGAGGCATGATTTTTGTCTGAAGTCTTTCAATATGATGTCTGGCCTATTTGCATCTATCTTTCTGTCAGTTTGAATGGTGAAGTTCCAGAGGAGTGAGATGTGGTCATTTTCAAGCACTGGAGGTGGTTTGTGTTCCCATCAGTTTTTTATCATGGGGCAAGTCCAGGCTTTTGCAAATTACCCAGTGAATATATTGTGCAGCTCTATCATGCCAGTTGAGATACTCTGTAGGCGCAAGAAGATGACACTTGGAGACAACATGATCAATGGTTCCATTTTATTGTTGACATACACGACATGTTGGGCTACTGCCATTCTTTAATATGTTGGCCTGGTAATTCCTTGTAGTTAGGCATTGATCTTGAGCTGCTATGATAAACCCTTCTGTTTCATATTTTAAGCCAGAGGCCATTAGCCATTGATGTGTAAGAGATTTGTCAACATCGGCATTATTCGCTCTCTTTGGGTATTTGCCATTGAGAGGTTTTTCTTGCTATCTATCAGTCAGAATATCTAAGGCAGCAATTTTAGCATGGGTTTTCATGTGCTTAGCTTTTTCTGTGCTTGTTTCTTGTATGTCTAATTCCGGAATTTGTTGTATTTGGAATTCACTTAGGTATTCCTTTGCCTGTTTTGTTACTGAGTATGATGCTTTCTTGTTTTCATATTTTGAGACAAGTTTTAACATCCAGTCCTGAGTTTTTCAGGTAGGTGTCTAGGCCAATCGTGGCAATCTTCATTGTTGATGCCAGTTATAAAAGTCCATGGCCTCCCTCTTTTCTTGACAGATAAAGTCATTCTATATCTGCCTTAGGATGGTGCATTCTATGGATTGTCAACAGTTTTTGTATTTTTCTGTCAAGATTACATATTTCAGTAATTGACCAGTTAAACAATATTGAAACTGTAAGTCACGACTGATATGGCTAAAGCATTGATCGCTTCGATCCTGTTTCTCGCATTCAGCTCTGTCTCGAGTATTGCTCTTACTCTGCGATAACATTCTCTCCTGATCCTTTCCTTCATCACTGAATACCTTATTTCGTCCCCTTCAATTACCTCTTGGTATTTGTAGCTCTCTGCTAGGTCTAACTCTTTTATGACATTCTGCTGGTCAAGGTTAATGTTAGATGTTTCTGTCATTTTTCCTTTGATAAAGGTAGCTTTTGCACATTTATCGAGGCCAAATTGCATTCTGATGTCATCACTGAACTGTTAAACAATCGCTATTATTATTATTATTATTATTATTATTATTGCTGTTGTTGTTGTTGTTAATAATAATAATAATAATAATAATACACATACACATATGTAGTTGATGTTGCATGTCCCTTGACCCATAAATAGCCAAGAAAGAAGGTAAAAAAAAGAGATATATATAATCCTTTTAAGTATGAAATAGTCTGGCTATGGAAAATGAAGGAGGTAAAGATAGTGCCAGTTATTGTTGTTTCCATGGGGACAGTATCAGAAGGCATCTGGAGGAATATAAAGGAAATTGGAATAGAGTACCCAGTAGAACTGTTCCAAAAGGTTTACCTCCTTGGTGTGGCCAGAATAATCAGGAAAGTATTAGATAACTGAAAAGAACAAATAGCATATTATGCTTAGAAGTGGTGCATTTTACTTCAATTTTCCATCTCAGGTCCAGTATAACAAAACTACTCCAAATTCTTGTTAGAACATCCATGTAAACAAGTAAAGGACTGGCTAACTTATAATGGCCAGACGTCACATAACAATAATAAAATCAAAACAAATATTGATATTTTGGATACATTTAATGTGCATGTTTCAGATCATTATGCAAGAGAGAAAAAGAAATTCATCTCTTACACAACCTCCTTAGTGAAGACATTTAAAAATATATGAATTGTTCAGTAGAATAAACACTTTATGTTTATATCAAAACATTCAGTTGACTAGAAGAGAAAAGAATGGGCGATCTTGATCAATGGCGGCTTGTGTATAGGCACTGCAGAACTGCAGCACCCCTATTTCCACTCAATATTACCAATAACATTCAATATAATGAGTCCTTTTTTCTTTAATTCTTTCTTTATACTTGTACATTATAATAAACCTTAAGCTTAATGTCAGTAGCCATCCCCGAGTTTATGAAAAAACACAAAAATCCTTGTATAGAACTGTGCACAGTTTCAGCGATGCGCTGTTTGGCTGTTGTGTGCATGCTCACATGTTGGTGATAGGAAGAGTGAGGTGGAAGAATGAAAATAGATGTGAGATATGCAGGGATATTGTATTTGTAGAGCCGTTATTTAGGCAGAATGGTGTACATATAATAGTCCAATACCTTATGAGTAAAATTCAATAGTAATTAAAATTGGTCATTCCAAGTATAGAGTTTATACATAGTGTTATTGAATCAAGGGTTAGAACCGATATGCCAATTCTATCAAGACTAGTATAAACGCTACACCTTTAAAAATGGACTTGTTTGATTGGTCCTTTCGATAAACAAAAATGAGCTAAATATAAAATATATAAAATTATAAAAATCGAGGAAAAAACCTTACATCGAATCTTTGGTTAAAATACATATTGTCATTAATAAAGAAAATATAATTAATACATGGAAATTGAAATTTAAATATCAAAATGCATTAAAATATTTCACAACAGTACATCCTCATACTAAACTATACATATATACATCAATATACACAGATAGATGTGCGCAGACCACATACATATACAGACATATAAATACAAAACGAAAATATACACACAAATGCATGTACACATATGTATACACAATCTAGCTCGCATGCAAAATCACTGTATCCATATAGACTATAAGCTAAATTCATGGATGGGGAAGGGGCGTTCTTATTTACAACAGAAAGCTAAAAACATAAGGGAGGGGGACGTAAAGTTACAGGGCTCTATACAAGTAACGAATAGGGAGAGAAAACAGTGAAAGAAAGGAAGAGAGAGAAAAAAGAAAAAGAGAAAAGGAAAAAAGAAGAAAAGGGAAAGAAGAAAAAAATAATAACATATGAGTGTTTGTATACAAATTATGTGAGCACATATACTGATACGTATATAGAGATAAGTATGCAAACACAAGCCCAAGTGGATACATGCATACACTTACATTCGTGTATGTATGTGCTTAAGTACAAACATACGCTCACTTACACATATACAAAGACATATGCTTACAAATACATATTCATGTCAATATACATATTCTCATAAAAATGCCTAGGATCTGAGAACATTGTTTTATTTAAAAATGGTGATAATAATAAAAATTTAGACGAAAGACATGCAAAATATAACACCCTATATTGGATTATCTATAAATTAAATACCAAAGTGAGCCTATACAATATAATAAAATGAAATAAACTAAGTGGAAGGTTTTTCCTAAGGAATATGTTGAAATATAAACAAAATATAAACAAATATATGCACAAGACTTTGCTATGCGGAATGAAATCTGCATAGCGCGAAACAAATCCATCGGTGTGATTAAAGACTAGTCCAAGAATCAAAAATTCAAAAAGACAAATGGCTGTGTGGTAAGTAGCTTGCTAACCAACCACATGGTTCCGGGTTCAGTCCCACTGCGTGGCATCTTGGGCAAGTGTCTTCTGCTATAGCCCCGGGCCGACCAATGCCTTGTGAGGGGATTTGGTAGACGGAAACTGAAAGAAGCCTGTTGTATATATGTATATATATATAAGTGTGTGTGTATATGTTTGTGTGTCTGTGTTTGTCCCCCTAGCATTGCTTGACAACCGATGCTGGTGTGTTTACGTCCCCGTAACTTAGCGGTTCGGCCAAAGAGACCGATAGAATAAGTACTGGGCTTACAAAGAATAAGTCCCGGGGTCGATTTGCTCGACTAAAAGCGGTGCTTCAGCATGGCCGCAGTCAAATGACTGAAACAAGTATAAGAGTAAGAGTATACGCTATCCATATGGGATATTTATGTTCGACATTTTGAATTTGGTTGCGTGCCTGTATGTGTTAAAAGTTCGCTTCTTTGATTCAAAGAATTATTGTCTTTGAATAAAATGTAATATTTTTCTAACAAACAGAGATTGCATTTAAAATGCAACTATATAAAAGAAACTGCAAGATTCATACACTAAATGAATTGATATGTGTGTGTTTATGTATGTACAGTAATCCCTCGCCATATTGCAGTTCACCTATCGCGGTTCATCTATCATGTTTCACCTTTCCTTGTTCACCCATCGATTCCTCTGTGGTATTGCTTTGCAGCTTTAATAAAATAGATATATACAAATTATAAAAATAATTTTATAAAATATACAGTACAGTACTATTTCTATTTCATGGATTTTCACCTATCGCAGGGGTTTTTGGAATGTAACACCTACAATAATCGAGGGATTACTGTATACCATTTCAGAATTTCTGGAAGCTCTTAGCTATGCAATTTAGAAATTATTCTTACCAATTCAAGTATATATGATATCCGTTCAATACTATAATTGTAAATAATCATATGCTTGTTTATATTTGACGCAGTTTTGAAGATAATGATATTCAGTTGTAAAATTGTAAAATTATTTTGTTGAAATAAACTTAAATTTTGAAATAGTTTGTTTAGATTCATTTATTTTCGATTTTTCCACAGCTTCATTGATCAGTTCTACAAAAGCTACAAGAAGCACGATATCATCAAGAACAACCAGTGCACCAACTCCAGCAAGTACTGTACAATCCACCACCACAGCTCCAACAACAACAACTACTGTAAAATCTACCACCACTGCCCCAACTACAACAAGTGCTGTACCATCCACCACCACTGCCCCAACTACAACTACTGTAAAATCTACTACCACTGCCCCAACTACAACTACTGTACCATCCACCACCACAGCCCCAACTACAACTACTGTAAAATCTACCACCACTGCCCCTACTACAACTACTGTACCATCCACCACCACTGCCCCAACTACAACTACTGTACCATCCACCACCACTGCCCCAACAACAACAAGTGCCGTACCATCCACCACCACTGCCCCAACTACAACTACTGTACCATCCACCACCACTGCCCCAACTACAACTACTGTAAAATCTACCACCGCTACCCCAACTACAACTACTGTACCATCCACCACCACAGCCCCAATTACAACTACTGTACCATCCACCACCACAGCCCCAACTACAACTACTGTACCATCCACCACCACTGCCCCAACTACAACAAGTGCCGTACCATCCACCACCACTGCCCCAACTACAACAAGTGCCGTACCATCCACCACCACTGCCCCAACTACAACTACTGTACCATCCACCACCACTGCCCCAACTACAACTACTGTAAAATCTACCACCACTGCCCCTACTACAACTACTGTACCATCCTCCACCACTGCCCCTACTACAACTACTGTACCATCCACCACCACTGCCCCAACAACAACAAGTGCCGTACCATCCACCACCACTGCCCCAACTACAACTACTGTACCATCCACCACCACTGCCCCAACTACAACTACTGTAAAATCTACCACCGCTACCCCAACTACAACTACTGTACCATCCACCACCACAGCCCCAATTACAACTACTGTACCATCCACCACCACAGCCCCAACTACAACTACTGTACCATCCACCACCACTGCCCCAACTACAACAAGTGCCGTACCATCCACCACCACTGCCCCAACTACAACAAGTGCCGTACCATCCACCACCACTGCCCCAACTACAACTACTGTACCATCCACCACCACTGCCCCAACTACAACTACTGTAAAATATACCACCACTGCCCCAACTACAACTACTGTACCACCCACCACCACAGCCCCAACTACAACTACTGTACCATCCACCACCACTGCCCCAACTACAACAAGTGCCGTACCATCCACCACTACTGCCCCAACTACAACTACTGTACCATCCACCACCACCGCCCCAACTACAACTACTGTAAAATCTACCACCACTGCCCCAACTACAACTACTGTACCATCCACCACCACAGCCCCAACTACAACTACTGTACCATCCACCACCACTGCCCCAACTACAACAACTGTACCATCCACTACCACTGCCCCAACTACAACTACTGTAAAATCTACTACCACTGCCCCAACTACAACTACTGTACCATCCACCACCACAGCCCCAACTACAACTACTGTACCATCCACCACCACTGCTCCAACTACAACTACTGTACCATCCACCACCACTGCCCCAACTAAAACTACTGTAAAATCTACCACTGCCCCAACTACAACTACTGTAAAATCTACCACCACTGCCCCAACTACAACAAGTGCTGTACCATCCACAACCACTACCCCAACTACAACTACTGTAAAATCTACTACCACTGCCCCAACTACAACTACTGTACCATCCACCACCACTGCCCCAACTACAACTACTGTACCATCCACCACCACTGCCCCAACTACAACTACTGTACCATCCACTGCCACTGCCCCAACTACAACTACTGTACCATCCACCACCACTGCTCCAACTACAACTACTGTACCATCCACCACCACTGCCCCAACTAAAACTACTGTAAAATCTACCACTGCCCCAACTACAACTACTGTAAAATCTACCACCACTGCCCCAACTACAACAAGTGCTGTACCATCCACCACCACTACCCCAACTACAACTACTGTAAAATCTACTACCACTGCCCCAACTACAACTACTGTACCATCCACCACCACTGCCCCAACTACAACTACTGTACCATCCACCACCACTGCTCCAACTACAACTACTGTACCATCCACCACCACTGCCCCAACTACAACTACTGTACCATCCACCACCACTGCTCCAACTACAACTACTGTACCATCCACCACCACTGCCCCAACTAAAACTACTGTAAAATCTACCACTGCCCCAACTACAACTACTGTAAAATCTACCACCACTGCCCCAACTACAACAAGTGCTGTACCATCCACCACCACTACCCCAACTACAACTACTGTAAAATCTACTACCACTGCCCCAACTACAACTACTGTACCATCCACCACCACTGCCCCAACTACAACTACTGTACCATCCACCACCACTGCTCCAACTACAACTACTGTACCATCCACCACCACTGCCCCAACTACAACTACTGTACCATCCACCACCACTGCTCCAACTACAACTACTGTACCATTCACCACCACTGCCCCAACTACAACTACTGTACCATCCACTACCACTGCCCCAACTACAACTACTGTACCATCCACCACCACTGCCCCAACTACAACTACTGTACCATCCACCACCACAGCCCCAACTACAACTACTGTACCATCCACCACCACTGCCCCAACTACAACTACTGTACCATCCTCCACCACAGCCCCAACTATAACTACTGTACCATCCACCACCACTGCCCCAACTAAAACTACTGTACCATCCACTACCTCTGCCCCAACTAAAACTACTGTACCATCCTCCACCATAGCCCCAACTACAACTACTGTACCATCCACCACCACTGCCCCAACTACAACTACTGTACCATCCACCACCACTGCCCCAACTGCAACTACTGTACCATCCACTACCTCTGCCCCAACTAAAACTACTGTACCATCCTCCACCACAGCCCCAACTACAACTACTGTACCATCCACCACCACAGCCCCAACTACAACTACTGTACCATCCACTACCACAGCCCCAACTACAACTACTGTATCATCCACCACCACTGCCCCAACTACAACTACTGTACCATCCACTACCTCTGCCCCAACTAAAACTACTGTACCATATTCCACCACAGCCCCAACTACAACTACTGTACCATCCACCACCACAGCCCCAACTACAACTACTGTACCATCCACCACCACTGCCCCAACTACAACTACTGTACCATCCTCCACCACAGCCCCAACTACAACTACTGTACCATCCTCCACCACAGCCCCAACTACAACTACTGTACCATCCACCACCACAGCCCCAACTACAACTACTGTACCATCCACTACCTCTGCCCCAACTAAAACTACTGTACCATCCTCCACCACAGCCCCAACTACAACTACTGTACCATCCACCACCACTGCCCCAACTACAACTACTGTATCATCCTCCACCACAGCCCCAACTATAACTACTGTACCATCCACCACCACAGCCACAACTACAACTACTGTACCATCCACCACCACTGCCCCAACTACATCAAGTACTGTACCATCCACCACCACTGCCCCGACTACAACTACCGTACCATCCACTACCACTGCCCCAACTACAACTAGTGTACCATCCACCACCACTGCCCCAATTACAACTACTGTACCATCCTCCACCACAGCCCCAACTACAACTACTGTACTATCCTCCACCACAGCCCCAACTACAACTACTGTACCATCCACCACCACAGCCCCAACTACAACTACTGTACCATCCACTACCTCTGCCCCAACTAAAACTACTGTACCATCCTCCACCACAGCCCCAACTACAACTACTGTACCATCCACCACCACTGCCCCAACTACAACTACTGTACCATCCTCCACCACAGTCCCAACTATAACTACTGTACCATCCACCACCACTACCCCAACTACAACTACTGTACCATCCACCACCACTGCCCCAACTACATCAAGTACTGTACCATCCACCACCACTGCCCCGACTACAACTACCGTACCATCCACTACCACTGCCCCAACTACAACTAGTGTACCATCCACCACCACTGCCCCAATTACATCTACTGTACCATCCACCACCACAGCCCCAACTACAACTACTGTACCATCCACTACCACTGCCCCAACTACAACTACTGTACCATCCACTACCACTGCCGCAACTACAACTACTGTACCATCCACCACCACAGCCCCAACTACAACTACTGTACCATCCACTACCACTGCCCCAACTACAACTATTGTACCATCCACCACCACTGCCCCAACTACATCAAGTACTGTACCATCCACCACCATTGCCTCAACTACAACTACAGTAAAATCTACTACCACTGCCCCAACTACGACTACTGTACCATCCACCACCACTGCCCCAACTACATCAAGTACTGTACCATCCACCACCATTGCCTCAACTGCAACTACAGTAAAATCTACTACCAGTGCCCCAACTATGACTACTGTACCATCCACCACCACTGCTCCAACTACAACTACTGTAAAATATACTACCAGTGCCCCAACTACAACTACTGTAAAATCTACCACCATTGCCCCAACTACAACTACTGTACCATCCACCACCACTGCCCCAACTACAACTACTGTACCATCCATCACCACTGCTCCAACTACAACTACTGTAAAATCTACTACCACTGCCCCAACTACTACTACTCTACCATCCACCACCATTGCCCCAACTACATCAAGTATTTTACCATCGACCGCCACTGCCCCAACTACAACAAGTTCCGTACCTTCCACATCCACATCACCAACTACAAGTACCACTGGCATAACAGGTACATACCCTATAAAACCGGTATCTAAAGAAACTATACCACCGTTTCCACCTGAAAATGTCACTGTTGCTGCCACAACCCCTTCAGCTATTATCACCCCTGGTACGTCACTATTTGTTATTTTGTCTTGTTTATACTTGTAATATGTTTGGCTAATGCCTACCTTTTATACAAAGCAATATATGTTGCCGTTAGGAATATTGTGACTCTTTCTGCTCACTCAACTTTATTTAATTATATCTTCATTCTTTTATTGTTTTATTCTTTTACTTGTTTCTGTCTTTTGACCGAGGCCATGCTGGATTATCGCCTTTAATGTTGTTAAAATCTTTTCTACTATAGCCACATTTTAATAATGGGTCTATTTTTATCCTTCAACTTTCCTCCCACTTAAATTTTTCCTTTTCAGCTTTTCTTCTTTGTTTTATTTCTCTTTCCTCCTCTCTCTCACCAAGTTTCTCTTTCCCTACTGCTTCATTTCTATGTATGAAGCTCACATTCTCATGGGTTACTCATCAGTTGCAGCCAGTTTCTCAACCATAATAAATGTGAAACTCTTCTGACTTTTATTTCCCACCTGTCATTTCTACTTTAAAGGACACTGTCTGAAACATTGTTTCCACATAACACAAGTTTTACCAACATAGACTGCCACCAGTCTCCTTGGGTTATGTTTTATCTACAATATTTTATGCACATGTTTTGATACAGCCCTTTTGTTTTTCATCATGATTTCATTTGTTTGATTATTTTTCAGTTATTTGCTTATAATCCTTGACTACATGTTTTTTTTTCTGTTTTGTATCATTTCCATTTAAATATATTTTTCAGTTTGTGCCCTCACCCCTTGTGAAATTGAATTATTATTGGGATTCATTCCGGGAGATGTTGTTGGTTGGGTTGAAAAAGATGGTATTTCAGGTGTCAGTAGTGATGCAGAAGTAGTGCATGCTAATGATAAAATTGAAGATGGTGTTACAGTTTATATTCAGTGTAATAACTGGTAAGTACAGAAAATGTGTGACTGAATTTCATTGAATATTAAGGGTTATACTATAATTATTATAGGGAAAAAGACCTGTTTACATTTATTTTCTTTCATTTGGATTGAAAGAATATTATTTTAAAGTAGAAACTCATGCAATGATTTTACAGATATATGTATGGAGAAATAACCATTTTAAAACTTTAATGTTGTATAACATTTCTTAATAAGTGAATTACATTTGAGGGATTTAAAAAATGCAGAAAATTTATTTTTAGATCAAAACTGAAATTTTACATTTTTACTTTCATTTTATATTGAAATATAACATTAGAGCCTTGGTTTATGATCACTTCTCTTATCTTTGGCACTTGGCCATTTTAGTTGGTTCCACTCTCTCTCTCTCAGCTAAGAAATCTTTGTCTTGCAAGCTGCCTGGTGACCCTGTGGATACTGGAGCCTCATAGAAAGCACCTGTGCTGGTGCCGTGTAAAAAGCACCCATGCTGGTGCCACATAAAAATCACCCAGTACACACTGTAAATTGGTTGGTGTTAGGAAAGGTATCCAGCTATAGAAACCTTGCTAAAATAGATAATAGGAGCCTGGTGCAGCATTCCAGCTTGACAGCTCCTGTCAAACCGTCCAACTTGTGCCAGCAAAGGAAAATGGACTTTAAATGATGATATGATGATAATGATGAGGAGGATATTATATATACTAACTTTACAATAATTATAAGTTAAGACTTCTTAATTAAAAGTTAGTTATTGACATTTCATATACAGACATATATACAATATATATAATATAACTAATTATTTGTCATATTTTGCATTGTAACAAATAAAATTGTAACACAAATTTTGGATTAGGCTGTAGAATAAGTATAAGCTATCATTGGCTCTGAATCATTTTGTGAATTTAATAGTCATCATTAATTAAAACTGTTCTTTCTCTTTGCTTCTCATTCATTGCCATTCTGAGTTTCTTGCAGTTATGTATTCATTCAGACTCTTCAGTATATGTGTGTGTGTGTGCACGCACACATACATACTTCTATGCATGTATGTTTTATATATATATCTAATATTTTTTCCAGTACCTGTGACAAGACGAAGTTGCGATGCACTAGTAAGATATGTCATGGTATGTAGACTTCTATGTTTTTTTAAAATTTATTCTAGGATTAAGCAATGCATTAATACTAGCAGTATGAGCAAAATTCCCTTTCTTCACCAGCTATGTAGATGACATCCTCCTGTGAAGAGGCTGACAGAATATTCATGACATTCAACAAAGTGGACACGAACATAAAGTTCACTATAGAACATACCGACAACACTGGATCACTATCGCTACTTGACTTCCAACTGAAAATAATGGAAGAAGGCAAGATCCATACTATGTTCTACAGGAAAGCAGCCAGTAGAGATATGTTTGTCCAGTACAGTTCAGCACTTCCACTTGGTGCCAAATTAGGATATGCCAGAAACGAACTTGTATGCATCTAGAACCAGTGCAGCAGGACAGAGGACAAGGTGACCCATCCGAAGAGACACAAGAAGTGATAGACTAGACGTAAAACTAGCCCACTCTGGCCCCTCTCTGAAAAAACATTTTGCAAGGAAACAGGCAAAGGACAGCAATCAATGCACACTCGCAAACTGCCCCATACACGTTCGCATCAAAGAACATCTGAACACGAGAGCCTCTTCCTTCAGAAAGCATCTAGATATATATAACTTATGAGCAGCACTATAGAGGGGCCAGCACACTCAAGCTTGAGACATGGCTGCCCTCATGCACTTCTCACAAGGAATTCCGGAAGGAGCTTCGCGAGACCAGTCCAGAGATGCTTCCGGGGGATAAAAAAAATGGAAAATAAATAAACCGTTGGAAAATCGATTATAGCAGTGACTCGATCAATTCCTAGGGATATTTGAAGAAGGAATTTTTATATTCTGAAATATTATATCAAACTATGGATGATTAAATTACAACAGTTATTATAGTCCATTATTGTTATTATAGTGCATTGTGCCATTCAAAACACATTATTATTATTTTTTACAAACAATACACAATGCTTCAAGTGAACTACAATACTCTCCTAGCTTTATTTCTCAATTTTAGTTTCTTTCACCACTTCATATAAATGTCCTTAAGTTATTTTCATACAAGTTGTGGCAAAATATGTTTGTTATGCTCAATATTTTTGAAGTTTTTACTGTTTTTATTCCAATTTTTCTCATATATACATACATATATATATAGTTCAAATTTACAGAAAAACAAAAGATGAAGACTGGTGTAGGAACAACAAACAAGTGTATTAGTTTAATGTTTGAGAAAATGGGGAAATTCTTTACATTTTAAGCCTATGCTCTTCACAAGAAAGGAATAAGAGTAAAAAAATGGAGAGAACGGAAAAAAAACAGAGATAGAAAAACTGTATAGAGTTCAGTAATCCATATGTGTATGTGTGTGTGTGTGTGTGTGTGTGAAGGTGAATGGCTTTGTGTTTAGGGTGTTGCACTCATGATCACTAGGTTGTGGGTTTGACTACAAGACCAATCCCCAAGTTGGGTTTTTGAGAAAAACATTTAATTTCCTGTTGCCACAGTCCACTCAATTGTAACTGGGTAACTCTGTGACAGATTAGCATTCATAATGGTGGCCTGCTTACCTAGCTAGTGGGGCAGCATCATTTGAAAGTTAGAATAATATAAAATGTATTGTGACCAGTGATGTATAACAATATTCGATAGTCTGGTTGACCATGTGATATCATCATCATCATTTAGCATTCATTATCCATGCTGACATGGGTTGGGCAGTTTGACCAGGTTGGTAAGCTGAGTGGCTGCACCAGACCCCAATCTGATTTGACGTGGTTTCTATGGCTGGCTGCCTTGCCAAAAGCCAACCACTCCTAGACTGTAATGGGTGCTTTTACATGCCGCCAGCATGGGTGCAAGTTGTGTGACACAAGTATAAATGACTTCAATTTCATTTGGCTTGATGGGTCTTGTTCTCAAGTACAGCATATTGTCAAAGGTCTCAGTCATCTGTCATTGCCTCTGTGAGGCCCAATGCTTGAAAGGTGCTTTTTACATGCCATTGGCATGAGTGCCAGTTATGCGATACCAGCATTGGCCACATTGCTGCAGTGAGGCCCAGTGCTCGACAAGTGCATTTATGTGATATATATAATTATATATATTTTGCTTTGTCGTAAAGAAAGGCAGTGCTTATGAATCTTTACTGGTTGTCTAATTCCTGTAGGAGAGATGAAGAATGTATTCTCAAACCAGAGACATGATTCAGATGCTTGCAGTTGATTGAACTCTGTTGAAGACACCCAAAAGCAAGGCAGTGGTGTTAAATTGAGTGCTGTATTAAATCTACCACACAAACAGATTATAATGAGATTTCCACTCAGAATGCAAAGAACAAGTACTACAATGTACCTTACCTGACAATCAAATGATTTTGCTAGTCTACCACTCTAGACAAATCCTTTATTGATTCTGAAAGGATGAAAGGTGTTGCTGATCTTGACAAGATTTGATCTCAGAATACAAAAACACTTTGATGGTCTTTTGACTCTGTGAATTTGCCATCAGCATGAGACTGGGAATAGAACAGAAAGAGATAAAATGAGATATAGTAAATAATCCAAGAAAATAAGAGCCAGTAATATTCTGGTCCAATTACATAAGCTTCTCTATGAAATAGGATAAAACTTGTCTAGAAAATATGACATTTAAGTATATACCATATTTGGTGGTGTGATGGTGTATGCTCTAGTAGTTAGAGTTCTATGCAATCTCTTTGACACCTGCTGTGTTGTACACTTTGCACCTGTTCAGGTAATATTGATTTGATGACAGGAGTGAGCTTACGTACAATATAAATATTTGATCACTATAAGCAAATCATTTATGCAGGTTGTTCAGCAAAAATTGCAGAATCATCTTCCTCAGACTACGAGAGACCACCATGGTCATGGTCATCTTTATATTTGATCTCATATAAGATGCACTTTTTTTTACTTTCCAAAATAATGTCTCAAAGCAAATCACCCTTGCTGCCATATGTGAAGTTGGATCTACATCACATGTTTTTAAATGTAACAAAAATTATTTTTTCTGATTATGTACTGCTGAAATTGAAATGTTTCTAATATTCTCATGCAACTCTTGTATGTTATCAGATATGCTAAACCCTTGAAAAACTTTCCTGTAACATTTTGCTTAACTAGTTCGTTAGTGAATATAAAATTTTATGTTCTTTCTGTGTACCTCTAATTTATTTTGTGATAATGAAATCATGCTCTATCCTCTCTGAACCACTTATATCACCCCACCCTGCTGTTTCACCATCTATTTCTCTTGGTCTCTGTCTTTCTCTTCAACTGAAGTAGTCAAGTATCTCCTCTATAGTTACCTATTTCTATCCCTCTATTATACTCTAACCTCTCACCTGGCACAAAGCCACTTCCACTGGTTCAACTTCCTCTCACAGCTGAGAGGTCTTTGCCTGACAAGTTGCTTGGTAACCCCTCTGGTGTTGGTGCCACAAAAAAAGAATCACTCACTATATTCAGTAAAGTAGCTTGTGTTAGGAAGTCCATCCAGCAATAGCAACCATGCCAAAGCAGACAATGGATCCGGGTGCAGCTCTCCAGCCTTGCCAGCTCCTGTCAAACCCTTCAACCTATGAAAGACATATATTAAATGATGATGGGTGTAATTTTAGGTGTGTTTAATTTTCCTATGTTTATGATTTTTTTTGGTGTGTATGCACATCATCATTGTCATCATCATATGACATCCATTTTCCGTGCTGGCATGGGTTGGATGGCTTGACAGAAGCCGGCAAGCCTGAGAGCTGCACAAGGCTGCAGTTGTTTATTTTGGCACGGTTTCTATGACTGGATGCCCTTCTTAATGCCAGTCATTTTACAAAGTGTACTGTGTACTTTTAATGTGGCGCCAGTGTCAGTGCTTTTAATGTGGCACCAACACCAGTGCTTCTTAAGTGACATTAGCACCAATGCTTTTTTACATGGTGCCAACACAGGTACTTTCCATGTAGTGCCAACATGGGTGCTTTTTATGTGGTACCAGCACCTGTGGGGTCACCAAGTAGCTTGCAAGACAAGGACCTCTCAGCTGTGAAGGGGAGGTGAACTGAGAGAAGTGGCTGTGTCCCAGGCAAGAGGTTGGAGTATGACAGAGGGACAGGAGAGGGGTAGCTGTCTTACTACAGAGGAGGTACTTGGCTACTCCTGTAGGTCAAGGACTATGTTTCACAATATCTTCTATATAAAGATAGTCTTGTTAACATATAATTTAAGTTTCCTGGACACTTATATTTTCAATGTGTTACAAATCTAATTATTCTTTTGTGTTTTTGCAGGATGTACTTATGATTCGTGGAGTAACTGGGGAGAATGTAGTAAAAGTTGTGATATTGGTAACCGTATTCGTATCAGAGAACGTTTTAAAGGAAAAGGAAATGAGCTATGTAACCTGCCTTTAGAGCAATCAAGTGACTGCAATTTTGACCCTTGCAAAGGTAACTATTATTAAAAACAAGCGTTAAATAAATGCTTAAAATAGCTATGCATTGGCACAGGAGTGGTTGTGTGGTAAGTAACTTGCTTATCTCATTGTGCATGAACGAATCAGAGTTGTGTTTGACACTGAGGCTGTAAGACGTGTTTTTAAAGCCATCTTAGATTTTTTGGGGTCTAGTGTGGGCCTATTGTTTGCTGCAATTATTTTTTTACAAACAAGAAATCCTCACCGGATTCTAGTCTATCTGCGGCTGAGTGAACATTTTTTTTCACTTAATTGTGAAAATTATTGTTTTGGTGGGCGTATCCTGTCACAAAATTTTGTTTGAGAATAGTGTTTGTCCAGGAATAACTCCGTGGGAATTTTTAGAAAAGATTTCAACAATATTGTTCCTGTCAAGGAGTACCTATGAGAAGAAAAGTGGAATGATTTTTCAGCAATTAACTGTTTAACAATATATATGTGTGTGTGTGCGTGTGGTTATATATATGTATGTGTGTGTATATGTTTGTGTGTCTGTTTTATCCCCCACCCCAACATCGCTTGACAACCAATGCTGGTGTGTTTACGTCGCCATAACTTAGCAGTTTGGCAATAAGAGACCACTAGAATAAATACTAGGCTTACAAAGAGTAAGTCATGGGGTCAGTTTGCTCGACTAAAGGCGGTGCTCCAGCATGGTGCAGTCAAATAACTGAAACAAGTAAAAGAGTTAGGAGTTATAGTATATTTAAGGTCTGGTTTACATAAGATTAACATACATCATATAAAAAGAATTTTAAATAGGTTCTATGAATATTCAAAATTCAGTTCAGTAACTGGTAACCACAACATTGAAAACACTGCATCTTGTCTTTCTGTTGGGACCTGTAAAAGTTGTGAATGAAAACTCTCTTCCTGGAGTAAAATTTAAAATAAAACCATTATTTAATTCTAACTCACTTCTGTATGGTGATACATGTTATTTAATTAATGAAAGGACAGTAGATTAGTAGAAATATAAAAGACAGTGGGTTAGGAAAAATACCAAGTTGTATTTAGTTGTCTCTCTGCATTAAGGGTCCTTTTTGTACCTTAACAAGTCTATGGAATAGTAATGAAAGGATTGGTGAGCTCTCATATGACAGCTGCCTTTTTTAGTCCCTTCAGTCCTTTTTTAGTCCCTAATTCTGTGTGTGTGAAAAAGTTTGGGAGAGAAGAAACAAGCCCTGTTCTTGACTGGTGCTTTATTTATTTATACCAAGGGTATTATAGAAAAGTTGATATCAGTGAAATTTGAACTCATAGTACAGAGAACCAGAACGATTATTGATGCATTCTGACCAGTGTTCTGATGATTCTACTTTCCACCAGCTTACATTGATTTCAATTCCCTTTAGTATTGCTTTGTCTTCTCTTACAAGAAAGTTAAAATTCCATATACTACTTGGGTTGATCCAGTTACCTATACTCTCCTTCTCCATATAAAAAGACTGTAACCGTATGCCAATATAATAAACCATTACAAAAAATGTATTTTTTTAGCTAGACACAGTTGCAACTAGAAGACCTAATTTATCAAATCATTATTTCATTGAAGGTCAGTAGCGAGCTGGCAGAATTGTTAGCATGCTGGACAAAATGCTTAGCAGTATTTTTCCCATCATTATGTTCTGAGTTCAAATTCCGCCATGGTCGACTTTGCTTTTCATCTTTTTGGGATTGATAAATTAAGTACCAGTGAAACACTGGGGTTGATGTAATCAACTATCCCTGCCCACAAAATGGCTGCCTTTGTAGCAAAATTTGAATCCTATTTAAAAAAAGGTGGTGAGCTGGTAGAATCATTAGGACACTGGGCAAAATGTTTAGTGGTATTTCGCCCGTCACTACCTTCTGAGTTCAAATTCTGCTGAGGCTGACTTTGCCTTTCATCCTTTTGGGGTTGATAAATTAAGTACCAGTTGAGTACTGGGGTCGATGTAATCGACTTACCCCCTCCCCACAAATTTCAGGCCTTGTGCCTTTAGTAGAAAGGATTATTTCATTGAAGGTTTAAAATAATTTCATCTTTGATCCTAATAAATATTGTCCAATTTTTTTTTGTAAATTTTGTTATTATTATGATTGTTATTTCTTGTAATATATATATATATATACCTATATATCTTTAATTAGGAAAACCATCTTGGTCTACTTGGAATTCGTGGAGCGAGTGCTCTACTACTTGTGGTGTTGGTTCTCAAAAACGACAAAGAATTTGCAATTATGGTTTGTTAAATGAAGAGTGCACTGGGGAAGCAGTTCAACTCCAAGCATGTGTGACAGCTAAGTGTGAAGGCAATGGTAATATTCCTTGTTTTATGAAGTTTGTAATCAAATTTCAAATTTATTTTGAAATTTCATTAATAATTTCTATTAATTATGTTTTTTAACCCTTTACCATTCAGGCTTCCTGTTAAATGTAATGCTTTTCTTTTCACATTATCTTGTAGCTTTGAGATTTCAACGATGTGATTGTTTATTTTCAGAATGATATTAGGGCAGATGTGAGAAACTAGAACATAAAATGGGTAGAATATTTTGGTTGGATATGGCTGCTTTAAATGCTAAAGGGTTGTGGGTTGACTTATTTGTTGACACAGTACTTTTTATAGGGGATATCCTTCTTACTGATAACCATTTGTGTAGTAGGAGAGATACTTAACTTTTGTTTAGTCAGGAAAACTGATGCAAACATAATTAGCAGCACCTTTATTCAGAGACACAATACTATGATAGAAATAAGATCTGAGAATTATATAGAATCAATAGTCTAACAACTTTAAAATAACTTACTTGATTGGCACTTTATTTATTGATCCATTGAGGATGAAAGTAAAGTCAACCTCAGTTATTTGGCTATCTTATTTTTCTTGCTGTATAAAATTCAAATGGTATGTATGATATTCCAAGACAGGAATTATATTTAAAAATATTTAACCCTTTTGTTACTGTATTTATTTTGAGATGCTCTGTGTGTCTTTCAGTTACTTTAAATATAACAAAGAATTTAGTAAAATAACTTAGCTATCATTCAGCTAGTGATAAGAACATAAATTGTGACTAAGGTTTGGTGGAAGATTTTAATTCCAAACTTATGAAAACAAGACATTTGAACTCAGAGCTAGAGCCGGCTTCAGCCAGGTTGGTAATGAAAGGGTTAAAGTGATATTTTATACTTTTATGCATTATTTTGTATACTTTATGAATCATATTTGTGAACAGAATGGTCACAAATGTTTAACTAAATCATAGCTTAGCACAATCCATTATAACTGTTATAAGGTCCAATAATGGACTATGCTATGGGTAGAGTCTAAGAATTAGAAGGCCTTGCTAAAGCAGGTGAGTAACAAATAAGTAAAAAGGCATAAATATCTAACTCAGGTAGAACATATAGATCTAAGGTTAAAGAAAAGAAATTAAAAATGCAATGTCTGCAAGAGGTGTTAACTTCCTTCTGGTGGTCCAGAAAACAGTGGAAATTTCCCTTTAAAAATCTCACTAGATTCTTTACTACAGAGATTGCATTGAGCTTGATTACCTTGATATGGCCACCTTGATATGTCTATTATTAAAACAGGCAAGTTAAACATTAAAAATATCACACTTATGTAATGTATGCATTCTACTATTGCTGTTGCAGTGAATGGTATGACTAGAATAAGAATTACATTTTCTATTAGTATCATAGGAGGTGCTGTGAATGATAATTGCTAAGCTTGACATTCATATGTTTAACCTTATAACACATATTGGGCATAAGACAGTTATTTGATCTATCTGATTCCATATTTTTCTGGCTTTAGAGGAAAGTTTAAAGTATATTTGGACTGTTTATATCCTTAACTAGGGAGCTGTCCCTGTCCAAACTGCTGGGGATTGTTGTTCTCCTTTTGGGCTTGAGACAATTCTTACTGGAATCCAGTGCATTCTAGAACTTATGGTGAATAGCATCATAACCACCTTTTTCAAAGGTGTTATTTTCTGTGTATTCAAGAAGTACATTTTGTGTTGCTATTGTTAATGTTATTCGTGTTTGTATTGAACCATGTTAATTTTTGTTAATAACAATTTAAAAATGTGCTGTTAATATTTTAAAAACGTGTTCTTGGTTTTTGTATTTGTATCATGTTAAGGTATTTTTGTTGTTTATTCATTGTTACTGTTTAGAAGAGATTGTCATTAAAGAGAAATAATGCTGTGGTTTCTTGCAGATGAAGTGACTCCATGATGGTTTCATTATGATGTAAAATAATAGGTCTTATTTAATGAATTACAGTAATTTTTAAAGAAACAACGACAATATCATATTTATATATTTATTTTGCAAAATTCCTGATGTGGAATAGTGTGTTGAAACAAATATTGTTATATTTTGGGATGGTCATTTATTTTTTTTACCAAATAAACACACACACTATATATTCGTTCTTCATTTCAGCTTTATTATTATTCTTTGTGTCTTTTGTTTTAAATCTTTTGTCACATATCCCGTGACTTCTTCACCAACTCTCAATCCCACATGTCTCCTCCTTTCATAATAGATTTAAGACAAAGGACACAAGAATAAGAACGATAATAATGTCATAGTAAAAATAAACAATCACATTATTGTAATCTTGAAGCTACAAGATAATGCATTACTGCTTCAAAACAATGTGAATAAATATTACATGTGACAGAGTAATCTGAATGCTGTGAAGGGTTCACCAATGCCAAAATGCTTAACAGCACACATTCACCTTCATATTAAATATTATAGATTTACTTTTAGTTTTTATTGTAATTTTTTATTATTTATTTTGAAATTTATAAACTGTAATAATCTTAAAGTAAAGGAGTAATCGATAATAATTAATGTTAAATATAAATTTACTCATAAATCTCAGAGCGAGTTATAAACAGTAGCTACAACACATCGTGACGTATATTTACCATTTAAATATGGCTAACCCCTAAGGGTGGATGCTACTGTAGTTTGTAGCCCCAGGAGGACACCTTCTCCAGCTGGCTATAGACGTGTGTATCATAAGTTGAAGACGGGAAGGATGGCTTCCCTTTGCAAATACTGATAGGGCACAGAAAGTGTGTCTATAACCAGCTGGAGGAGGTGTCCTCCTGGGGCTACAAACTACAGTAGCATCCACCCTTAGGGGTTAGCCATATTTAAATGGCAAATATACGTCACTAAATTTACTCAGTTTTCTCTTAAGTTCTCAAACATATATACATGTATGTATAAACGAGTGAATGAATGAAAGAAGCCTCTTGTGTGAATGTGTATGTGTTTTGGAATAAGTTTTTATTCCCATGGATTTCAATGTATTTGCCATGTATTTGCAAACAGTGGCATCCTGACAGTATTGTTTGATTGCATTACTCTGTCAAAGATGCCCAAGCTTCTCCATTTGTTTTGATATGTTGTATGATGTTTGTAAATAAAAAGTTTATTCATAGGGTGTTGCTTGCTTCCAGTTCTATTTGTTGTTTGATAGACTGAATGTTTATTACCTCACTTGGAAACATGAGGGTTGGCAACAGGAAGGGCAAGCATACAAATTTAAATTCTTTGTCTTTGTTTTTTATTGTATGTAGAGTTCAATAAAAATTTTAAGATTGATTCTTTTCAGTATACTCATATATATATATATTTTTTTTTTTTTAATTTTAGAAACTTGTAAAGATGGAAAAGTTTGGTCTGATTGTGCAAATGCTTGTCCAATGACATGCATGGATCACAAAATTGGGGAAAATGTATGCCAGCAGTCTGACACTTGTATACCTGGATGTGCATGTCCTTCTGGATTCCTCGAAGAAAATGGTCACTGTGTTGAGGTTAGCAAGTGTTTCTGTCATGACAAAGATGGAACATCAATTCTTGAAAACTTTGAAGCAAAATCTCAATTCTCTTGTCAGAAATGGTAGGAATTTGGATGCATTTTTCTATTTACTAATTTATTAATTTTTTTTGAATAGTTTGAAATTAATGCTCCAATTAATATTACTAACTTTACATTTTGTATTTAATGTTTTAGCTTATGTTCTAATGGTACCATTGAATGCCTCAACATAACGAAGAACTGTAAGTAAAATGATTATTGTTTTGTTTTGTTTGTATTTGCATGAACAAATATATGCTAAATTTTTAATATTCATTTACAATTATTATTTGAGAAGTGAAGAGTTAAAAAAATTTCGTATTTGTGTTGGTATATCTGTGTGTTTTGCATTCTGATTATCTTAGGGTTTAAGATTTGATTTTAACCTGTTGGTGAGAAGTCAATAAGAAATAGACTTTTGATAAAGAAGTCAATCAAAAATATTTCTGTGCATTTTGACACTTAAAAGTAGTTTGTAAAAATAAAATTGTGTGCTTGGTAATGCTCATGTTCTCCTAAATACTTTCTTAACTGTCAGTGGTATTTGTCAGATAAATAATTAGAGACTGGTATCTTTTAAAGCATTGTTTATGATAAAATAGGCAAAAGTAGTGGTTCTTGATGTTTTCTTTGTTAAGGGTTCCCACTGCCTTCTTTAATTGCATTTGCTCAATTTAAAATATAACAAAGAATTTAGTAAAATAACTTAGTTATCATTAAGCTAGTGTTAGGAACATAAATTATGACTAAGGTTTGGTGGAAGATTTTAATTCAGAACTTTTGAAAATGAGACATTTGTTCTACAGAGGCAGAGGCAGTTTCAGGTGGGTTGGTATCAAAAGGGTGAGTGAAACTATTGAAACTGCTTTGTTGATACTTTATTCTAAATTTCAGGTGAAACAGCAGACTGTTTTAAATATAAACTGGGTTTTATATATTGTCTGAAAGAATTATATTATTCTCACAAATTTAGAAACTACTTTGAAAACATTTCATATCTCTCAGTTTCTAACAGAAAAAAAAATTAACACACACACAGGTGTATATTTTCATGCATATATAATATCATGTTGGGTGTTGTCATGCATCATTGGTCACAAGGCACTTTGCCTTTAGCTTTTGAATGATGCCACTTTGCTGGATCAGAAGACTATTTTGTCAGTGTTACACATTTACAACTGAGCAGACAGGAACAATGTGAAATGAAGTGGTTTGCTCAAGAATACAATGTGCCACCTGGTCTGGGATATATTTCTGTGATTGTATATGTATATAAATACATGAGTGTGTGTTTATATATATCACATATATATATTATATTAATATATATTGTGCTGGTGGCATGTAAAAAGCACATATTCTTATTCTAGCAGCTACACTTTCAGCACACCCACCTCCGCTACTGACTTGGTCACCTAGGTAATGGAAGCTATCAACTACTTCTAGTTTTTCTCCCTGGAAGTTGGTCTCTGTGCATTTTCAAGCATGGCCAATGCCGGTGCCACCTGACTGGCTCCCATGCTGGTGGCATATACAAAGCACCCACTACATTCTTGGAGTGGTTGGCATTAGGAAGGGCATCCAGCTATAGAAACCTTGTTAAGTCAAATTGGAGCCTGGTGCAGCCTCCCAGCTTGCCAGTCCTTAGTCAAACCATCCAACCCATGTCAGCATGGAAAGCGGATGTTAAAGGATGGTGATGATGATGATATACATATACACACATATATATATATATATATATGTTATATTCATTATTGAGAAGATGGATTTGATAGGAATCTTTATTCTGTACAATGTTCGTTTTAACCTGTCCTGCTATTGTTGTTTATGTACGGGACTCCATTCAATGTGTTGCGTTGCATTGATTTTGCTGTCTGGACCTCATCAGGTACATCAATAAAGTTATATCTCACTAAAGATCTTGAGTGTCAGCTACCATGTTGATTGTTATATGCCCATCTAGTTAGGGAATGAATAAAATGCAAAAAAATTCAGATATGCATGTGGAAATCTTGCATTCCTATTTAGCTAAAATGACCTAATCAGCTTTCGCTTTCATAACTGCTTAGAGGGAAAAGAAAGTAGAAGAAAAAATAGGAAAAACAGGAAAATGGAAATTTAAACAGTTTTGTGTATATACATAGAGACTGACAGACAGACAGCCACACACACACACTGAGATATATTAAAGTTTAATACCAAATCCATCTTCTTGTGACTTAATTAATAAAATTACCCTGATATTGCAGAGTTCCTGAAATAGATCCAATGGAAGTGTACCATGACTGTGGAAGACAGCAGGTAGCCTAAACTGTGCTGGTGGTCTACTCAACATTTCATCATCATCATCATCATCATCGTTTAATGTCCGCTTTCCATGCTAGCATGGGTTGGATGATTTTGACTGAGGGCTGGCGAACCAGATGGCTGCACCAGGCTCCAATCTTGATTTGGCAGAGTTTCTACAGCTGGATGCCCTTCCTAACGCCAACCACTCTGAGAGTGTAGTGGGCGCTTTTTACGTGCCAGTAAGGCAGTACTGGCAATGACCTCGCTCGAATCTTTTTACGCATGCCACCAGCACAGGTGCCAGTAAGGCGACGTTGGTAACGATCACACTCGAATGGTGCCCTTTTATGTGCCACTGTCACGGAAGCCAGTTGGTTGCTCTGGCAATGATCACGCTTAGATGGTGCTCTTGGCACCCTACTTGCATGGGCACAAGTGCCAGTAAGGCGATGCTGGTAATGATCACACTCGAATGGTGCCTTATATGTGTCACTGGCACGGAAGCTGGTTAACCGCTCTGTCAATGATCACATTCGTATGGTGCTCTTTGCACCCCGCTAGTTCAGATGCCAGTCATCGAATGTGATTTTGATTTCACTTGCCCCAACAGGTCTTTGCAAGCAGAGTTTAGTGTCCAAGGAAGGAAAATTTACGCATAAGTGGGCTAGTTACGCTCTTGGCATGGGCCACAGGTTATGGTTTCATTTGGCTTGCTGGGTCTTCTCACGCACAGCATATTTCCAAAGGTCTCGGTCACTAGTCATTACCTCGGTGAGGCCTAAAGTTCGAAGGTCGTGCTTCACCACCTCGTCCCAGGTTTTCCTGGGTCTACCTCTTCCACGTGTTCCCTCAACTGTTACGGATTGGCACTTTTTCACACACCTATCTTCATCCATCCTCACCACATGACCATACCAGCGCAATCGTCTCTCTTGCACACCACATCTGATGCTTCTTAGGTCCAACATTTCTCTCAAGGCACCTACACTCTGTCGAGTATGCACACTGACATTACACATCCCTTGGATCATACAGACTTCATTCCTTGTGAGCTTACGCATGTCCTCAGCAGTCACCGCCCATGTTTCACTACCATGTAGCATGGCTGTTCATACACAAGCGTCATACAGTCTACCTTTTACTCTGAGTGAGAGGCCCTTTGTCGCCAGCAGAAGTAAGAGCTCTCTGAACTTTGCTCAAGCTATTCTTACTCTAGCAGCTACACTTTTGGCGCACCCACTTCTGCTACTGACTTGGTCCCCTAGGTAACGGAAGCTATCAACTACTTCTCGTTTTTCTCCCCGGAATGTGGCGGAAGTTGGTCTCTGCGCATTTTCAGTGTTTATTGCTCCTGTGCATCTGCCACATACAAAAACTGTCTTCCCAGTGGGCTGTCCTGTGAGCCATGAATTCACTTCATTTGTCGGGTCTTCACAGTCAAAGCATATTGGTTTTTCATCATAGCCTCTGTGAGGCCCAACGTTCAAAGGTCATGCTTGACTACATCATCCCATGTCTTCCTGGATTTACCTCTACGCTGGATTCCTTCAACAGTTTGGGAGTGGCACATCTTCACACATCTCTCCTCATCCACCCATAGTACATGACCATACCAACGCAAACGTCTCTCCTGCATGCCACATCTGATACTTCTTATGTCCAACATTTCTCTTAGGGTGCTTACAATCTGTCATGCATGGACACTGACATTACACACCCGCGGATCATGCTAGCTTCATTTCTTTCAAGCCTACACATGTCCTCTGCAGTCACAGCCCAGTTTTCACTACTGTGAAGCATGGCAGTTCACACACATACGTCATACAATCTACCTTTCACTCTGAGCGAGAGACCCTTTGTCGCCAGTAGGGGAAGAAGCTTTCTAAACTTTGCCCAGGCTATTCTTATTCTAGTGGTAACACTCTCTGAGCATCTACCCCCACTACAACTTGGTCACCTAGGTAGCAGAAACTAGCAACTACTTCTAGTTTCTTCACCTGGAGTGTAATGGAATCTGTTTTCTGAGTATCTGTAGTGTCTATTGCCCCTGTGCATCTGCTGCGCACAAAAGCTATATTCTCGGTTAATTTTCCTTTGATGTTGCTGCACCTCTTATGTGTCCATAGCTTACACTGGGTACATCTTATGGAGTTTCTATCTACACCTTTTCTACAGATCGAGCAGAGCCACCTACCTAAGGGTGTGTGTGGTGAGTTTGCCTTCCTACTTACTAGAACTTTGGTCTTTGCTACATTGACTCTAAGCCCTTTTGATTCTAAATCTAGCTTCCACACACAAAATTTCTTTTCTAGTTCCGGTAGTGATTCTGTTGTGCGGGCCAGGTCATTCAGCATAGAGGAGCTCCCAGGGGCAACCCATCTTGAATTCCTCTGTTATTGCCTGGAGGACTATGATGAATAAAAGGGGACTGAGGGCTGAACATTGGTGGATGTCTACTTCTACCTGGAATTCTTCACTATACTCATTGCCAATCCTAACCTTACTAATGGCCTCTCTGTAAAGGGCCTGTACAGACTTTATTAACCATATATTAACCATATGTATATATATGTTATCAGGTTGTAAATATGCTGAATGGACAAGCTGGGGAGCCTGCAGTCAGACATGTGGAGTAGGTGTGAAGCATCGATACAGGTGAGGTTCAAGTTGCACTAATTTTAATTGTAGATTAACTTGAGGAGCGCTAAATAACTAATCTTACCTGAGTATGAAATTAAGTCTGGACATTATTAAGAGATAAATACATTTCAGAATGATGCTTTGAAATACAAGAAATATGGATTGTATTCTTTTCCAATTTCAGAAAATTGTTAACCTCAGGAAATAGATGCAATAGTGAATATTTAATTGAAAATAAAACATGTACCATGGGAAATTGTCCATTTGATTGCATAGTAAATGATCTTGGATATAAAAGTGATGACATCATCCGTGAATCTGCCTGTGAGATTTGGTAAGAAAATTGAACATTCATGTAAATTGTTTAACTCTTTAACATTTAAACTGGTCATACCTGGCTCAAATACTCTACTTGTTTTATGTTCAAACCAATCAGATCTGTCATTTCACACCTATCCTATAATGTCCTCCCCAAAAATAAATAAGTGTTACATTTGACAATAATCTGAATGCTAAAGGGTTAATCTTTATATATATATATTTTGAATATTATTTTAATGAAAGTATTGAGTTATAAGCATTAAGTTTGTAAAGGTTAAGTGATGCTTTTTGTTTGGTTGAAGCTATTCTTTTATTTTTTCATACTGGGAAATCTACTCATCTACGATGGAGGCATAACATGAGGGAGAGAAGTCATAACAGAAGTATGTATTGAGAAATGTGTAATTGGACTTGACAAATTATTGGGTGATGTCTTAGTGAAATCACATTATTGTTGGTGATACAGCATTCTATTGCAGCTATATGATGTGTTTGTGACAAAGTGACATGTGATGATGATTCACTACCAAACTTCAATTTTGGAGAGTGAATTCCAGCATTCACAGTCATCTTCCAACCATACAAATTCTTGCAGTTTACCTTTAAGCATAGTCTTACAGTTTACATTTGTGACAACCTGCCAGTCTCTCATACATGGGAATGAGAGACTGGCAGGTTGTCACCTCCGACACTCCTTTTTCCATTCAAATTCATATTTGTATTTTCTTTATCACTTCCGTTAGTCTCAAAACTGCTCTGTCATAAATCTTCTCAACAAGTTTTGACTCTGTTCTTTCTCTCCACTCTTCACTCATTGTATTTGTATTTGGTGATTTTAATTTGATTATTCAGCATCGCTTAAACATTCTCCAGGTACTGATGCTGCTGGTATCAACATCTTCATTTTTCTGTTTCTCAGAGACTCACTTAAACAGTTGACCTTCTCATTTGTTTTCCTGATTGTGATGGTCTAACTCCAACTTTACTGATTTTTTTTCTCCCCTCCAATCCTGCTATCTGTAAAACTTCCTCCTTGTCTCCACTTGGTGATTCTGATTATGGCATTGTATGGCTGGATATTGCTCTTAGCAAGAAGTTAGCTGATGTGTCCCATTTTTACAGAATGTTGTCCAGCACTGAATGGTGTGACTTGACAGCTTCAGAGATTTCCTCTAAGGTCCTCTGTGGAATGAGGTGCTTGAACTTAAGGAGTGTGCATTTGGGTTTGCTCTGTAGATTCAAGCTGGCATTTTGTTTATCATTCCATCTTGCAAATTGCAGATGAGGCTTTGCTCTTCTTGGTTCCCTTCTGCATGTTTAGCAACTCTTCACAAGAATAATTTTTTCCATGTCCATCAGTGGGAAAAGACTAATGAGAGCAAGCGGAATTTTTGTACACAATAAGTGTAGGAGGGTCAGGAATGTTGTAAAGTTTGTGTACCTCCAGTACACTAATGACCATCTTGCTTCACAAAAACTTGAATCTCTGGACTTCTAGAGAATTTACAACAATGTTCTCAACAAGTATAAATCGTCTGCTCCTTCTCTTTATCATAGGCCAGAAGTTCTTTTGACTTTGAAGGACAGAGCTGAGCTGTTTGCTTGGTAGCCGTCTGCTAATTCTATTGTAGATGACACAGATCATCTACTGCCTGAGTGAGGACTCTTTCATATAACAGCGAAAAGGGTTGCAGCTATGATTGGGAAACCGGATCCAACCAGGGTTTCTGGTCCTGGTGTTATACCACTTGCTTTCCAGTGATGTAACCCCGAATTAGCCCCACTTCTTTTGGGATTGTTGAACAACTTTCGTCTGGCAGGGAAATATCAGACTTGCACAATTATTAGCCTATAAGTCTTCTTCCTGTGGTTATCAAGGTCTTTTGTTAAGGTCTATTGTTAAGGCGACTTTGTTCAAACACTTTGACACTTTTGATCTTTTCCCTGATTTTCAATATGGTTTTCATGCATCTAGGTCTACTGCTAATGTTCTTACTGTCATACCTGAACATTTCTAGCATTCACTTAGCTCTTCTGTTGAAGTTAGGGCTATCTCTTGATATTTCAAAGGCATTTGACAGTGTGGCATCCTGGTCTGATCTATAAGCTCAGAAGCTGTCATCTGTCTGGGCCTGTTCTTAACATAAAGTCATTTCTTTCAAATTGACTAATCAAGGTGGTCCTAGATGGCCAGCAGTTGGTTAAAATTAGCAGCCTTGACCAAGCTTCCTTTCTTAAGGTGGATCTTTGCATGGTCATAGAATTGGTTAGCAACTGGCTGATAACTTTTAATGCTGGCAAGGCTTTTGGTAATCATTATAGGCAGGGATGATATTCTAGAAAGCTACAACAATGTTCTCAACAAGTATAAATCGTCTGCTCCTTCTCTTTATCATAGGCCAGAAGTATCCAACATCTTGGTTTGACTTTGACCAAAGATCTCTCTGAGAACAAATATGTTCAGTCTATGGTGATGTTAACTGCCAAGAAGGGGAGAGTTTTCTTCCAGCTTGCAAATTTCTTATCTCTGAGAATTTCTTATATCTCTATAAATCTACCAACTGGCTTTGCATTGCTGTCACTTTGAGACCTCTTCTGGGCGTCCTAACTTGCTTCATCAAATTCCAAATGAAGTTGTTAACATGATAGGTCCTCTTCTTTTTACTAGGTTGGAATCTTTGGTTTATCATTGAAATATATCTTTGTTGCATCTTTTTTAGAAGTATTTCCATGGGGTCATTGCTCTGATGAATTTTCTGGTTTAGTATCCTTTGTTAAGACCTTTAAATATATCACTTGTTTCTCTTCCCAAACACATTGTTTCTCTGTTGAGCGTCCTGTTAGTAATAAGCACTTTTATTCTAATACCTTCTTTCCTCAAACTGCTACTCTATGGAACTCACCACCATCATCTTGTTTTACTCTGGGCTATAGTATTCATTCCTTTAAGCTTTCTGTTAACTGACATATTTTTAATTTGTAGGCCCCTTTTTGTTTTTTGGTAAAAAAAAAAAGAGCTTTAGAAAGTGCTTGTGGCTTGATATGGTGACAATGTTTTGTAACTTCAAATTTGGTTCACATGATATTTATTTAACTGAGAATAATTTGCACCTAATTTTGTAATACTTAGTTTCTACTCCAATTCTGTTGTAGGAATTGGCTATAAGCAATCTAATTAATGTAATTATATTACTGTTAATAGTTTAATTAACCTTTGAGAACTCATGAATAAGAGACTGAGACCTTTGGAGATATGCTGTGATTGAGAAGACCCAGCAACTAAAGTGAGATTGCAGCCATGGCCAATACCAGTATTGCATGTCTGGCCCATTTAAGAGGACCCTTGATGCGTTGGGTGATATGATATGCTTGAGAAAACCTGTTGAGTCAAGTAAAACCAAAATTGCAGCTGTGGCCAGTGCCCCCTGACTGGCTCTTGTTCTGGTGGCATGTAAAAAGTACTATCTGAATGTGGCCAATGCCAGTACCCCCTGACTGTCTCCTGTTCCAGTGGTATGTAAAATGCATCATCTGAACGTGGTTGATGCCTGTGTCCCCTGACTGGGTCCTATGCCAGGGGCATATCAAAAGCACCATCTGAATGTGGTCGATGTCAGGTCCGCTTGACTGGCTCTCGTGCCAGTGGCATGTAGAAAGCACTATCCAAACGTGATCGATGCCAGGTTCACTTGACCAGTCCCCATGCCAGTGGCATGTAAAAAGTGCATCCAGCTGTAGAAGTATTGCCAGATCAGATTGGAGACTGGTACAGCCGCTGGCTCTTCAGACCTCAGTCAAACTGTTCAACCCATGTCAGTATGGAAAATAGATGTTAAATGACAACGACGATGATGTCAGTGGGGGTTTGAACTCAATATAAGATGTAGCTAAAAACATGGCAGTTAGTCTTACACTTGATCATACCCACCTCTCTCCAAATCTGTCTTAGTCACAATGGAAATATCAAATTGATTTAACTGTTCCGTATATTCATTTACTCATCAGTAGTAATGTAAATTAATATTCTCTTAGAGAGTTCAGTTTATGAAGATGCATTGTAAATGAAATAAGATACTATATTTTTAGTCTATGCTGTAGTTACTACTTTGTGTCTTTAAGACATTAATCTCTGTTTGCTCCACTTTTGCTTCTGGGGAAATTAGCTGTGAAGTGAATTGTTATAGCTTGGTATCTTATTGATAGATTAGACTACATTGAATTATTTAATGATCAGTTCAGCTGTTTATTGCCAAAAGCTTGGTGGTACTAGCAATCATTTAACTCTCATCCATATGTTACTGGATGTGGAAACTAAATATAAATCTATTATTTAGCCACAAAATTTCAATCTGAAGCACAAACATTTAAAAATATATATTTGGTTTTGGCAGTCATGAAAAAGAATGAAGCCAAACAACCACTCAAAGAAGGACTTCAATTTATGTTTGTTCTGTTTTCTTCTATGATTCTGTCTAATGTCACACCTCATTCAGAATAATTCATACCCTTCCTAATGCAAACCACTTTACAGTGTACTGGGTGCTTTTACATGGTACTGACACAGGTACTTTTGATATGGCACCAGCTCAGGTGCTTTCTACATGGCATTGGCATGGGTGCTTTTAATGTGGCATCAGCATGGGTGCTTTTAATGTGGTGCTAGCACAGGGGATTTTTACATGACATCAATACCCATGAGGTCACTGAGTGTCTTGCAAGATAAAGAATTCTTAGCTGAGAGAGAGAGAGAGAGAGAAAGGAACTGAGAGAGGTGGCCATGTACCAGGTGAGAGATTGGAGTATGTTGGAAGGTCAGGGATAGATGTCTTACTTCAGAAGAGATACTTGGCTACTCCAATAGCACAAGAAATTAGAGGAAGGTGGGGGTAAAGAGAGAGACAGTCAGAGAGAGAGAGTGTGTGTTTGTGAGAGAGAGAGAGGAGGTGAGAGTGAAAGAAGGAGATGGCCTTCTCATTGGAAACAGTTGGGGGTGGGGAGCATAAGTGACACAGAGGGAATAAAGATTTATCTTCTGTAGTTATTTCTGTCCAAGGCATCATTTTTACCTTTGTAGCAGTTGATTATGATGCTGCTGCACCAATCGTTTGGTATGATTCCCTTGTGGATTACCTGATTATCTATTTATTAATTTTAAAAATTATTAAGGAGATGTACTTGCATAGCGAGTGACTTGATCTGAGATCGTGTGTTGGCTTATAAACACCTTCCATGCTGCGAAAATTATTAAGTTTTTAATAAAAAAAAAATGTAGCATATACTTTAATTAATGCAAAATCACTCTCTTAATTTTCTTTTGTAATCTGTGTAGTTTCCATTTATTTATTCTAGTATTTGTGAGAATTACAAAGAAACATGTCGTCCACAACCAAATGCTATTGGTAAGTTAAAACTGTTTTTGATTTTTAATTAAAAATGCTTAAAGTAATTTCCACCTGAATTAGATGAATTTTCTGGATAATTTTGATTGTAAACCAAATATTTTAATCACATTATTATTGTCACATATAAAGAGATCCTGATTTAAAATGTTTCCTATGGTTTTAGTACATGCTAACTGGACTGAATGGACGCAATGGACAGAATGCAGTCGTTCTTGTCAACCTGGAGGATTAAGATCCAGGAACAGATTTTGCTCAAATCCCCTGCCTCGTTGTGGAGGAGATAAATGCTTAGGTGATGCAGTTGAAATGAAGCCTTGTAATGAACAAGAATTTTGTAAGTAGAACTGCTTCTTATATTTACTTATATTTTTTTTATTCTTTAACTTGTTTTCAGTAGTTTGACTGTGGCCATGCTGAAGCCCCATCTTTAGTTGAACAAATCGACCCCAGAGCTTATTCTTTGTAAGCCTTGTACTTATTTATTAGTCACTTTTGCTGAACCGCTAACATTGGCTGTCAAGCGATGGTGGGGGATAAACACAGACAGAAGTCAGTCGGCATGATAGATCGTTAGCCACTACACACATTTTTTTCTCTCCTTGTTTTTTCTGTGTCCCTTCCTGTAGAAGAGCGTAGGCTCAAAATGTAAAAGACATTTTCTATTCCTGAGCGTTATACTAATACATCTGTTTATTTTGTACACCACCTGTCTTTGTCTTTTGCGTAAACTCTCCCTATATATATATATATATAGCCTCAGGTCAAACAAAGCCTTATATATATATGACAGGCTTCTTTCAGTTTCCATCTACCAAATCCACTCTCAAGGCTTTGTTTGACCTGAGGCTATAGTAGAAGACACTTGCCCAAGGTGCCATGCAGTGGAACTGGATATGGAACCATGTGGTTGGGAAGCAAGCTTCTTATCACTTAGCCACTCTTGTGCCTATAATTTACTTATATATATTAAACATTTCCTCAGATTTTTTCTGAATTAGATTGATTTTGTTTTTATACTTTATCATTAGCAACCATAATTGGTTTGATGTTTGCTTTTCTTTTAATGGTCTAGCATACAATGTCTCTTTGTTAACTGATCAAGTAAGCTGATGAGGTCTTATAGAGCAAAACATGATCATAGTTGTCTCTTGCCAGTAAACAAAGATCAGACTTTTCCCCAAGCACGTAACTTGAGAGATCATTTTCTTAATTTCTAAAAATTATTTTTCCTTTTCTTTGGGATTCTCTAACAATTATTACTGGTTTCCTTTTTTACTTCTTCTCTCCAACTAAGTTGGAAATTTTAGTTAAGATACTTTTGCAAACAATATTCAATACACCATCTCTTAACGATTATTTAAAATAACTAAACTGGCTTGAAGAAACTTTTAAAATTGCCAAATAAGTTAAGATTTGTAAAATTTCATAAATAGGAGCTGGTTGTGTTTTAAAGCATGTTAATCTTTATTTCAGGTTTAAAGTTTTTAGAAATTCTTGAGTAATGATTACTTAAAATAATGATTCTGATGTTATTAATAAAATGTAAATTCTATCCAAGTCTGAATTAATTGTGACATTTAAATTAATTTTTTTTTCAAGTTTCATCTAATTATTATTTCTAATTTGAAAACTATTAACATCATCAACTATTATTGCCTACCTTAAGGTTGTACATATACACCATGGTCATTCTGGTCGAGTTGCAGTGCGAGTTGTGGCCCTGGTATTCAAACAAGACAGCGACAGAGCATGGATAAAAATAATTGTGATGTAGATCCGATAAATGAGAGAAAAACTTGTGAAGTACAGCCCTGTGAAGGTATAATTAAGATAATTTTATATTTTTCTCTAATATCTATTTATCTGATGTGATAGGTAAAAGAACTAAAATTAAATAAGAAGGGAAACAAATTTTTACATTTGTATACTATTATGTTTAAGATATTAAATATGCATTCATAATTCTTGTGACTTACATCTTATAAAGATAATTTGCCAACATAAGATGGCAGTCTTAGTTTAGGACGATTGTTGCTGTAATTTAGTCCCATGGGACATCGTCTCCAGCTGGCTATATGACACGATCTGTGTCCTTATATTTTTGAACGCGTTGCCATGTTATGTTGGCAAATTATCTTTACTCCAAAGTACTGTTGCTGAATATCTCTCATTGTGAGATTTACAAATAGTAATTTTCTAATTTACATCTTATGGTTTTCTATCAATAACCCTATCCCCAAGTTTGACATTGGGTTAAAATTAGAAGTAATTATTTATCCTCTACACTAATGCATTTTGAAGAATATATTTCCATCGCTCTCATACCAACTGTACAGAATCTTCCCCTTCTAACTAATAAACTTACCCATCTCGCATTTGCCATTTATTTCACTTTTAATTCTCCACTGCTTACACACAACAATGTCTCCTTTTTTAACCCCTGAAATTTTCTCTTAAAAAATAAAACTGTAGTGAACCTGACTATTATATTTTCTTTTGCAGCTGCTTGTGGACAATGGTCTAACTGGAGTTCTTGCTCTGGTGTTTGCAATTTAGGAACACGATTTCGGAAGTTTATTGTCTATAGCACTGAATCAACTAATTCGCTGTGCAAAACCAAATATGACTTTGTTAAATGCAACTTAGACAACAAATGCAGTAAGTAGACTGATTTATTGTGTTATTGGCTGTGGTTGTTGAAATGTTTACACTATGAATCCCATTTTATTTGTCAGCTATACTATGTTTCAGTTGGTTTCTATCAGTTGTTGTCAGTCTTTTGCTGGGTGAAACTCTTTGTACCTATGTGTCAATGCTGTTGTCATTTTATCTCTGCTGGTTGTGTACCTATATATCTATATTAGCTAACTCGGGGTTGAATGGGATGCTCTGGTGGTTGGGTGATTAGCCATGGCCATTGCCACCTCAGTACAATTTGGACTCATTATGTGCAGAGTTGAAACAGATACTGCAAGGTATCTCTTCCAACATTTTAATTCTGCTCATCTACCACTCTGGTACTTAATTTATCAACCACAAAAAAGCTGAATAGTAATGCTAAGCTTGGTGCAGTCTGAACTTAGAGGTCAGAAAGCTGGAATGAATACCTCAAGGAATTCTATCCACTCTTTAATAACCACTTTCAACTGTCTTCAGTTATATATATAGATAGATAGATGGGTATAAGCGGCGTCAGATGCGAAGTGCAAGAGAGACGACTGCACTGGTATGATTATGTGATGCATATAAAAGAGAACAGCTGTGTAAAAAAGTGCTGATCTCTAACTGGGGAGGGAACCTGTGGAAGAGGTAGAACCAGGAAGACATGGGATGAGGTGGTGAAGCATGATCTTCAAATGATGAGCCTCTCAGAGGCAATGACAATTGACCAAGATTTTGGCGATATGCTGGGCTTGATAAGATTTGTCAAGCCAAGTGAAACCATAGTCATGGCCACTGCCAGTTTCATGTAAATGGCACCCATGTCTGTGGTGTGTAAAAAGCACCTCTTACACTCTTGGAGTAGTTGGCTTTAGGAAGAGTGTCCAGCCATAGAAACCATGCCAAATCAGACTGGATCCTGGTGCAGCTCTCTGGCTTACCAGTTCCAGTAAAACCGTTTAACTTATGCCAGTATGGAAAGTGGACTTGATATTTATCATTGTCAGTATTGTTGTTTAATACCCCTGCTTTTCTGATGCTGGCAGGGGTCAAACAAATCTTATCGAGGCAGTTTTCTATGGCTGGATGCCCTTCCTGTTACTAGTCCCTACTTGTTCTTCAAATAGTGTATCTTATTAATGGCCTTTACTTGTTGAAACTTCAAGATACATTATGTATTGCTTCTAGATGCTAATAAGCATCACTGCTTTTATTCAAACTCTGATAAATGTGAAGACATGTAGGAAGGAAAAGTTCTGTACTCATGCCAACACACCAATGCACCCCCCATACACACACACACAGGCACACACATAAGCATTCTGTCACATATATATTCTAATGACACCAATAACCTGTGGATCTTTGAAGTCATTGTCACTCTTTTCTGCATAAAAATGTAATGCTCTATATAAGTGTATTAAGTTATATTTCAATTATGAGTGGATTGTTTTTGTTTTATAACTATACATAAAAATAAACATGCACACACACACACACACTTATGTATACACCGCCATACACAGAGTATGCTTCTGTACAGTTTCCATCTTCCAACTTCTTCTCATTGGTCTGAGACTGTAGTAGATGATAATATGCAGTAAGACCAAACCTCAAGCCATATGATTGTAAAGTGGACTGTGTAACCACACAGCAATGTAGACTAGGTCTGGCATCAATCATTTTGCATTTATCAGCATCACTGTATATGGTGGCATGTAAAAAGCTCCCACTACACTCTTGGAGTGGTTAGCATTAGGAAGAAACTCTGCCAGATCAGATTGGAGCCTGGAGCAGCCGCTGGCTCTCCAGACCTCAGTCAAACCGTCCAACCTATGCCAGCATGAAAAACGGGCGTTAAACAATGATGATGATGATACACACATGAGTGCAATAAGGTGGAAAAAATAGTACTCAAATGACAAAGTTAGAGTAAAATAATATTTTAATGAAGTTAAAAAGTCTTCACAAACTGTTACCATAGGTTTCACATAATTGATCATCAGATAGTTGTGAGTATTCAAACAATGCAACAATCTATATGTATTTATAAGTATTCATAATTACCAACTCACCAAATAAACATTTAAAGCTGATAGGTCAATTAGTTTTCAAAATAAGGAGAATCTGTTGGAAGAAAGTAATTGACTATAATGGAAAAGTATGTAGACATTGAGTTGAATAAAAGTTAAGAATTGTTTCTCCTTGTAGAAATGGGTATTAAAAATAAATAGATAGAATGAGAAAGACCTTATCAGAAATAAGCTGTTGCTTACGAATGAAATGGAAATAAAAATTAAAGATCAAATTTACAAGAGCAAATGAGTATCGCAGAAAAAAAATGGAAACAATTTATGAGGTTTCTCACTACACTCTTTTTCTGTCTCATTCAACTGCCTGGTATATCCTTGGGTTGTCCAAGGCCTTGGGAATAATATCTGGTCAACTGAAACTATGTACAAGCCCCTTGGAAGGATTGGATTGATCCTGGTTTAGGGTGGTAGACATAATTAGTCACCTGGTTTTACATTTACCTGGCTCTTGAGTACTTTTTTTCAGATTACAGTTTGTTGCAGACATTCAGGTTAGGTATCTAGTATCAGAATAATCTCTATTTCCTTTTATCTCCTCATTAAACTAGTAAAAAAAGAAAATTCTTTGTGAGTATATGCTTACAATATATATGTATATATATCTATCTACTTCACTCTTGTCCCTCATTCACTACATCAACTGCTACCCCTGACTCTCACCATCTCTCACTCTCTCCACTCACTCTTGCAACCTTTACCCATCTACCATTCCTGATCTTCTCTCTTCAAACTTTCTTCTATTCATCTTATCCCTTGTGTAGTGCTAGAATTCTTTTACTGTTAATATTTATATAGACTGGTGGTTCCCAACCTTTTTGACTACCAAAGACTCCTTTTATTTAAATGAGTTTTCCCACAGACCCCAGGATATTGAAAGGTCTGTCAGCTTAACATATTCACAGATACCTTTGCAGACTACCAGGGGTCCATGGACCACTGAACTAGACTGTATTAAATAATAGCATAAAAGAAATCATTATTATTTTCAGATTGTAACAGTAGTTTAGAAGAATGGTCTGTTATTGCTGGTTGTGAAGCCAAATGTGAAGAACTTGTTTCTCCTGCAAATAGTTCATTCTGTGAAAATTGGAATTATGGCTGCAAATGTATCAACGGTTTGTACAGAGACAAAAATGGTAAATGTGTTCGTAGAGATCAATGTGATCTTTCCTGTTCAGTAAATGGTACTGTAAAAAAGGTAAGTAAATTGAATTCTAATTTGTTATCAGTATTTATTCATTGATTGTGCATGTTTCAGTCATTGGATTGTGACCATACTGGGGCAGCCTTGAATAGTCTTGTTGATCAAATTGATCCCAGTCAAGTGACCAAACTCATTTTAAGTTTATTACTTATTCCATTCATCATCATCGTCATCATCATTCAAGATCTGTTTTCCATGTTGGCATGGGCTGGATGGTTTGACAGGAGCTGGTCAAGAGCCACACCAGGTTCCATGGTCTGTTTTGGCATGGTTTCTACGGCTTGATGCTCTTCCTGATGCCAACCACTTTACAGAATGATATTACTCATCCAGCAGAGCATACCAGCTTCGTTCATCTCTAGCCATTGCATGTTCTCTGTATTCAGGGCCCGTGTTTCATTATCATGTAACATTGCAGTTCATACACATGCGTCATTGATTTTATTTGTTTCATCCACTGGGTTGTGGCCATACTGGGGCAATCATATTGATCCCAGTCATGTGACTAAACTTATTTTCAGTCTGTTACTTATTCCATTAATTTTACTTTCTTTTTGCTAAACCCTAAGCCATGCAGACGTAAACTGGCACCAGCTAGCAAGGAATGGGAGACAAAGATACATACATTCACACACACAAATATATATATATAGACATATACATGACAGGCTTTCACAGTTGCCGTTTACCAAATTCACTCATAAGGCATTGGTTAGTCATAGTAGAAGACATTTAGCCAAAGTACCATGCAGTAAGTCTGAAGCCCTTTAATGACCATACGGTTGTGAAGGAAACTTAACCACATAACCATGCTTACATCTACATAATCCTATATTATACTGTGGACTAGAAAAAAAGCTCTTGAGTTATAATAAGTTGTGACTGTTATGCTTCATCCATAGGCATAAAGGGTATAAGGAAAATGAAATTGCTTTTGTTTGAATCAAAACTGGATGACAGTCTGGTGAGGAGTTGGCAGAAAGATTTGAGTGTTAGACAAAATGCTTTGCAGTATTTATTTCTACTCTGTGCTCTGAGTTCAAATCCCACCCACCTCAACTTTATCTTTCGATAATAAAAATGTGTCAATCCAAGACTTGGATCAGCAGCAAGAAAATGATTGGGCTGAATATCCGTGGGGTGTTTGTTGCTGCTCTTTGTGATCTAAACTCAAATCTGACCAGGGCCTACTTGGAGTGGTAGACTTGGACCATTGCCTGGTTTAATTTCATCACATGGCACCTTGGGTGACCTTAACAGAGTTGTAAGCATTTAAGCTTGAATTTCAATTTGAGGGTACCTTCCTCATTCCATCACACCTGTCTTGGAGGCCCTCCTCCCACCCAAGGAAAAAAAAACACCCCATAACATTCTAGAAGCTTACTTTTTTCTCTGTTATAATACATTAAAATAGACAAGACTTTAGTTATATTTAATAACAGTGAACTAGGATAGGTGCATGATTGGGTATTAATTCTTGGAGAATATAATATAGAAATTGGTTTCAATATTCTGCTGGAATGGCAGCACTTCATTATTATTCTTGTAAAACTAATAAACATCAACCTTTTCATTAAATCATTGTTAGAGAATAATTTTGTGAAATATATTTTTTGTCTTTCTCTGCACAAATGAGTGTGAATGAATGTGGGGAAGAGTGTTCTGTCTAATTGCTTAAACAACAAAATGCTATTCTGAGTTAAGTTGTGACAGATTCTGCTTTGCTCAGATGTCAGAAACATCTCTTCTTAATCATATCTGTGTAAGTCATAGAGAAGAGAAATGGTATGTGTGACATGGGTGTACAGTGTAAAATATCTAACATTGATATTAAATGTCCTGACCTGTACCATAGCCATGGTTTGACCAATATCTGTTGAGTGAAACTGGTAGATGAAAACTGAAGAAGGCCATCATATAATATGTATGTTTATGTGAGTTTGTATCTCTCTGTCTCTGTGTATTTACTGATTGCAAATACACATACAGATGGTAGCATTTGATTGCTGTCCAACATGCAAACATGTCTGAGCTTCTTGACATGTAGCACAATCTTTGTAAACAAAAGACTCATTCAAATAGTGTTGTTTGCTTCCAGTTCTCTGTGCAACCTGCCTGAACTGTTTGTTGTTTGATAGATTGGGGTGTTTATTACCTCGATTGAAAACAATCAGGGTTGGTATCAGTACGAACATCCAGCTGCAGAAAGCCCTGCATTATCTAACTCATGATGGTAATGAACCTCGAAAGTGTTTATTAAATTCAAAACTATGTGATAAAGTATATTATTATGAAAGTAAATTGGCATGCTATGCAAAAAGCTCCTGTGTTGGTGCCATGTAAAGCACTGGTGCTAATGCCTCATAAAAGCACTCAGTTCCCTCTATAAAGTGGTTGGCATTAGGAAGGGCATCCAGCTGTAGAAACCATGCCAAAACAGACAATTGGAGCCTGGTGCAGCCCTTTGATGTTCCAGCTCTTGTCAAACCATCCAACCATGCCAGTATAAAAAGTGAACATTAAATGATGATGATTATTATCATAAATGAGAATTTGTTGAGGTAATTTGATAGAAACTGACACCACCTAATCTTTGTAATCTTCCCTAGAGCCATCTTATTTGATAATTCTAACAATATTATTAAATGATTGTGCTAAAATCTTGAAAAGCTGGTTTCCACAACAGAACAGTAAAAATGTCAGTCTGGGAAAATGTCAAATATGTGGACTTTTGTAGAAGCTAAAAATTTGAAATATCTGATTTTAGTTGGAGAAGTTTGATGTTAAATTTGTCATTTTCAGTATCAAAAATTACATGAACAATATTAAACATAGGTTTACTTTGATCAAAACTATAATTATGTTTCAGAAAATCATTTCTAAAATAATATAACAAAATAATTATGTTATTTTTTTCAGAATAAAGACTTATGGAAAAAGAGTGATGACAATTGTACATTATGTCAGTGTATTAGAGGCAAAATAAAATGTGAAAGAATTTGTAAAATCCCTGTCTGTCAAGAAGTAAGTATTAGCTTAGTTTCATTTTTACTTATGCTTAAGCACTGTTGGGAAAACAGTGAACCACAAAGCTCTTCAGTTAGTCATTAAAAGTTGGAAAAATGAAAGGGTTTGGTTATTTAGTAGTACACCATAATACCATGCCTCTTGCAAATATTGTCATGCAGAGACCAACTCTGCAAGAGTAAGAAGACCACAAAGATGGTGGTTGAACAACATCAAACAATGGAGAAGTCAGGATTAGAGTTATTTCAAAATATTACATTTGAAGTTTTGTAATGCTAAACTTATTATATATCAGTATTTTTTTGTCAGTGTTTGAAACTACCTTTACCAATTTAGCATTGTATTATCACTAACAGAACATTTTAAGACTAACATATTCTATATTTCTAATGGAATATACTTTTTCTGTCTCACTTCATTTTGAATATAATCAAGAATTTGTTAAGATTCAGAAAATTAACTTTTTCATTATGAAACTGATGTTTGGAACATAAAAGTTTTTTTTTTTTCCTGCTTAACTTGGAGGGTTAACCTTTTAACACAGTAATGCTTATGTATTCACATATACATTATCTCATAACTTTAAAATTAAACAATCACATCATGAAAATTTTCAGAGTGATACTGTTGGGTAGGTGTAATAGGCCAGATCTGACAGGTTTGAACATAAAAACAAGTAGAATATTTTTCTAAATATGGCTAGATCAAATGCTAAATAGTTGAAGTGAAATGTACTTTAAAGCTGACAGTTCTGTATCACAGAACCAAGGTTCTATTACAATGGTCAAAGAAATTGTCATCTGTATATCATAATATTTCTTTTATTTGGAAATTTATTTTTAAAAAATGTTAATGTTTACAGATATCTGTATATATTTTTTACATTCTACTTCCATAACTTTTATTTTTAACAGAATGAAGACCTCGTATATTTAGATTCAAATACTTGCTGTCCAGTTTGCAAACCTAAAAACTGTAAGAGCATTCTATTTATTTATTTATTTATTAAATTTTTATCTTCCAAAATTATTCTTTAGCTATATACTTTTATCTTATCTATATTTTCTTGTCAAGTGTGTCTTTTGTAAGATGACAGCTTTACTGAACCATTTTTAAAATCTTTTCCACAATGTATCATTATAAATGTATTTTATTCAGTTTTTATTCAACACTGAAAAATTGTTTTCATAATTGGTGGCACTGTTGGTTGTGACGACGAGGGTTCCAGTTGATCTGATCAACAGAAAAGCCTGCTCATGAAATTAATGTGCAAGTGGCTGAGCACTCCACAGACACATGTACCTTTAATATAGTTCTCGAGGAGATGCAGCCTGACAGAGTGTGACAAGGCTGGCCCTTTGAAATACAGGTACAACAGAAACAGGATTAAAGGGCGAGAGCAGGGTTCGCCGCCACCCCCTGCCGGAACTTTAGGTGTTTGTGCTCAAACACTCACAATGCTCAGTCTGGGAATCTAAACTTTGATCCTTCGACCGTGAGTCCACTGCCCTAACCACTGGGCCATTGCTCCTCCACTTTCATTATTTAGTCAGAAATGTAACTTGAAATTGTTGTTGATAGAATTATTAGTAACATGAATCTTAATAATACTAAGACTCTAGGAATGTTTGTATGTAGCGGAAATATCTCAGAAATAGTATATTTTATCATAATTGTTTTTGCATATATTTTCATACTTACTTTCAGTAGTGTAGTACAAATTTTTGTGACATTTGGATCTCTATTTCATCATTATCATCATTTAATGTCCGCTTTCCATGCTAGCATGGGTTGGACAATCTTGACTGAGGGCTGGCGAACCAGATGGCTGCACCAGGCTCCAATCTTGATTTAGAGTTTCTACAGCTGGATGCCCTTCCTGACACCAACCACTCCAAGAGTGACACCAACCACTCTGAGGAACCAGTTAGGCGGTACTGGCAATGACCTCGCTCAAATCTTTTTACACATGCCACAAGCACAGGTGCCAGTAAGGCGATGTTGGTAACGATCATGCTCAAATGGTGCCCTTTTACGTGCCACCAGCACAGTAGCCAGTTGGCTACTCTGGCAACGATCACACTCAGATGGTGCTCTTGGCACCCTACTCTATTTATCAATGAAAATGAGTAAACATAATTTTTGTGTTTACTCATGATGTCAATACCAAATACACACACATAATGAATGTCCTAGTGTATCAATCAACACAAATACATGTCCGCTATCTATGACATATACACACAAATAGTCTTTGCATTCTCTAAGAAAGAAAATGTTGACTTTTTGATGTATGCAATATTTTATTTTATTTAAAAATATTAACAATGTGATTTCAAAAATATAAGTTGTTTGTACAGTAAGTATTTATATTCTAACTTTCTTGAAACAGACAATATTTTTATGTTTTTTTAAAAATTATTTTCAAGTCGTTAATTTCTGTAAAAAAATTCTTTCCTTTTGTTTTAAAGTAAAAGAGTGGAGAAAGTGAAAGATATATATACGTGTATATGAAATAAATGTATGTATGTATGTGTGTGTGAGGAAGAGAGAGTGAAGGTGTGTGTTGTCATGTATGCATACATACATACATCAATACATGTGTGTATATCTTTTTTGTATTGTATGTGCGTGAGTGAGTGAGCGAGCGAGCAAACATGTGTGTTCTCATATATGTATAAGTGGTACTCTCTCTCAGACACACGCACACACACATCCATTTCATATACACATTCATACAACTTTCACTTTCTTTTTCACTTTAAAACAAAAGTAGATAAATAATTTTTTACAGAAATTAATGAACAAAACCAGCTGATCTGGATGACTGTTCTGAGAGTCAAAGTGAAAGATCACTCCAAGGGAATACCATTATAAAAATTTTTTCAAGTGCATTCAATGTATCTCAGCTCCAAAGATTTGGCTGCTATTTCTAGCATGCCCTGCTACCACGTAACAGCTATTTGCGATAAAAAACCTGAAATACTTATGTGGTAGCAGCCAAGTTTTTCCTTTTCCAGGGAAAGAAGCTGTTTATGCATGATTTTGATGTCACATTTGCTGAAAGTATGTGAAATAACCCGGAAAAGAAAAAAAACCCCATAAAACAAAACTCCGTTGATTGGAAACTCAGACTTTCCAGGTGATCCAATGGGTCACAGGTAGTCTAGTATTAATTATACCTATATTTACTTCGTTTTTGTATCTGGTTTGCAAGATTCTTTATTTGAACTCATGTTGAAGTAAATGATGTTGTGTCTGAGGAGAACCATGTTGTCTTAATGCCTCATTATCTAGCACACTTCACTGATTTGATTCCCACTCATTTTTTATATTTTTGTTCCAAAATTTCCATTGCTTTTGCAACCTTGTCAATGGATGTTGGTGAGTTTGTTGGTTAGATAAGGCATCATGACTCTCTCCAGACAATATAACTATATTGTTTTTGAATTATTAAACAGTTCTCTATATTTGGGAAATTATTAAGATGTTTTTCTTTTTCATTTAGTTGCTCAGTGTCAATTGAAATATGAATTTACTTATTTGGAGAATAGAACCAGCCAATGTCGCTCAACTACTCAAATAAAAGTTCCATACTGTTCGGGTAAATGTGGATTGAGTACTGTGAGGCCAGCATTACTTACAAAGAAACCAGTCGACCAATTGAATCTTTTATTTGAGAATGAATGCTTGTGTTGCAAAGGCAAAGCTTCTAAAATTAAGGAAGTCATAGCACTATGTGGTCCGGATCAAGAGAAGACAGTTATGTACTATCCACAAATTTGTAGTTGTGAATGTAGCAGATGTCAATAAGGTAGGTCTGCTTCAAAGATTTAATCATTGAGTAATCAATATAGTTTTCTATGAAAATTATTTTATTTTAGGATAACTATTGAATACAATTTGTAAAAGTCATTTAAATATTTGTAAATATAAGCTTGTTACCAGTTCAAAAATGCTTCAGACATATTTGAACCTGTGAGAAAGGTATTCACTGTATCTTGCCATGGAGAAAATTACTCACTCTAGTTAAATGGGTATAAATACACTGAGTCAGCTTACAGTATTCTCTAACCAGGCTGTGAGATGCATGCATTTTGGAATGGTTATCTCCTCTTCAGCAACAGAAACTGGAAAGACAGGCATTGCGAACTAACACAAAAGACAGGTCTCTCTTATGATATTCCCATCATTCAATGACTGGTTCCGCTATTCAGTTTCTCACAATAATTAAAATACTGGGTGACAGCACTAAGTATACATACAAATTTAAAACCAGCTCAAATAAGCTTGAGGTATATTCAAACACATAAGAAAGCCATTTGCTGTATCTTAGTATCATATTAAGATTCCTTTAAAGTAGGTTATATTGAAATTATCTTTGTTGTTAAAAATCTCTAAGTTTGAATATAACTGACCAAAGAAATATTAAATGCATACAAAAGTTATATTACAGAGCATTTATTTATTTTCACACACAAGAGTAATTTTTATCAATTTTTGTGCATAGCAACTATCTATGGAATACAGTTGACCTGTTTTGGTCAATTACAATCATGGAATGAATTTGATAAGAAAAAGCAATGGGTAAATTTGATTTTCTGAATTAGATCCTGCTTACAGTATTCTCTTCAATGAGGATGAATTGATGGCGTGTGTCAGTTGACATAGCACATGGTCATCAAGGTAGAAGAGGAGGTGAGTTCGTCCCCATCTCGTGAAGACAGGGACTGACTGGGACCCTGCTTGATGGAGGTGCCTAAGAGGACCCAGGAATATACTGACAAATAGTGATGTATCGAAATGGGAAGAGAAAGCTAATGAGTTGTGTTTTGTGTGTGTGTGTGTGCATGCGTGCGTGCATGCTTGTTCTGTTTTTATGTATTTATGTGTTGTGGAATATAGATAAAACGAAATTATGCCAACGATGCGTATGTTAAACTTGAAGGAAGAACGCCTTGCATATTTGTTCTTACTTGCTTCATGTGTGTATGTAAAATCCGTAAATTTCCAAACAGAAAATGAGAACACCGAATCAGTTATGGTAGCCCATGTGTTTTTTTTTTTTAACCACTAAAGAGCAGAAATATTGCAACATGCATAGAGAAAAGGTGGGACTATATAACGCATTTTATGAATTTCATAAAAAACATTTTTGAAGTTTAAATTTAACGGCATTTTTGAGGAAAATTTTCAAAAAATTTTTCAAAATTTGTGTGGAAAATTTTCAAAAAATTTTTCAAAAATTATGGGGAAAATGTCTAATGCATTTTATGAAATCCATAAAACTATTTCTGTTGTATCATCGCCAACTAAACTCCAACTGATATGTTGAAAATAACACACATGATGTGCCATGCATGTTGCAATATTTTGTCTTTACATGGTTTCTCAACCCTACAACCATGTTCGTGTGAAGCGTAGGGTCATTGGGGTTGACAAAACGAGCACTGTGGTTCACTGTTGAATGACCTGGCAAAGCATTATATGTCTGCCAGTTACAATCTTAGTCCCTGGCAGCAATGTCACGACACTTCTATCCGGGACAGGAACTAACACATCTTAATATCCCATGCTCTACCATTTCAAGAACCCACTGGCCTGGCTGATAATGACCTCTGTGATATTTGCGATGCATAAACTTTGATTTGTCTATCTCTACGACAACATCCTGTCCCCTAAATTGGGCAGGATTGTCTATGCACCATATGGCACAAATATCCTAAAAGTAATTATACCAACTGACAATTGTTTCTGATGCGATCCCAACTTCTTTCATAACCACAGACTTTACAATCCATTTCAATCCAGTGAATTTCATAAAGTGCATTAGACAGTATTATACTGTCAAAAATGTTTATGAAATTCATAAAACGTGTTGTATAGTCCTACCTTTTCTCCATGCATGTTGCAATATTTCTGCTCTTTAGCGGTTAAAAAAACAAACTCACATGGACTACTATAACTGATATGGCGTTCTCGTTTTCTGTTTGGAAATTTACAGATTTTACATACACGAAGCAGGGAAGAACAAATATGCAAAGATTTTTTCCTTCTTGGCATAATTTTGTTATATCTACATTCTACAATACACAAATGCATAAAAACAGAACAGGCGTACACACACACACAAACAAACAAGAACAAACACATACACAGAGGAACAAGCACGCATTCATGCACACAGGAACACACACACAATTGAACATGCACACACACACACACTCAAGAACAAGCGCATGCACACACACACACACACACACAAACAAGCACACACAAACAGAAACAAGCACACACTCATGCACAACTCATAAGCTTTCTCTTCCCATTTCAGTACATCAGCTGACAGTTGACAAGACAACGCGTAGTCACAGAAACTACCAAATTGAATGGTTACAAATTTTGAGTCAAGACGAAACATCGCTTTGTCTTACCTCAACGTAGTCTTCACTACTTTTCGGTCGTTCAGGTCTGAAAGAAAGAAAACAAAGGAAAATTGTTTTTGTTATTATAATAGAGTCACATCTGATATTTTAAGATTTTTTTTTCTTTTTCAGTTAACAAAACATATCACTGAAGCTGAACTAAAAGACAGAAGACATCAATTGTAATAAAATAACTGATTGAATAAATTAAATACTTTTGAATCAATTTGTGAAATAAATACTTTCAAAGCAATTTGTTGCGAACAATCTTATTTTTACATTTAGCTAATTTTATCATTGCCAATGCCGTTTGTTAACCTTACATGTGCTTTGTTCTTTAAAATATTGAATTATAAGTATAATATTTTTTCAGTTTACATAGATATGGACATGGCTGTGTGCTAAGAGGCTTGCTTCCCAGCCACATGGCTCTGGGTTCAGTCCCCACTCTGTGGCACCTTTTACTTTGAGCCAACCAAAGCCATGAGTGAAGTTGTCTAGATAGAAACCGAAAGAAGCCTGTTGTCTCACTGCTTATTTCTGCGTTCCTTTCTGTTGAAAAACATAGGCTTGAAACATAAAAGACTTTCTTACTTCTCAAGTGTTAAACTAATACACCTGTTTGTTGTCTTCACCTTTAGTTTTTTTCATAAATTCTCAATATATATATACACTTTTACTTATTTCAGTCATCCGACTGTGGCCATGCTGGTGCACCGCCTTAGTCGAGCAAATCGACCTCGGGACTTATTCTTTGTAAGCCCAGTACTTATTTTATCGGTCTCTTTTGCCGAACCGCTAAGTGACGGGGACGTAAACACACCAGCATCGGTTGTCAAGCAATGTTAGAGGGACAAACACAGACAGACACACACACATACACGACAGGCTTCTTTCAGTTTCCGTCTACCAAATCCACTCACAAGGCATTGGTCGGCCCGGAGCTATAGCAGAAGACACTTGCCCAAGATGCCATGCAGTGGGACTGAACCCGGAACCATGTGTTTGGTTAGCAAGCTACTTACCACACAGCCAATATATATATATATATATATATATATATATATAATGTCAGAGTCATCACCAGTTTGTAATGATTGGCTCCTTGTTGATTTCCATTATGTAAAGATGAAAGAACAGTGATTGAAGTTGTAAAGAAAATATTTACCGTTACATTGTATATATCCATTGTATATATTTTCCAGTGAAAATTTAACCCAAAAATTTTTCCAAAATTTTCACCGAAAATTTCCCCCCAAAATTTTTCGAAAATTTTCACTAAAAATTTTACCCAAAAATTTTTCGAAAATTTTCATCAAAAATTTTACCGAAAAATTTTTCGAAAATTTTACCCGAAAATTTTCCCCAAAAATTTCACAGATGTCATCTCATAGGACGAAGAGTGCTGTCCTAGAACTGTGACAACCTCTTTTCAGCCGATAATGAAGGACTTCAACCAGTTATAGAGATCATCTCTTACACCATCGGAGAGAGTTTCACCATAAGTCTTTTGTGTGGCACAGAATTAAAAGCCTTAGCAAAGTCCAGGTAAACAGCATCCACCCAGGAGCCGCCATCAGTGATTCAGGTAATGTCCTCAAGAAACTCGATGAGTTGATTACAACAGCTGGAGTTAGGAATAAATCCAAATTATGAAGGCTGGATGAGACTGTGAGACTTCCAGAAGTTCCAGAGGGTTTCTCTGACACAGGATTCCATCAGTTTGGCGATGCAGCTAGTAAGACTGACAGGGCAGTAGTTGACAGGCGATGTGCAGTCACCTTTTTTGAACAGAGGCATAACACTGGCAGTTTTCCACTGCTCTGGAGTAATACCATTGTCAAGACAGAATTGAAAGAATAGTGAAAGTTGGTTCAGAAGAAAGTACCTACCGTGTTTGAGAAGTAGGTATGTAACACCATCGAGACCAGGAGAGGAATAGTTAGGTTTATTCTTAAGGTGGCGTTGTAGCATTGCCGGTGTAAATTTCATAGTAGTTATAGAGTCCGGTGTCAGAGGTGAAGGGGATGGAAAATTTTGATCTTCGACAGTAAAGATGCCTGCATAGCATCCAGCAATGATTTCTGCACATTCTTTGGGATTGACAGTAATCTGGCCTGTGTGGGGATTGCGAAGGGGGCCAACTGGAGAGTGAAGTCTCTGCTTTGAATGTACATACTTCCAGAACACTTTGTCATGGCTGGTTGCTATGTGCTGTTCAAATTCAAGCACTGCCTTTTTTGTCACCTGCTTGAGATGGTTGGATGATCTATTGCGCTTTTTCCTGTTGATCTCTGATTTGTGCATTTTGTATTCCTGTTCAGCATTACGGTGTTCTTTCCTGGCAAATCTGGAACATGATTTAACATGAAATTTTACCAAAAGAGTTTTATCTTCATTTGACTAAGAGCGGTTTTAGGTAGGTTGGTATCAAGTGTTATGATTAATATTTTAGTCCTTGCTATGTTTATCATTGGGCTCTAAAATGTGTGCTCAAGATTAAAACTTCCTTACTTTCAACATTTAGTTTTTGCCTCAGAATTAACCCTATGTTGAGGCAAATTTACGTTTACCATGTACTCGCTTTGAATTGGATGACGAAAATATACACAGCCCTATCTGCTGTGGTTTTGTACCTATTTGTGTACTGGTTGATGTATATATCTGCTATCACTCATGTAACAGAGACCACCGTGCAAATTTCAAGGAATCTGATAGGTTTCTTAGACTCTTTATGTAAATATTTCCAACTCAGTTCAAGACTTCACTATAATACTATAAAAGCAGCTGTTTTGGTGGTTACACCACCATTTCCTATCACATTCGTACAAGTTCAAATTCTTTTATGTTGCCACATGATCTTATTTCCGCAATAATACCGCAGGAGCATTCTGCCCAGTAATAACAGTTTACATAAATAAACAGTGCATGCTTAAAAGCAGTTGACGTAAATACATGCTGAACTGTAGTCGTGGGCTAATTGATCTCAGCTGAGATGATTACCGTCAGTGCAACCTAGTTGCTTGATAAAAAAAATGTCATGGGGTTAAAAACAGTTATGTTTTGTGAATCACTTAGCTGCATACATTTTTCACTATATCAATTACCATCCCTGGCTGTATGTGGTTGCTTGATCTGTAAGAAACAACCGCTAAATGTAAAATCACAGCCCGACATCCAGGGCAAAAAAAGATGCATTCTCCAATGTAGTTCTAGTTCTAGAAATATTCCTTTCTACTCTAGGCACAAGGCCTGAAATTTAGTGGGAGGGGCGTAGTCGATTTCATTGACTCCCCTGCTTGACTTGTGGCCCTTGTCATCACTTCAGTAATTATAGTTTGTAGCCTTTGTAATTCGAAATCCTTTTGTCCTTAATATTGTTTAAAACCTTATGAGTTGTCCTTTGATAAAAAGAATTTCAAGTGTGACTACCTCATCTTCTTTGTATTGCAAAATTGTGCAATGAATCCTTTATTTAAGGTGACAGGGCATTATTTGATTTTCTTCTTTAAGTAATTGCTATTCATCATCAAAAGATTATTTGTGATTTATGAGTGGAAGTCCTTAATTACACCCAAACAGAGGTGACATGGTACACATCCTACCCACATTAAACCGTAACTAGAAATCAATTCAAATTTTCTCAAACTCTTACTGTCTTTTCAAGCAACAGTTAAAACATTTAACCAACACAACCTTGTTTTCTTCGAATGCATCATTAATTCTTTCCAAAATACACAAAACTCGGAAACCTGCCATACCTAATAACTTGATTAGAAAATACGTTATAGAAAAAAATTCTTCGCGGAATTCAGTTCTGTGCCTAGGGAAGTACACAGTATAAAAAGTTATCAGTTTTTATCATAAATTCTAGTTGTAATCTTTTTACCCCTCACAAACTAACATAATACCTAAGTTAACCTCGTCTACCGAGTAACTAACACTGAGATCTGAATATTTTCTCAAGCAAATATTCAAAATGTAGTGAGGAATAAGAATATAACCGCCACATCTGTAGCCACCATTAAGTTGTTTGACAAAAGCTATCTTTTCCCTTTCGTATAAATCATTAAGTTCTCATGATGATAAATATATATCGGCTAATAAAAGGCGACATAGCTTTAATTTGTTTAGATATCCTCCCCAAAAGCAATATTTGCGTTATTAATGATAAAGCTAACCATCTCCTTTAATCTACTCTTAAGTAAAACTGTTGAGGCCTAATGCGTGAGCCACCACAATTTCACATGACTGATCCATAAATCACCAACTAGCGTGAAGCTGTGGCATGATATGGCTTCTGGGATGTTCGAGAATTTACCCTCTTTCCACCCCATAGAAAACGTTTACGTCTAACTCAACAGACGTCATTTGAACATATATTTATTTTCATTCATAGTTTTACGTTTTATGTCCCCGCGTGTACTGCCTTGTCTGTCCTTGTACTGCCCTCTCTGTGTTTCAGGCCTCGTGCCCAATAAAGAATTAAACTTGTAGTGTTATTTTAAACACTTTATTTTACGGCAGATTTTGTTAACGTTTCCCCCTCTTGCGTGAAATGGGGAAATATAATTTTTATGGAACATTTACGCCTAGCTATTACAAGAATGGATAAATCTCCAGTGAAAGACAGGTCCAACGAGGAACCTTGTTCAAGCAGAAGTACAGCAACCAACTTTATGAACTGTGGGAGCAGTACCGTTTTAAAAAGTATGCCAACAGGTGAAGAACTTGTAAAAGGGAAAAAAAGACGAATTTTGCAGCAGCCGCTGGTTGTAACTCGTAAGAGCCAAAACTGTGATCACGACGAGCTAATGAAATACAATGGAGGGGAACGAAGCTAAAGTTATCCCTCTCAGCGAGACAACGCATAAAGCAATACGTTGCACCGTTATTTACAAAACGTTTTTGATGAAAACTAAACAAAAAATGGACATGGCCAGTAAATAAGCGGTAGAGTTATGTCTAAGACCAGTTTGGAACGACGTGGCATACCTTACAAGGGGAACCAAATATGCCACGATCGAAGTGAGGTTTAAGACGGAAGAAAAAGCCAAGCTGACGTCTGCAGAATCTCTGCGCCTATATATATATATATATAAGTAGTTGAATGAACTATCCTAGTATGGATAATTCAGTTAACCGATACCCGGGTAGCAAATTCACGTCAGAAAAACACGGTTGAAGCTACATGCCAAGGGCAGAGATCACGTGCTTTCGTGTGGAAATTTGTGTGTTTTTTTTAATACAAATAAATGAAAGAATGGAGTTGAACGACGATTTAACAAAATTCTTTTATTCTCGACATATGTTTCGAAGACTGCATATTCCTAATTTCGAGGGAATAAGGGAGTGCATTATGCCGCCTTCTCATCAGGAAAGACAAGGAACTTATGTCAGCATCATGATGAACAAAAGCTTTTAGATGACTGCCCACACGGAGTCCATAGCGATAATGGACTCCGTGTGTGCAGTCATCTAAAAGCTTTTGTTCATCATGATGCTGACATAAGTTCCTTGTCTTTCCTGATGAGAGGGCGGCATAATGCACCCCCTTATTCCTTCGAAATTAGGAATATGCAGTCTTCGAAACATATGTCGAGAATAAAGGAATTTTGTTAAATCGTCGTTCAACTCCATTCTTTCATTTATTTATATATATATATACATATATCTTACTTATTGATGTACATTGTTTTACTCTGTTTTATTCTGTTGGATTTTGATGTTCCTATTTAATTTGTTAATAAATTATATGAATTGATATTATCTGTAAGTTGATGATTGAAAGGAATCTGTTCCTCCATTTTCTTATTTGTATGTATATATATATATTTGCGCGTGCACACATACATATACGCACACTAGTTAATATTTTTCTGTAACACTAACACAAGGCCGCACGCTAATCGATTATATCGATTCCAGTATTTGACTAGTGACAATTTCATTTATCTCAGAAGGATTAAGTAAAGTTCAATTCGGTGAGACTTGGCTTATGTAATGAGACGCAAGGAGAGGCTGGCTGGAAATTTGTTCGCTGCCCTGACAATTCTGCTAACCTTCCACTCTTACAAACCAAAACGTTGCAAGTAATGTCCAAACCTCACCGAGTCAACATGGATAAATTTACCCACTCTCCTAATCCATTTTTTTTTTTACTCTCCAGAATTATGGATTATCAAAAATGAGAAACAATTGCTACAAAATGGAACGGTTAGAGGGGAATAACTCTACTGGACTTAATTTGTAAGGGAAGTAACTCTAGCTACAGTGTAATAATTTTCTTACTATAAACGTTTACTTTTAAGGAATATTAAAAAAAAGTGTAGTTTAGAACCATTACTGCACAGACTACTGAAAATTAACTCTTTTGTTGTTGTTGACATTTCAGTCAGGTAGTGCAGTTAGAAAATGAAAAGAACACGTTTGAGATTTCATAAATTCTCGACTGATAGAAAACCGATGAATATTACATTTCACGTGATATATATATATATATATATATAAAAGAATAAAAAATACAGTAGTTTTACAGGCATTTAGTTAGCTGCTTTGTATGAGCAGGAATGCTTGATAATTCCTTATTTTGTTTCTACACGAGTCTATTCTTCATTTTCCTCTCACCACACTCGCACGATCAAGTTGAGCGAGTCTTCAGAGCGTTGGATGGTATTTGTTTACAACTATGGAGCACCGGACGCTTCGCGATAGATTAGGTTATACGGAAAGTTTTGAGCGTTTTTAAGCTAAATCCTTTAGCACTTCATTGAACACACCTGAAATGTAGCAGTTAACATTTCGGTGTTGCTTGAAGTCGCAGTGCATTTCTTTGTCCCTGACTAAAAATAGATCTATCTTCCATTCCGGTTACCCTTTAACATTTGACATGGATAACCTATTTCTTTACTACCCACAAGGGGCTAAACACAGAGAGGACAAACAAGGACAGACAAACGGATTAAGTCGATTATATCGACTCCAGTGCGTAGCTGGTACTTAATTTATCGACCTCGAAAGGATGAAAGGCAAAGTCGACCTCGGCGGAATCTGAACTCAGAACGTAACGGCAGACGAAATACGGCTACACATTTCGCCCGGCGTGCTAACGTTTCTGCCAGCTCGCCAAAAATTTCATATTCGCGTTGTTGTGCTTTTCCTTTATGAAAAAGGAGAAAATGCTGCAAAGACTTGCAAAAACATTTGTAAAGTTTATGGTGATGATGATGCTGTAGGTGGATGAACTGTTAGAAGGTGGTTTGCAAAATTTAAAGCTGGAGAGTTTAGCTTGGAAGATGACAGTCGCAGTGGAAGACTTTCAAAACTGGATGAAGTTGTTTTGAAGGAAAAAAAAAAATCGAAGAAAACTGAAATATCACGAGTAGAGAACTTGCAGAGGACTGGAAGTTTCTAAAAAAATGGCTCATGAACACCTAGTGAAGCTAGGGTACATTTCTTGCTATAATATATGGTCCCTCACAAACTCTCAGAAAGGAATTGCTTAGACCGGTATCCTATTTGTAATATGCTTTTGAAACGGAATGAAAGCATGTCTTTTTTGAAACAACTGGTAACTGGAGATGAAAAATAGATTGTGTACGAAAATGTAGTGCGAAAAAAGCCCTGGAGTTTGCATAAGGATCCCTCAAAACAGCAACCAAAGATGAATATCCATGCTAAAAGAGCTATGCTTTGTGTTCGGTGGGATCATAAAGACTTATCACAAGCTTCTCACACAAAACCAGACTATTAATGCTGATGTGTACTGCCGCCAGCTGGTTAAGTTGGAATCCACCAAAAATCAAAGAATTGAGGCCGGAGATTTCGAACAGGAAAGGGGTAGTGTTCCAACAAGACAATGTCCGACCACATGTGTCTTTGGCTACCCGAAGAAAGTTACATGAACTTGGCTGGAATCTCTTACCCCATCCACCATATTCTCCTGATATTGCGCCATCCGGCTACCACTTGTTTTTGCCTCTACATAACTCTACATAACAAAGGAAAACATTTAACGATTTAGATGGAGTCAAACTGCATTTAGATAACTTTGTCTTCAAAACCAAATTTTATGCTGATGGAATATTTAAATTGCCTGAAAGATGGGCATAGGTCATTAATAATAATAGAAATTATTTCATTGAATGAAATTTATTGAAAGGATAAATAACACATTTAATCTATCAATTATGATCGCTGTTAAGTACTTGTTTGTTATACTTGTGTGACTTATTCAAAAAACAAGGAAGTGGAGAAGGAAATCGTGAAGTTCAAGCACATCATAAGAGTAAAAATGCCCAGTGACACGTACCCTGAGAGTGTGAAGGGCTTGGTGGTCGATAAGGTAGCCTACGAAAAACTTAAAGACAAGCGCGGGGATAGAATTGACCCGGGCGGAGCGATAGTGGAGTTTAATGAACTGTCACCAGTAATTGATCTGGTAGAACTGGAGCCGTATATGAAGCGTTAAAAAAAAAGAGGTAAAAAGCGGGGTGGGAAAGAGAGAGAGAAAGGAAAAGGTATTTTTGAAGAAAAAAATGATAATGGAAAAAACCCCAGATAAAATAACAAGACTGTAATAACAGTGTGTAAAAACGTTCCAATGGTACTGCATAAGGAGTGGGGCCCATGCAGCCATTTCATTGTTCATTATTGTATAATATTCATTCTCATCCGTTTTATGCTTACTGTCCCCACTGTGGTGTTGTGTCTGTCCTTGTAGTGTCCCCTTCTACGTTAGTGGCCTGAGTGCCAAATAAAGAAATCTTGTTATACTTGTGTAGGTTTTCCCTTTTGTGATTATCTTTGGTAATTAAGTGTTTTTGTGTCATTTTTTTTGACACATTGACTGCTTCGGAAGGTTTGTTTTCATATTTGTTTCCCTCCCCCTTTTAAGGGTGAGCAGTGAGTAGTTTTGTTTGAAAAGTTTTATTTTTAAACAATATAGAAGTGGCGGACTTCCCTTATGTGTGTTCGACTCCGGAAGAATTGGACAAACTGTGTAAACCCTTTAGTAAGGATGAAGCTGAAGTATTGTGTCAACGTACAAATATTGGAGTACGGGATTCAAGCCTCTTCTCCTTATCTCCCCAAAGACATACATCATCTCGAAAGAGTCCAGAAGCTGGCTACCCGCAAGGTTCTTGGTCTCAAGCATTTGTCTTATGAAGAAAGGCTGAAGACGCTCGACCTTTATTCTCTAGAAAAACGACGACGCTGTGGTGATCTCATTCTTGCTCACAACATCATAAGCGGAAAGTGTAACTTCTCGAAAGAGCTGTTCTTCACTCCCGTTCCAGAGCGTAGGCTGCGGGGTCACTCCGAAAAGCTCTATCTGCGACGATTTCATCTCAATCGAAGGAGAGGGGCTTTCTCCGTCCGGGTTGCGGATCCGTGGAATAAGCTGCCGGATGAGATAGTGAAGATGCCGATGACCGCTCAGTTCAAAGTCTCTCTTGACCAGAAATGGCCTGAACTCTTTGCATGAACACCCATGTACATAACTCCATGTCCCCCTACATGGCCTTGCTTTTAGTTTTTTGGACCAAAAAATTAACTTAACTTAACGTACCAGAAAGCATACAAGAGGACAGGGAGGGAACCAGTTGCGCAGGCGAAGCCTTTGACGAGATGCACAACATCAGCCCGGACTTAAGAAGTTTGATTCAATTTTACAGGGAGAGGGATCAAATGTGAGGCTGATACTCCCCAGGAGAAATGATGGAAGACGAAAAAAAAGATAACCATTCTTAGGACTGTCTATGAAAACGAAGTGGGTAGAGATGGCATCCAGAGATGCCTTCGAGAAATGCCTAAAACCAATATGGAGCAGAATTGAGTAGATCAACAGATGGAAGAGGCTTGGCACAGTAAAGGTGCGATTCGCATCAGAGAAGGAAGCGAAAGAACACTCAATAATAACCTTTAAGTCGGCAGAGCTAATGTTGCTGCCGGGAAAAGAACGGCTAGAATCTCACTCGAAGGAATTCCACCAGAAACTAAGACGGAGTGGCTGATACCAGCCGTATTTGTTAACGTAAAGGATGTAACCATCCGAAAAGGTAAACAGAACTGGTGTGGCAAAAGCTTAAGCCTAATAATTCAGGCCACTACTAACGATCTGGAAGAAATGCCAGAATTTGTTGTATTACCAGGATATCTATTTTGACCAGAAATGGCCTGAACTCTTTGCATGAACACCCCTGTACATAACTCCATGTCCCCCTACATGGCCTTGCTTTTTGCTTTTTGAGCCAAAAAATTAACTTAACTTAACGTACCAGAAAGGATAATGGTTGAGGGCAGAAGACCAAGGTGCTTCAGGTGCGGTCCAACGGGACACATTAAGGCAACGTGCCCGCTGGACCGGCAACCAAGCCAGACAGCCAGGAGGAGGAAAAGGAAACCCACACGTAATAGACAAACAATATGAAAAGAGGACACAAAAGAAAAGCAAGACCATGTCAGGGGAAGCTTTGATAAAAAAGGAATGTACCCAGTAAGAGACACCAAAATATCTACCTATTTCTTTATTACCCACAAGGGGCTAAACACAGAGAGGACAAACAAGGACAGACACACGGATTAAGTCGATTATATCGACCCCAGTGCGCAACTGGTACTTATTTAATCGATCCCGAAAGGATGAAAGGCAAAGTTGACCTCGGCGGAATTTGAACTCAGAACGTAGCGGCAGACGAAATACAGCTAGGCATTTCGCCCGGCGTGCTAACAATTCTGCCAGCTCGCCGCCAAAATATCTACCATCAACCTCATATGAGGTGAGTAACAAAGATTGGACTATGGCTAAAAAACACCCTACCTTACACCCACATAAATACTTCAAACATACAAAAACCAGCATCCACACACACAGAGTTTATACACAATACACACAAATCGTACTCCTTTGTTTCCAACAGAACTTATTACAATCTACTCACTCAGGGCATCACACCACTAGCACCACTCAGAAAACCACCTTGGTCACATACTGAGATTCACGTACCAACGCTTCCACAACTGAACACACAACGTGCTCAAAATTATTGCATGGTTCTTACATTAATTGTTGCCGCTTTTCTAACTGTGACTGATATGGTGCTGAAAAGACTTATTCTCAGTAATTCAGTTGGAACTATGTCGTCCCATGGTGATTAAAGTGAGTTTATATTTGAAAAGAAAAAAAAGGAACTTATTGATATAAATTATTCTACAGTTCTTGATGCGTGGTTCAAATCAACAAAGACTCAAAATGATGAGTATTATAAAATGACAATTCGCTGAGACAAAATGGCAGAGTAAGGCTCCAAATTTGTAAATTGTGTGTCATTAGTTCGTATTCCACAGTCGTAGCTGTGTAAAGTTTCAAATGATTAAAATTAATGCCGCATTTACTTAAAAAATATATTGAAAGGTGAATTATTCATATACCTTTTTGCATATTAAAATTCGCTCAGAACTTTCCAGACAACCTAATATTTTCGAAATTTGAAGTGTGTTCAAATCTTGCCATGAACTACTTGAACTTAATTCGTCGCTTGGTTTTACACTACATTTGGCACATTGGCTATTTCAATTAGAATCTCGTCTTCTGCCAGCATTCAGGCTTTCTCCGGTTTGAAGATACCTTCTCAGATTTGGAGGCCTTTATCGAATCAGATCAAATTGTCTAAGGCTATCAAACTGTCCTGTTAAATTTGTGATATTTCATAAGAACCAAAATTTATTTATTCTTGCATTTCATGAGAATATCGAATGAACATTTTAAAAACAGAACTAAAAAAATAAGATGTATTGAAAAAAAGACTAATATTTTAGATTTTCGTTTTAATTTGATTTGGCAGATTAATATTTTAACATTCCGTCTTCTGTGCCATCCGTGACAATGCCATATTATAATCTTTCAAACGTAGTCATATCTCCCCAGGTTTCAGCGAGCTTCCATTTTCTATGCCTTCACTCACATACTAGTGATCAGAAAACTAATTGGCAAACATTAGGTGAAATTTATAATATAAACTAGTCCAAGCTTCAGTATTCGCTGTCGTATTATTCGAAATGTGAAGGCGCATGGCTCAGTGGTTAGAGCGTCGAGCTTACGATCGTGAGGTTGTGAGCTCGAATCCCGGAGCGGGCTGCGTGTTGTGTTCTTGAGCAAGACACTTTATTTCACGTTGCTCCAGTTCACTCAGCTGTAGCAATGAGTTGTGACGTCACAGGTGCCAAGCTGTATCGGCCTTTGCCTTACCCTTGGATAACACTGGTGGCATGGAGAGGGGAGGCCGGTATGCATGGGCGACTGCTGGTCTTCCATAAAACCACCTTGCCCAGACTTGTGACTAGGAGGGTAACTTTCTAGGCGCAATCCCATGGTCAGTGTCGTGACCGAAGGGAGTCCCAGACTAGACCAATATACGAAATACAAGCAACTCATTGCACTTTGGCCAGTTGCTCACATTAAACAACAATTGGTCTTCATTATCGCAACATCAATATCTCGAGACGATATCAACTCAGTACAAAACACTACAACATGTATTTTCTATGATGTAGTTACATTTAATCATCTGGTTAGTGGTTTCAAAACAAGCATTTGTTACTTGAACATTGTCGTTCATAAGCTTTCTCATCAGATATCATTGGTGCATATGTAGTCCATGAGAAACGAAGCTGACGGTAAGGAACCGGGCTGGTTTGAAACTTAAAATCAACATCAAGAAACGCATCAAACCTCAGAGAAGCAGCAATGGAACTAAGTCCCTGCGTAATCAGATGGTGTAAATTCATGTATGTTGGGAAATCAATATCCAAACTTCTTTGTCCGCCCGCACAGCTCAGTCGGTAGAGCATCAGATTTTCAATCTGAGGGTTGCTGGTTCAAGTCCCTCTGCGGGCGCGTAGTTTATTTCAAGGTGGCTAGCTGGCAGAAACGTTAGCACGCCGGGCGAAATCCGTAGCCGTATTTCGTCTGCCGTTACGCTCTGAGTTCAAATTCCGCCGAGGTCAACTTTGCCTTTCATCCTTTCGGGGTCGATAAATTAAGTTCCAGTTACGCACTGGGGTCGATGTAATCGACTTAATACCTATGTCTGTCTTTGTTTGTCTCCTCTATGTTTAGCCCCTTGTGGGTAATAAAGAAATAGGTATATCAACGACAAACGCCCGATCAGTGTTGCAGGGTAGTTTGAACGGTTGGAAGGAGCTGCACCGTTCTAATGGAGCTGTTTAACTCATGGCACCGAATAAACTTAAAATCCAAGCGGTTTGCTTCAGTCCAGGATTAGGCCTTTCATGAAGAGAGATTTGAATTAAGAAAAATATGCCATGCAAAAGCAGACGGCATTAACCCTCAAAACATGGAGGTGACCGTAGCAGTCCTGTGTTGAAGCCATTTAAAAAAAATATATAAAAAATATTTAATATAAATCAACGGTGCTGTAAATTAATACTATATTTTGAACTTATCCCAAGATATTGGTAAAAATATTGTGTTTGAACTTTCAGTTAAAAGTAAAGTCTGTGTAAATAAATCGGGTCGCTGTAGTCCTGTCAACAATGTTTTTTTGTAGATAAAAATAAATCCGTATCAAGAAACAGACCCTTGAATTTTCTTTAGTGTTCGGAAACTAGGACACACTTGACCAACTGAGTAGATGCTATTCGGTGAGACGAACCACACGAAGATGGCCAATGCAATGTTTTGATTTTTTTATTGTCCATACGGACTAACAAAGAGGGGACAATACAATACATTTGGGGACACAGTACAAATGAAAAAAAAAGAATAAAACGTATGATATAGTGCAAAAAACAATGAAAGTGTTAAATGGAAATGTTACTTGCCTTTACCTCTGTATCCCATTATGTATTCCATTATTTTTAGTTCCTCATAATCTATAGATTTTGGCAATTCTTGTCATAGTTCGCTTTCCATATCTCACATCCTTCTGTGTATCCTTTAATTTCGTTCATTTGCTGTTCAGTTATTAATACACATGTATGTTCACCGCCACGACAAAGATGGCCAATGCAATATTTTACAACCTGATTGATACGTTTTTTTGTTGTTGTTATATTTTGAAAAGCAGCTACAAAATCAAACAGGACAAACTCTAATCTAGACAGGAATTTCTTAAAATGTTGGCTGAGGAACTCCTTGGTGGCGAGGAACCTGATGAAATAATTTCAGTATCCAAAAAGAGAAGAATTTGCGGGATTTGTCATTAAGGAAAAGAAAAAAAGAATTAACTGTCAAAAATATTAGATTTTTGCATGCGGGATGAATAATTTCATTCTCAATAGCGTAGCGATTCCTTGCATGGTTATTAACTAGTTTAAAAGGCGGCGAGCTGGCAGAAACGTTAGCACGCCGGACGTATTTCGTCTGTCGTTACGTTCTGAGTTCAAATTCCGCCGAGGTCGACTTTGCCTTTCCTCCTTTCGGGGTCGATTGAATAAGTCGCAGTTACGCACTGGGGTCGATGTAATCGACTTAATCCGTGTGTCTGTCCTTGTTTGGCCCCTCTGTGCTTAGCCCCTTGTGGGTAGTAAAGAAATTGGTTATTAACTAGTTCATCAGTATATGCTAAGAAAACCTTCATTTGAAAAGTAGACAGTGTTATAATGGCCACTGCAAAGTTAGCGTTGCATGTGGCAGAATGGATTCGGTGTCAAAAAGTAGATCTCCACTCCATGGATTAGGGGATTTCAGTGTTAGGGGATGGGGTTTATTAGTTTGTATCTTCAATCTTCTGAGCATGATAGATAGGCTCATTAACGACAAACATCCAAATTATTATTACAAAACACCCGAGACAGTCCTTTATGATCCGAGTGAAATTTGATCTTTTCAGCATTGAGATCTCAAAGGATCCAAGAACATATTTTCACCTCTCGTCTCACAGATCAATTAGCTAATTCGGAAATCTTCACATTGATTTGTCCATTAGGGAATATTCCATGTTCCGGGCAGGAAAGGTTCTAGTGGTAATCGTTCACCTAGACAACGGTTTGTGCAAAAATACATTTTTTTTCTTGGAAGAAAAGTAACATTTTGTATCGAACACAAAACTCGCACATAAAATTAAAAACGGAATAGTGTTCAATAATACGTATTATCGTTGGCACGATTTCAATTCCTGGTTCGGGTAAATTGAAATATTTTTATATATGAATTTCTAACATATAGTGGGTAATAAAGAATCAATGAATTTCTTACGTGTTAAGGATAAAAAGATTTAATTGACCTTTGTGCTCCTCCCGTACTTTTAATTATCAGACCGCAGGTGAAAAAAAGTGAAGGTAACTTTACTGTGATATGAACTCATTGATATTGAATATGAAAATCAAAATTGTAGACAATTATTTTGGATTGGATTAAATTTTAAGAGGAAGAAAGAAAGTTGTAAAATAACTTTCTGACTTTGCCTCGTAATTGAAACTACGACATCTCTGTTTCTGTGTTTTCTTTACACTCTCACTATATCTTTACTTTTGAAAAATATTAAGCAGAGGGATTCAAATTCTGTGGACTTTAAAGAGCGTTACTTCGATTGAAATCAGAAATGCTTCCGACGATATCAAATTATGAAAGCAAAATATAACCTACCATAACTGAAGGTCCAGATGATTCACCAGGCAAAGAAAAGATTAAAATCCAGAAAACATCAAAGAAATTGGCGACCATTTTTTTCGGTACTACTAGTGAACATCCGCGCTAGCTAGTCGTAAATAGTCGATCCTACAACGACTTCAGTTGTGGTTCCAAGGGCTGATGCTGGTTAACCAAATAAGGCATTACAGCAAATAAAGCATTACTCCTCAAAATCACACTGTTTAGGGTTCAGGACTGTCGTTGATGGTACAAACACCCCAAGGCGGCGAGCTGGCAGAATCGTTAGCACGCCGGGCGAAATGCTTAGCGGCATTTCGTCTGCCGTTACGTTCTGAGTTCAAATTCCGCCGAGGTCGACTTTGCCTTTCATCCTTTCGGGGTCGATTAAATAAGTTCCAGTTACGCACTGGGGTCGATGTAATCGACTTAATCCGTTTGTCTGTTCTTGTTTGTCCTCTCTGTGTTTAGCCCCTTGTGGGTAGTAAAGAAATAGGTATTTCGTCTGCCGCTACGTTCTGAGTTCAAATTCCGCCGAGGTCGACTTTGCCTTTAATCCTTTCGGGGTCGATTAAATAAGTACCAGTTACACACTGGGGTCGATATAATCGACTTAATTCGTCTATCTGTCCTTATTTGTCCTCTCTGTGTTTAACCCCTTGTGGGCAATAAAGAAATAGGTATTCTATTAAGTGATAAAGGAGTATCAAACAATACCCTAATTTGGCCGACATTAAAAGTGCCCTCCTCTGTTTATACAACATTGTATTGAAAAATACTTTATTTGAATATTTTTGATGATTACTTAAATCAATCAATTCGATTAAACGTTTTACGATTACCTAAACAGCTGAATCATTTGTGATTTATATAAAGTGTGTGGAGGCGCAATGGCCCAGTGGTTAGGACAGCGGACTCGTGGACGTAGAATCGTGGTTTCGATTTCCAGACTGGGCATTGTGAGTGTTTACTGAGTGAAAACACCTAAAGCTCCACGAGGCTGCAGCAGTGGGTGGTGAAGAAACCCTGCTGTACTCTTTCACCACAACTTTCTCTCTCTCTTTCTCCCTGTTTCTGCTGTACCTGTATTTCAAAGGACTAGCCTTGTCACACTCTGCGTCACGCTGAATCTCCTGAGAACTACGTTAAGGGTACACATGTCTGTTAATTTCACGAGCAAGCTGTTCCGTTGATCGGATCAACTGGAACCCTCGTCGTCGTAACGACGGAGTGCCACAATTTAGCATTTAATAAGACAAATCTATTACATTATTTTCAGAGAAAATATTTTAGCATCCATGTCGGACAAGCTGCAGTTCACGTTGGTAATGCCTGCAGGGGACTGTATTGTTTGGAATACGATATCCAACCAAATGACCACTTACCGAAAGTGTCTATTGGTAATATCGATTCGTCCAGCACTTTCTTTAAACTCTGGGAAAGGTGTCTCAAGAGACAGAGCTGTTAGAACCACCTGTTGCTGAGTAGTTGCACACCTTTTTGCATGAATATACTAAGCAGACTATTAAAAATGAATTTATTGTTTTCCTCGCCTTTCGAAATCTTTCTGTTGGTACAGAATTCAGCGGAGACTTCTTGCAAGATAAAGAAATAATTCCTTTATTGTTAGGTCACCTGGAAGTATTGGATATTTATCTTTGTAAATATATGAAACTGTTGTAAGCCGAAGCTGCCAAAAGCAGTGAAACTATTGCCTTGACTCCGAGTTAACTACGAGCAGATTCGCAAAATTCTGTTGTTGTAAATCTGTTGTTTGAACGTAAGCAGTGTTTAGAAACTTGCTTTTGGGATTAAATCCACGACATTCAAAGGATCATTGGAATAATTTTGTCACAGAAAAGTGATACTTCTCTCTCGGTTGAACAACTGAGAGAAAGAATGAACAAAAAAGAAAACAAACGTTACTTTAAAATATTTAATTATCTCCACATTTTCTGATCTTCTGAGGAAAACCTTTCAAAATTATGTTGATAATGCCGGTTTGATATAATTATTTTCCAATAACTAATTTTTCCAGATGAAGTGCGTAGAGACAAAAGCTGTGAACTATTCCACCCGGACGAACTCGTCACGGGTATGAAAGACGCAATGGCGGTGAGCTGGCAGAATCGTTAGCACGCCGGGTGAAATGCTTAGCAGTATTTCGTCTGCCATTACGTTCAGAGTTCAAATTCCACCGAGGTCGACTTTGCCTTTCATCCTTTCAGGGTCGAATAAATAAGTACCAGTTACGCACTGGGGTCGATATAATCGACTTAATCCGCGTGTCCGTTCTTGTTTGTACTCTCTGTGTTTAGCCCCTTGTGGGTAGTAAAGAAATAGGTATGAAAGACGCAGGAGTC
>NC_042998.1:31384868-31395684 GCF_006345805.1 Octopus sinensis
AAATATAAACGGGATGATTTCGACTGGAAGAGCACATATCTGCTTAATGATGGCTGGCCTGGGGAACAACAACACAACAACAACAGCAGCAGCAATAAAAACTACAAAAACAACAACAACAACAACAGCAATAAAAAATACAACAGCAACGACAACAATTTTCGTCAAACAGAAAATAGACTGGAGACTGCACGAAAATGATTCTCTCATGTGCACAGGATATGTTTTCTTTCCATCTGCGCTGGGCGAATAAAATTAGAAAAAAAAAATATTAATAGAATTAGAAGTATTAATACAATCTGTGATGTTATTTTTGTGTTACTTTTCAGATTATCGTCTTTCACTCTCTGCAATAAATAATACTCGTTGCGATAGAGTAACTTTGATATACTGATCAAAAACCTATTCATTCGGGGCATATTTTCGTTCTTATTAACGAACAGCTATTGTAACTCCTCCCATCGCAGTTTCTTTTTAGCAACTGTCGCTGTAGGGCGAACCAATAACAGCGTACTGAAATTACATGTTTGTTACATCGCAGTGAACTAAACAAGCGATGTAAATTCACGCAAATTGAAACTTTAAGATCGATATTATATTTGACAAACACACGCAGACACACACACACACACATGCACGCACGCACGTGTAGAAACAGCAGAGCACACATAAAAACACACAAAATAAACAACCCATAACCACATATATACAAATGTGTTCCCAAACAAATCTGTACTTGGAAGAAAATGAATGCAATCGTTAAGATGAGTTTGTAAATATTGTGCGTTCGTGAAAATAACGTAAACCCATGTAACTGAGATGCAGTATTGGTTTCAAATTTTGACACGAGGCTAGTAATTTTGAGGGAGGGGTAAGTCAATAAGATCGACCCCCCCAACGCTCAACTGGTACTTATTTTATCGATCCTGAAGGATGAAAGGCAAAGTCGACCTTGGCGGAATTTGAACTCAGAACGTAGCGGCAGACGAAATACGGCTACGCATTTCGCCCGGCGTGCTAACGATTCTGCCAGCTTGCCGCCTTAATGACTTGCAGAATCGTTAGCAGGCCGGGCAAAACGCTTCGCATCATTTCGCCCGTCTTAACATCCTGAGTTCAAATTCCACCGAAGTCGACTTTATCTTTCATCTTTTTGGGTTCAATAATCGACTTAACTCCACACCGAAATTGCTGGCCATGTACCAACTTTTTTAAATCAATATTAATCTATTTGATTTGTTCGACACGCTGGGTGAAAACATATATGAGAAGGAGACAATCTATTATGGTTACTTTAATTGTAGACTGTACTTTATTTTATCGAGTACTGAAGCCGTCGACCTTACTTTTGTCAACGAACGTATTCATAGCACGAAACACCTTAAATTACTCAACAGCGAACGATATAAAAGCCAATCATTTTACAACAACGTTGATGTAAAAATAGTTTGCTGTGTAATCGTAAAAACTTTCAAATTAATATAAAATGATACAAGTGTGGCTGTGTAAGAAGCAACTTGCTTCCCAACCACATGGTTCCGGGTTCAGTCCCACTGCATTGTATTATCTTACACCTGAAAAGAGATTATATTTATTCTCTTACACCTAAAAAGCGCAGCCGCCCGACAAACTAACAACACACACAGACGCATACAATGCGCGCACGTCTTTGTGTCTATATTTGTTCTGTCACCACTTGACAACCTCTATTGGTGCGTTTACTCCCCATAAATTAGCGGTTCGGCAAAAGTGACCGATAGAATAGGTTGCTTAAAAATAAGTAATGGGGTCGATTCGTTCGAATAAAAATTCTTTAAGATGGCACTCCAGCATGACCGCAATTCAGTGACTGAAACAAGTAATAGATAAAGAACAAAAATTAATCATTCAAATAAACTAATGAGAGTGGATTAAGAAAAAAAAAAAAAAAAAACAGAGGTCAATGTGGCGAATGCCTTTAGCACAAAGATTATTTTAATGATCTGAAATTTTCATTTCAACTTAGAAATACAACATAAGTCTAGCGGCTGTCATTAACGACGCTCAAAGAAGAAAGCTAATGTAATAAAAAGAATTAATTGGAAATATTTAATTAATTCACTTAAGGGAAAAACCGATATTTGTTATAGAGGTTAGTGACAGCAACGGATGTGTTGGTCTTATTGGACCTTGACAGTATGGTATGGCAGGCACGAACATACTTTAATTGTAAACAATATATTTTAAATATACAAAAAGGTTTCCGAAGACATTTGTCCAGCAGCAATTTGGTTGGCCTTGGATTAAGTTAAATGAAGTCTGTCTTAAAAGTAGTGACTGACGTGCTTAAACTGTTGTAAGTGAATAGAAACTTCCTTCTTATTTGGAATAAGAAAACAAAAGTTGTTGTATGTATGAATATATGTTTGTGTGTGTATGGGTGTATGTGTGTGCAGGCAAGTGGTCAAGTGTTTTGAGTGTTGTACGCACGTCCGCAGGTTTGTGTTTTCGTTTTTCAGATGGGCGAGGCGTTGTGTTCTTGAACAAAACACTGGAGTTGACGTTGCTCCAGTCTGTTCACCTTTAAATGGCTAAACCTGTGATGAATTGCCAGTGGGGTGACATCATTCGAAAGATACAACGATTGGAGGAAGCGCATGTATGTATGTATGTATGTATGTATGTATGTGAGAGCAGCACACGCCATCGATGTGACTCTGGGGTACAAAATGCGAAGACCTATATACCCACCATGACTACCCGTCTGATAAGGTTACACCAGGCACATGCATCACAACCATATATGTACGGTATGGTGAACATACAGTAAGATAAACAGCGCACGAGCTTGCAGGTGGGGCCCACGCACGCACACATGTACGCAAACACACACGTATGGATATACACATATGTATGTATACATGCGCATACACATACACACGCACGCACACACACACGCACACACACACACACACACACACACACACACACACACACACACACACACACACACACACATATATATATATGAGGTAAAAACAGATCTAGTATGATAAATATTATCAAATACATATACCAATGTATGTGCTTTGTGTATTTTCCGGCGGCTGCAATGGCGTGGCGGGATATATAACTCTCGTGTCGCCGGTGTTAAAACACCTTAGAGTCATGGACACGCGATATATATATATATCTATATATATATATATATATATATATTATATATATATATATATATATATATATATATCCACTGTCCTGTTTTTGTTCCCAACTTTGACCCTCCATAAATCCCAAATTTTAGTTTGGTACTTATGGGAGCAACTGTATTCGAAGACTCATATTGTCGTTCAATGCTAGAAATGAGGAGTAGATAGACAGCCGACAACTGATGAAGGGTAGTTCTTTATGTTACTTGTCCTGTTTTCCATTTGTTTCTCTCGTTGTTTGCGTATTAAACTCATTTGTTTTCGTATTTCATGTTCTTTACCCATATATGCATATGTATTAGGTTGTCATAGGGCGGCATCGTCAGCAAAGAGGATCTCTCTTTGCTGACGATGCCGCCCTAACATCACACAACCAGCCGGGTCTCCAGAGGCTGGTCAGCTCCCTGGCGGATGCCTGCCAAGAGTTCGACCTTACCATCGGCCTGAAAAAGACAGAGATCATGGGCCAGGACGTCGGAGGGGTCTCCAGCATCAGTGTCGGCGACCACAGCTTGCAGGTGGTGAACGAGTTCACTTACCTGGGATCGACGGTCTCCAGCAGCCTGTCCCTCGAGCCGGAGCTGAACAGACGGATTGGAGAGGCTGCTGCTGCCATGGCTAAGCTCTCCAGGAGAGTGTTGGAAAACAACATGCTCACAATAACCACCAAGATCGCAGTGTACCGAGCCTGCGTGCTGAGCACCCTACTCTACGGCAGCGAGAGCTGGACAACATACACCCGGCAAGAATGCCGCCTCAGCGGCTTCCACATGCGGTGTCTTCGACGGATCCTTGGCATCTCCTGGAAGGACCGAGTACCAAACGGAGTCATCTTAGAACAGACTAATATGCCAAGCATGCATGCCCTCCTCGTGTGGAGACGACTGCGCTGGCTCGGACACGTCTGCCGCATGCAGGACGGTCGCATGCCTAAAGACATCCTGTACAGCGAACTCACCACGGGATCCCGACCCAAGGGACGTCCACAGCTACGATACAGGGATGTGTGCAAGCGCGACCTGAGGACTGCCAACATCTGTGTGGACACGTGGGAAGTAACAGCTGCTGACCGCTCTGCCTGGCGTCGGACAGTGAGGAAAGGCGTTTCCATGGCTGAGGAAAGGAGAGCACAGCTGTGGTCGGACAGGCGGGACAGGAGGAGGACAACTGCAGCAACACCCCACACGTACCTATCGATGTTCGTGTGCAGCAACTGTACCAGGGACTGCCACTCTAGAATTGGACTGTTCAGTCACAGCAGACGCTGCTCATCAAAGTAGGCCCCACCCTTGGCGCGACCCATTGTCTATCAAGACAGACGGGAAGAGAGATTAGGTTGTCAAGAAAGTTCTTGCGGTTTTTAACCTTTAAATTCAGATGCACATATCTCGGCTCAAACAAAACTTTATTAATCGAAATAAACACCATCAGAATCAACACACTTTTACCAATGCGAAACAAGTTTATTTATGCTAGTAGCATAAAAATCCTGCATTCTGGTGGCGTTGAAGGCATGTTTGGCATCGTCTTAGCTTTTGAAGCATTTCTCACGCAAGAAGTTGTCGAGATGCTTGAAAAAGTGGTGGTCGATAGGCGAGAGATCTGGTGAGTATGGTGGATGAGGCAGAGTTTCGTAGCTCAATTCGTTCAACTTCTGCAGGGTCAGTTGTGCGACGTGCGGCCGAGTGTTGTCGTGGAGAAAAATTGGTCCTTTTTTATTGACCAATGCTGGCTGTTGTTGTCGAAGTTCTTATGTATTTAATCCATTTGCTGACAGTACTTCTCCGCTGTAATGGTTTCGCCTGAATCCAAAAAGCTGTGATGGATGAGACCGACCGCAGACCACGAATCCATGACCTTCTTTTGGTACAACTTTGGCTTCGGGAAGTGTCGTGGAGCTTCGTCGGCGTCCAACCACTGAGCTGAGCGTAAAGAATCTAGTTTTCATCGCAAGTCACAATCCGGTCGAAAAACGGGTTGTTCTTGTTGCATAATAGAAGGGAAGACGACATTTCAAAACAGCGTTTTTCTTTGGTTGTCGTTCAATTCGTGCGGCACCCATTTCTCAAGTATTTTTGTTTTTCCAATCTCTTTCAAGTGGTTGGAAATTGTCGTAAACGTTACGTCTAATTCAGAAGCAAGCTCTCGAACAGTTGTGCGTGGATTGGCTTCGACTAAGGCTCTTGGTTGATTGTTGTCAACATCCGATGGCCGACCACTACGCTTATCATCTTCAAAACTCTCGTCACCGCTACAAAATTTCTTGAACCACCATTGTGCTTCCTGGGCCAAACGCATCGTTGATATCACGAGCTGTTTCAGCAGCTTTTCGGCCTAGCTTGAACTGGAATAAGAAAATCGTGCGAATTTGCTTTTTTTCCATGTTGTATACGTTCCGGAAAAAGAAATGGCCTAATTATTCAAAAAGAAAAAAGAGTAACACGATTAGAGAAGAGCGAAAAACGGCCTTTAAAATGATATATAAAGTCAAAGTAATTTAACGAAAATTAATTTGAAAATACATCATTTAAAACCAAAATTTAAGATTCCGCAAGAACTTTCTTGACAACCTAATATATATAGTGTCTATGTGTATATGGTACGTGTATTTATGCTGTATCAGTGATAGGCACTAATTCAGTCCTTCGTAGCGCAGTTAGAAAATGCGTTCGTGAATATAAACAGCAAAAAATATATTTGTTGCTAAGTTCTAAAACTTTTCACGTAATCTCTTATCGCGTTCAAGTGCACAAAACCGTTTAAAATATAAACGTACATTATTTTAATTGTGGCTGCATAGTATGATTAAGCTAAATCAAATTCAACGTGATGAAGTCTTAGCGCACACCAGCAAATGTAGTTTTTGCTTTTCGCATACACCAACGGAACGACTGGAGCAGTGTCTGTCTCTAATAAAACACTGTCACACAGAAAGACGTATCTGGTTTTTGAATGACATCGTTCAGCGCCCATCCCTATGTCTCTTTACGTGCATAGTATATAAGGAGAACGCATTCTTCGAGTGTGTCGACCATCTTACGATATTCGGTGGCGATCCCTGCTGTACTCTTTCACCCACTCTTTCTTCTGTTGGCCTGCTCGCTTAGCCAGCGGGGTGGCGTCATTCGAAGGCTAAAACAATGCGAACGCATTGTGACCAGCGATGTGTAACTACATCTGATAGACTGGTCGGTCACGTGACCACGTGATATATATATATTTATATATATATATATATATATAATTGTGTGTATGTGTGTGTTTATATATACACAGATACACACGAACTCATATATGATATTATACATGTATGTGCAAATGTGTTTATCCGTGTGTGTATGCAGTAATGCATCCAAGTCGACAAGATCACTGGCCTGGGCTCAAGTGTTTTGTATCTCTTTTTATCTACTTAAATATTGTCCAAAGGAAAAGTATGAAAAGGAAACATGCGACTTTTACTTAACAGCAGGAAATTGTAATATTCCTGCGCGTTTGAAATTAGGCGAAAACCAGAATGCTATTGTGTGAATATATCTAAGGAAAGTTCTTCAACAATTTATTGACATTAACTTACAAAAGGATAAGTTGATGAAATTTATGGCTAATTCAGATAAAAGAAAAGGTTGATGTGCGGCAAACATTAAAAAGATTCTCAGAATTAGATGTAGACTTATTTAAGTGGTTCAGAGCAAAGAGATCCGAGAGTATGCCAATTTCAGGTTCAATGATCATTGTAAACGGCAAGCAATTACACGAAGATCTGGGTATCACGGAAGCTTGTGCGTGCGTTGTTGAGTGGTTTAGAAACAGAATACAATTCGTATTCGTAAAGTTAATTTGTCTGGCGAAAAGAATTCGCTAGACACTGAGATTATTGGAAAGTACTGTTACATTTGTTGCATCATTGAACGATCTATCTAAAACATGATTTTGCTTATATAACGCTGTGTTCCAATACTCCAGCATATTTGGTAATTGCACACTATTCAGGTCCCAAGGGTGCTAAAATAATGGAACTATACGTACATACCCCAGCACATCGCAAAACATATTTATTTCTTTACTACCCACAAGGGGCTAAACACAGACAGGACAAACAAGGACAGACAAAGGGATTCAGTTGATTACATCGACCTCACTGCGTAACTGGTACTTAATTTATCGACTCCGAAAGGATGAAAGGCAAAGTCGACCTCGGCGGAATTTGAACTCAGAACCTAACCGCAGACGAAATACCATTAAACATTTCGCCCGGCGAGCTAACGTTTCTGCCAGCTCGCCGCCTTTATCGCTTCTTTATCAACCACGGACCCTAATGTAATCGACCCTACACATCGGCCTCTGCTACACACCACCCACGCATCATAATCTCTCGGTCCTTGTTTGTAATACTTTTCTGCTGTTCTGGTTTGTCTCTGTATTGAAACTTCACTCCGAAATGTTGTAGACGAGTATATGTAGTTTCTATTCTCCTTGTCACTCACCTTTCTTGATTGGGCATCACTAAAAATATATTAGAAGGTAACTGTGGGTGTATACGCTGCCTTACGAGTGAAGCCGAAGAGGATTAGACACGTGGGATGCTCTGACCCTAACCTAACCAATAACGTCTCATCCATGATGAGGCGAGAAACCTAATTGTTTATGCTTTAGTTCTAAGTTTCAATTTATATTTTCTTTAGAATACGTTTCTTTTATTTTTGCTTAATTGTTTGTTTTACGGTTGTTCCAGCTCGCTGCCTTTAATAAAGTTTATTATTATTATTATTATTATTATTATTAATTAAAAGGCGACGTATGGTGGTGAGCTGGCGAAATCGTCAGCACACCGGACAAAATGCACAGCGGTATTTTGTCCGTCTTTACCTCCCGAGTTCAAATTCCACCAGGGTTGACTTTGTCTTTCATCTCTTCGTGGTCTATAAAATAAGTGCCAGTGGAGGATTGGGGTCGGTGTAATCGACTTAGCCCCTCCTCCCAAATTGCTGGCCTTGTGCCAAAATTTGAAATCATTACTATTATTATTACTACTACGAGTTGTAGTACTGGTGGCAGTGGTGATGGTAGGTAGTAGTAGTAGTATTTGATCACGCACCTTTGCCTTCTGAATTCATATCTCGCTGAGAGCAACTTTGAATTTCAGAGTATTAAGATCGATAAATAAATGCCATCCATGCATGAGATGGATTAAATTGTCTATAACCCTTCCTTGAAAGTGGTAGCCTTGTGCCTACGCCAGAAAACATTGTTGTTATACTTTCGCTGTGAAATTAGTAATTTATTGAATTAGCATGTTAGCCGTATAAGGTTTTGAAACTGTTTAATAAACGTGACATTGCACAAAAGTTAATCAATAAAACTTAATTTGGAACAGCTCTAATTATTAGCAACTAATTAATACACATGCATAGTTAATTAACAAGTAAATTTGTGCTCTGTTCTACTTGCATGATGCTGTATCATTAATGCCTGTGAAAGTTTAATAACATTCGCTATAGAGTAGAGGGATTCTGTATTTGTTTTGCAAAACACCATGGAATGAAAACAATTTTGTTACACACTCAGATACATACAAAAGCACGTACAAAGGATTCTTTGTATAACTGGTTGCCTTACACTTGGTTACTTTCCGTTGAATTTGTCAGTTCTTTTTGAATCACACAGTTTGACATGTGAATGTACGAGTTACGAGGAAAGGAGAGCAATGCAATTAATATCGCTAATATAACTGAAGACTGTAAATATTCAAGCGATTTTTCTGTAGTTTATGAATATTCATCTTGGATATTCACTAAATTTAAACAGAGACAACAACGGAGTGCTTCTAAGTGTTTGCTCGACCACCTAGAAATAGAAGCCAGTTCTTCCTAAAATTACGCTCTATTGCCATAGAAATAAGAAGGTTACATTAAAGCAATGCAGTACTTGATACGAAAAGAAAAATAACAAAACAAAAAACACGAAGAAGGAAGGGGTCAAAATTGGAACCACCAGTCCACTCGACTGGTGCTTTGCAACAAAAATAACTAATTCTGAAATCATGGACATCAACTTCTGTTATTAAAAATCGAATCTCGAACATATACTTTTAACATACACACAGAGAGAGACACATTCAGAGACACATACACACACAGAGAGACACATTCAGAGACACATACACACACAGAGAGACACATTCAGAGACACATACACACACATGCACTACTACATTCACACACTCACTCACACACACATAAAAACACTTGAAAACAGTGTTCCAATATTTCTTGGTAGTGGTTCCGAAAATAAATTAAGGAATTAAAGAACACATACCTATATAACTCCTAATGCACACACAAACTCATCAATTCCACATGCATATTGAGGTATTATATTCCACTCATAAAAATCTTACTGAGCGAAATTTTTTCACGTAGTTTGCAGCTGCGTTAAAGTTGCTGACGACATGAGTCCGTGTCCAGGTTTCAATTCTCGCAGGTTTTCTGCTGAAAATCGTAGATGTGCGTTTGTTTTAACGACAGAAAGCTTTTTTTGTCATGTAAAACTAAACCGGCAAATGGTAGAATCGTTAGTGCGTTCAGACAAAGTGCATCCTGCTCTCTACGTCCGAAGTTCAAATCCCTCTCAGGATATATATATATATATATATAAATATATATCTAAACAAGGTACTTTATATAGCAAAGTAGCTTTATATATAATATCAAGTCATCTCATAAGTTCTGTCCAATTTTACCTTTTTTAAAATTGAATGAAATTTTATAGTATTTTAGAATGTCTAATGGAATAAAAAATTAATTTTATGCATTTGTGTACATTTAAACCAATTAAAAATTATTTTACAGAATAACAGAATTAAAATTTCTTTGATTAAAACCCTTTCTAACATGGAAGTATCCAAAGAGGATTTGAGGCACATAATGCTTTATGAGTAAAAAAAAAGAAACTCTGCAGCCGAAGCGACTAGAAACATACACTCAGATTATGGGATAGAATGCTTGAATGAAAGAACAAGTGGAGATTTCAGTCTTGAAGATGAAGATCGAACAGACGTCCATTTGAGTTTGATGATAAGCTCCTTGAGGCATTACTTGGAGAAAATCCTGCATTATCAGTTGTAAAATTGGCAATAAAGCTTAGTTCAAACCATACAACTGTTCATCTTCATCTTCAACAACTTGGAAAGGTTCCTAAACTTGGAAAATGGGTGCCTCATGAATTGTCCAAAAGCAACCGCTAATCTCGAGTTGACATATGCTCTTCTCTCCATTTGCGCGAACTCATTTCACCCTTTTTGGATAGACTTGTGACTGGTGACGAAAAATGTATCTTCTATCGAAATGTTAAACGTCGTAAAAGGGAAAAAGCTCAACCACAACCGAAACGGGAACTTCATGGAAAAAGGTTCTTCTCTCTATCTGGTGGGATTGCAAAGGAGTAATTCACTTGGAATTGTTACCACCTAATGCAACAATCAATGCTCAAGTCTACTGTCAGCAATTAAAGCGTTTGAACCAAGCTTTGAAGAAAAAAACCCGCTTTAGTGAATCGAAAATGAGTGATGTTTCATCAGGACAATGCGCGAACCCACACTGCAAAGATCAATCACAGAAGATCGAAGAGCT
>NC_042998.1:31395784-31398284 GCF_006345805.1 Octopus sinensis
TGAATTTGTCAGTTCTTTTTGAATCACACAGTTTGACATGTGAATGTACGAGTTACGAGGAAGGAGAGCAATGCATTAATATCGCTAATATAACTGAAGAACTGTAAATTTCAAGCGATTTTTCTGTAGTTTATGAATATTCATCTTGGATATTCACTAAATTTAACAGAGACAACAACGAGTGCTTCTAAGTGTTTGCTCGACCACCTAGAAATAGAAGCCAGTTCTTCCTAAAATTACGCTCTATTGCCATAGAAATAAGAAGGTTACATTAAAGCAATGCAGTACTTGATACGAAAAGAAAAATAACAAAACAAAAAACACGAAGAAGGAAGGGGTCAAAATTGGAACCACCAGTCCACTCGACTGGTGCTTTGCAACGAAAAATAACTAATTCTGAAATCATGGACATCAACTTCTGTTATTAAAAATCGAATCTCGAACATATACTTTTAACATACACACAGAGAGAGACACATTCAGAGACACATACACACACAGAGAGACACATTCAGAGACACATACACACACAGAGAGACACATTCAGAGACACATACACACACGCGCTACTACATTCACACACTCACTCACACACACATAAAAACACTTGAAAACAGTGTTCCAATATTTCTTGGTAGTGGTTCCGAAAATAAATTAAGGAATTAAAGAACACATACCTATATAACTCCTAATGCACACACAAACTCATCAATTCCACATGCATATTGAGGTATTATATTCCACTCATAAAAATCTTACTGAGCGAAATTTTTTCACGTAGTTTGCAGCTGCGTTAAAGTTGCTGACGACATGAGTCCGTGTCCAGGTTTCAATTCTCGCAGGTTTTCTGCTGAAAATCGTAGATGTGCGTTTGTTTTAACGACAGAAAGCTTTTTTTGTCATGTAAAACTAAACCGGCAAATGGTAGAATCGTTAGTGCGTTCAGACAAAGTGCATCCTGCTCTCTACGTCCGAAGTTCAAATCCCTCTCAGGATATATATATATATATATATAAATATATATCTAAACAAGGTATCTTTATATAGCAAAGTAGCTTTATATATATATCAAGTCATCTCATAAGTTCTGTCCAATTTTACCTTTTTTAAAATTGAATGAAATTTTATAGTATTTTAGAATGTCTAATGGAATAAAAAATTAATTTTATGCATTTGTGTACATTTAAACCAATTAAAAATTATTTTACAGAATAACAGAATTAAAATTTCTTTGATTAAAACCCTTTCTAACATGGAAGTATCCAAAGAGGATTTGAGGCACATAATGCTTTATGAGTAAAAAAAAAGAAACTCTGCAGCCGAAGCGACTAGAAACATACACTCAGATTATGGGATAGAATGCTTGAATGAAAGAACAAGTGGAGATTTCAGTCTTGAAGATGAAGATCGAACAGACGTCCATTTGAGTTTGATGATAAGCTCCTTGAGGCATTACTTGGAGAAAATCCTGCATTATCAGTTGTAAAATTGGCAATAAAGCTTAGTTCAAACCATACAACTGTTCATCTTCATCTTCAACAACTTGGAAAGGTTCCTAAACTTGGAAAATGGGTGCCTCATGAATTGTCCAAAAGCAACCGCTAATCTCGAGTTGACATATGCTCTTCTCTCCATTTGCGCGAACTCATTTCACCCTTTTTGGATAGACTTGTGACTGGTGACGAAAAATGTATCTTCTATCGAAATGTTAAACGTCGTAAAAGGGAAAAAGCTCAACCACAACCGAAACGGGAACTTCATGGAAAAAGGTTCTTCTCTCTATCTGGTGGGATTGCAAAGGAGTAATTCACTTGGAATTGTTACCACCTAATGCAACAATCAATGCTCAAGTCTACTGTCAGCAATTAAAGCGTTTGAACCAAGCTTTGAAGAAAAAAACCCGCTTTAGTGAATCGAAAATGAGTGATGTTTCATCAGGACAATGCGCGAACCCACACTGCAAAGATCACATCACAGAAGATCGAAGAGCTAGGTTGGGAAAATTCCTCATCTACCTTATTCTCCCGACCTTGCTCCTTCAGACTACAATTTGTTTCGTAGTTTACAGAATCATTTGAGGGACATAACTTTCGCAAGCTAGGACATTTCAGAGTTCTTCGCTTTGAAACCAAAAGAGTTTTACACTGATGAGATTAAAAACACTTGTAAATAAATGGAAGGAAGTCATAGATAATCAGAGGAAGTACATTGATGATTAAATTTCAATTAAATATAACATTCTATCACTTGTTTTCTTTATTCAAAATTCGGACAGAACTTATGGGATGACCTGATATATATATATATATATATATATCACTGTGATCAACCGTGACCGACCATGCTATCAGATGTGCTACATATCGCTGGTCACAATGCGCTTCGCATTGTTTAAGCTTTCAAATGACGCCACCCCTTGGCTAGCGAGCAGGCCATATATATATATATATATAATATATATTATATATATATATATATATATATATATATATATATATAT
>NC_042998.1:31400784-31408284 GCF_006345805.1 Octopus sinensis
CTGACGCACCGAGCTGTGCCTATTAGTGTAGGATATATATTGTAAAACTATAATAATCATTGGGTGCAATTTTTAAATATTTTAAAATATTTAGAATTTCCATCCAAGGATATTGTTGTTATTACTATATATATATATATATATATATATATATATATATATATATATATATATATATATATATATATATATATATATATAATACATATATATATAAAAGAAAATTTAGAAAATGGAGATGTAGCATTAATATAATTTATGATCTACAAAAATACAACATATTCTCTTACAGCTGTTTCAATGTAGGCTAAAAGATTAAATTACAATAATTAAATCATTGTAATAGGCAAAATCTTATCAGATGGGTAGAAAAGATAAACCGTTAGGTTATTGGGTGTTGTGTTTTCGACCCCTCTGATGAGATTTTGCCTAATACAATGACTTAATTATTGTAATTTAATATTTTAGGCTACATTGAAACACATGTAAGAGAATACGTTGGATTTCTGCAGATAAAAAAATTATATTAATGCTACATCTCCATTTTCTAAATTTTCTTTTGAATACAAGTAAACAATGTTTTATATTTAGACCTATTATTTTATGAATATTATTATTCCCCCCAAAATACTAGGCAATGAACCAGTAATACCTTGGATATTTTAATTTCTATTTGAAAGTAGTATATATATATATATAAAATATAATAATAATCTAATAATAATAATAATATAATAATAATAATAATAATAATAATAATAATAATAATGATAATAATAATAATACTATTAGGGAGTATAACTCCAAACTTACAGGGAAAAATTCAATTTAGTATTAAATCAAATTTCACAATATAAATATATAATATATAAATTAGAGAAAACAATTATATACTGTTTTTTATTATTATTTATTATTATTTATTTTTATCAATTATTTATTATTTTATTTAGTATTTAGTATTTAGTATTTATTATTATGTACGTTTTCTGATCTAGATAAATGTTTTATTATTTTATTCTTTCTATATGTATGATTTACGTCTATCATTGTTTGAATTACATAATAGTGGTTTTTCTCTAATTTACACACAAACACACACACACACATATATATATATATATATATATATATATATATTATATATATATAAATCCTTAAATCCTTAAATCCTTAAAAATGTTTTAGCCCAGGCCGCGGCCATGCTGGGGCACCACCGCTGAATGAGCTACACTAGTTTGTGAATCCACCTCTGATACGTGGCACTTGATCAACAAGGGAGTTCGATGCTGCTGCCCGCACCGTGTCTCCTGTCGTGAGGTAGGTTCATCTGGGACTCCCACCAAGAACAGATCCAGTTTAGTTTTAAGTATATATATATATATATATTATAATTATATATATATATATATATATATATATTATATATATATATTTATAATATATATATATAATTTCAACAATTGAGGTAAAATTAATTAATTAATTAATCAATTTCACCAAGTATTCAGTATGCAAAGGGACCATTTAGGCAAATTCAAATTATTACATTATATAAAAGGGCTTAGTAAAATAAATTACTTTGCCGCATACTGAACTCGTTAGAAATAGCAGCTAAAAAAACTATTTCTAACACTTTAAGAAAACCTCTCTCATATAGTGTTTGCTCAATTCAACTCAAGAAAGTATGAGGGTAAAGACATTAAAAAATCAAATGCAAAGGTTATTTGAGTACGTACGTTTCAGATTAGCCAAAATCGACCCTTCTCTCATCAGCTCAGAATGCCCTTGTTTGAATTTGAAAACACTGAAAATGGGAGCATACCCTTTCGGCTTGTTATCGCTTCTGAAGATCTGTTCCAAACTAACAGTGCCAACAAACTCAAATATGCAAGAGAAAAATTTCTGCTCTCCCCTTTCCACCAGCGTGGGTTAAAATCAGCAAACACTATGCTTTTTTTCGGTAAAATCCGAGACATTAAGTAGAGAGAGATGAATTATAATTTCAACAATTGAGGGTAAAATTAATTAATTAATTAATCAATTTCACCAAGTATTCAGTATGCAAAGGGACCATTTAAGGCAAATTCAAATTATTACATTATATAAAAGGGCTTAGTAAAATAATTACTTTGCCGCATACTGAACTCGTTAGAAATAGCAGCTAAAAAAACTATTTCTAACACTTAAAGAAAACCTCTCTCATATAGTGTTTGCTCAATTCAACTCAAGAAAGTATGAGGGTAGAGACATTAAAAAATCAAATGCAAAGGTTATTTGAGTACGTACGTTTCAAGATTAGCCAAAATCGACCCTTCTCTCATCAGCTCAGAATGCCCTTGTTTGAATTTGAAAACACTGAAAATGGGAGCATACCCTTTCGGCTTGTTATCGCTTCTGAAGATCTGTTCCAACTAACAGTGCCAACAAACTCAATATGCAAGAGAAAAATTTCTGCCCTCCCCCCTTTCCACCAGTGTGGGTTAAAATCAGCAAACACTATGCTTTTTTTTTTCGGTAAAATCCGAGACAATTAAGTAGAGAGAGATGAATTATAATTTCAACAATTGAGGGTAAAATTAATTAATTAATTAATCAATTTCACCAGTATTCAGTATGCAAAGGGACCATTTAAGGCAAATTCAAATTATTACATTATATAAAAGGGCTTAGTAAAATAAATTACTTTGCCGCATACTGAACTCGTTAGAAATAGCAGCTAAAAAAACTATTTCTAACACTTAAAGAAAACCTCTCTCATATAGTGTTTGCTCAATTCAACTCAAGAAAGTATGAGGGTAGAGACATTAAAAAATCAAATGCAAAGTTATTTGAGTACGTACGTTTCAAGATTAGCCAAAATCGACCCTTCTCTCATCAGCTCAGAATGCCCTTGTTTGAATTTGAAAACACTGAAAATGGGAGCATACCCTTTCGGCTTGTTATCGCTTCTGAAGATCTGTTCCAAACTAACAGTGCCAACAAACTCAAATATGCAAGAGAAAAATTTCTGCTCTCCCCTTTCCACCAGCGTGGGTTAAAATCAGCAAACACTATGCTTTTTTTCGGTAAAATCCGAGACAATTAAGTAGAGAGAGATGAATTATAATTTCAACAATTGAGGGTAAAATTAATTAATTAATTAATCAATTTCACCAAGTATTCAGTATGCAAAGGGACCATTTAAGGCAAATTCAAATTATTACATTATATAAAAGGGCTTAGTAAAATAAATTACTTTGCCGCATACTGAACTCGTTAGAAATAGCAGCTAAAAAAACTATTTCTAACACTTAAAGAAAACCTCTCTCATATAGTGTTTGCTCAATTCAACTCAAGAAAGTATGAGGGTAGAGACATTAAAAAATCAAATGCAAAGTTATTTGAGTACGTACGTTTCAAGATTAGCCAAAATCGACCCTTCTCTCATCAGCTCAGAATGCCCTTGTTTGAATTTGAAAACACTGAAAATGGGAGCATACCCTTTCGGCTTGTTATCGCTTCTGAAGATCTGTTCCAAACTAACAGTGCCAACAAACTCAAATATGCAAGAGAAAAATTTCTGCTCTCCCTTTTTCTCTTGCATATTTGAGTTTGTTGCACTGTTAGTTTGGAACAGATCTTCAGAAGCGATAACAAGCCGAAAGGTATGCTCCCTTTTCAGTGTTTTCAAATTCAAACAAGGGCATTCTGAGCTGATGAGAGAAGGGTCGATTTTGGCTATTCTTGAAACGTACGTACTCAATAACCTTTGCATTTGATTTTTAATGTCTCTACCCTCATACTTTCTTGAGTTGAATTGAGGCACATCTGATATGAGAGAGGTTTTCTTTAAGTGTTAGAAATAGTTTTTTAGCTGCTATTTCTAACGAGTTCAGTATGCGGCAAGTAATTTATTTTACTAAGCCCTTTTATATAATGTAATAATTTGAATTTGCCTTAAATGGTCCCTTTGCATACTGAATACTTGGTGAAATTGATTATTAATTAATTAATTTTACCCTCAATTGTTGAAATTATAATTCATCTCTCTCTACTTAATTGTCTCGGATTTTACCGAAAAAAAGCATAGTGTTTGCTGATTTTAACCCACGCTGGTGGAAAGGGGAGAGCAGAAATTTTTCTCTTGCATATTTGAGTTGTTTGCACTGTTAGTTTGGAACAGATCTTCAGAAGCGATAACAAGCCGAAAGGTATGCTCCCATTTTCAGTGTTTTCAAATTCAAACAAGGGCATTCTGAGCTGATGAGAGAAGGGTCGATTTTGGCTAATCTTGAAACGTACGTACTCAAATAACCTTTGCATTTGATTTTTTATGTCTCTACCCTCATACTTTCTTGAGTTGAATTGAGCAAACACTATATGAGAGAGGTTTTCTTTAAGTGTTAGAAATAGTTTTTTTAGCTGCTATTTCTAACGAGTTCAGTATGCGGCAAAGTAATTTATTTTACTAAGCCCTTTTATATAATATATATATATATATATATTAAAGCTTGGCGATACCTGCGCAAAGTTTTCACAAAGTTTTCATCGTTCTCAACACAGCTAACAAGATCTTGTGCAACTGACATCCGAGTATCTTTTTGGTCAGCTGAAAGCGGTTTTGACAAACACTTGGCAAACACGCGTCTCATACCCAAATCCTTAATGATAATGGACTGTATTGTACCGTAACTAATCTGCACATCCTCTGATATTTCAAGGATGGTGATTCGACGATTTTATCCTCACAGCTGCACGCACATCTGCGATGTTTTTCTCAGTTCTGCTGGTTGCCGGTCTCCCAGAATGTTGGTCAATATCGACATTTTCCCAGCCTTCTTGGGAACGTCTGAACCACTTGTATACTTGTGCAACCTCACGCAGGCCTCTAAGCAGGTATCGCCCTTACAACTGTCTCTGTCATGGTCAGTGCGACGATCATACGCTACACACCTTCCTTCTAAGCACTGCTGTAAGCAGCGGAAAGGAGCTAGAACGTTAAAACTTAATGAGCATGTACATCAGAGTTCAAGGTGAACCGTTGCCAAGCAGTTTCACTCTGTGGGCTTTAGCTTCGTTACTATGCTAACAGCCCGGATACTTATTGATAAGACCTCGTATATATATACAACGGGATTCTTTCAGTTTTCGTCTACCAAATCCACTCGCAAGGCTCTGATCAACCCGATGCTATAGTAGAAAAGACTTGCCCATGTGCCACGGACTGTGATTGAACCCAGAACCGTGTGGTTGGGATTCAAACTTCTTACCACACAGCCACACCTACGCCATATATATATAACTCAAGATATTTACGAATCAATATATTGTTTGTTTATTCAACATAACTTTGAACACCCATCCTCATTTTGTGTTTTTCATTCATTAAGGACCTCTCTGGACCCCTTTGATTCCTGTTTCCTCATAGCCTTCCAATGTTTAAAAAAACCCGTAATACTTTATATAATTAAATATTATTAAGAACAGTATCGAAAAGGTGTTAAAATATTTTATGCAATATAGAAATAGATTGCAGATAAATTTTAAAATCTTATATTGACCCCAAAGTTTTATACGGACACCGCTTGAGAACCACTGCAAGAGAGTGCTATTTGCAAGCGGCTTGACTATTATTTTTAGCAAGTCAAGTGACACAGCACAGATGCTGTTCTTGGCTCATAATTATTATTGTCTTGTACATTATTTTATGAAACTGCCAGTCCCGGACATAAACGTATGACTATATGATAGTTACAGATAGAGAGAGAACACACGAAGCTGATAAGATTCAAATAGATCCAAAAACGCGACTTTTGCCTGTTTCTCTTTCAATGCTTTAACTTTTCTTTCTTTTTTCTCTTACTCTAGTCGTCTTCTTTTTCACTTCTACATCCCTCTTCAATTTGGTATATTAGCGCCGAAGTTATTTTAAAGCAAACCTCAAGTAGTTTTTATATATAGAATGTGCAGCAATATTCCGTGTTTATTGATAGTTAAATTATATACATACACATGACTATATTATACTTTGGATAAATTTCTTTAAAAAGAAGCTGACAATCTCCTGTCGGTCCAGGAATGCTGATGCTCTTAGAATTGTTATATTCAAGCAATTCAGATGGTTGGAGTGGCGCTACATAAAAATACTAAAAGACACAAACATATAAATATAGAAATTAAAATGACATTGCTTTCTGCTTGGAAAGGTGTGGTTCTATGCAAAATGTAGCTATCTCGATGGAAAACTCTGTCCTACGACTTACAACATACATACACGTACACACACATGTATACGCACATACATGCATTCATACACATATATACATAGATGCTTACATACACAGATGCATACATGCATACATATATACGCTCATGCGTTCATACACACATCCACATATACATTCACGTTTATACATTAAGACGATTTGACTATTTTTTTTTGTTGGTGCAGTATTGACACTAATGTAATTGTCGTGCGTTTTGAAATGTTTGCGTAACATTTCAGTAAACATGAGACAATGGCAAAAGGAAGCAGCACCACGACCATTATTACCATCGCGGCCACCCTCATCGGCGCCAACAGTCCATCCACCACCAATAACCACAAGGAGGTTTCTATATGGTCACTCATCATACTAGAAATAGCAGCTCAATCTCTATCAAATCATATTGTAAGGTTTTGAAGAGGACACTTTAGTATATATGATAATAAGATGCTGAGATGGTGATGACCGAATATCTTGGATCAGAGCTCAGCTAGATGATGGCTGCCCGAGTTGGTCAACAAAGCACGAAGCCAACAAAGAGGCTTGTACATGGTTACATAACAGTTCAATTATCTTAAAATACACACCTTACTGTCTACCGGGATGGCCACTGCTGGAATGGTTTTGATTATGAGTTTGCTTCACTAGCATATGGCTTTTTGTTTGTTTATTCTTTAGTTACGATGCCTGCTAAAAAAGTCAGAAACCATGGTCCAGGAGATAGATGGTAAATGTTTTTATTTTTCATTCCCTTCGAGTGTTTTTATCCCTAATAGTGGTTTGGAATTTAACTGTCCTCTCTAGCGTGCAAGAAATCCTATGACAGATACCTCTTATGTGTTTAAATTCATATGAATAATATGTAGTGTATTGACTAATTTTTCTACACGCTAGGCCACAGGTAGTAAAAATCTCTAAAATGTTTATTACCTCAAATTTTTAATTATATATATATATATATCAGAAATATTAAATTTCTAAATATCTCATAGAAATATGTACGGTGGTGGAGCGATAGAGTGGTTGTATTCTGTCAACTTAACGTGACAGTCCTGTAAGGGAATTACACCACCGCTGTTTAGCCCTAGGAAGCATCGACGCTTCCTGTCGGCCTTGACACATTACCTGTGTCCTTATATATTTACGAAGGGGAGACAAATACCCCCAACAGCTAGGCCTGCATCTAGAGACATGCATGTTTCTGGGTCTTTGCCCATCATCGGTCTAGAGTAGCAGAGGCCTGCTAGCTGAA
>NC_042998.1:31418284-31438284 GCF_006345805.1 Octopus sinensis
ACTGACATAGACTTGCCCAAATGTAGCAATAAATAAACATTGATATTTTTTTTTCACCGTTGTTACAATAATCTGAAATGGAAATGTCAAAGGGCGATATTCGAGCAATTTTGCTTTTCAACTTCAAAACAGGGCGTAATGTAGCTGAAACTGCTCGCGATATCAACGAAATGTTTGATGAGGAAATGACCAGTGAGTGGTCAGCTCGAAAATGGTTTAAACGATTTCGCAGTGGAGACCTGATCCTTGAAGATCATGAGCGTAGTGGACGCCCATCTATCATCGATGACGGTCAATTAAAGACCCTCATTAAGAAAGATCCACGTAAAACCATCCAAGAACTGGCAAAAGAACTTCACGTTGGCCAGAAAAGTGCTTGCAACCATTTGCATGCGATCGGAAAATCAAAAAAGCTCGACAATTGGGTACCACACGATTTGAATGAAAATCAGAAAATGCGCAGATATGAAATTTGCTTGTCGCTTCTTCTCCGTAACCAGACCGATCCATTTCTCGTATTGTAATTTGCGATGAAAAGTGGATTCTGTACAATAATAATAAAAAGAAGTTCTTCGCAGTGATTGGGTCAAAATGAAGCACCAAAAACCTTTCCCAAACCCGAGCTCTTCAAAAAGAAGGTTATGGTGACTGTTTGGTGGTGTACTGTCGGACTCATCCACTACAACTTCTTAAAACCCGGAAAAACCATTACTGCAGAAACGTATTGCCATGAAATTGCCAAAATGAACGAACAGCCACTACTCCTCCGTCCCAGACGTTCAACAGAAGAAGGCCAATCATTCTTCATGACAATACTCGACCAGACGCTTCACTAATGACGCTTCAGAAGTTGAAGGAACTTCGCTACGAAGTTCTTCCCCACCCAGCATATTCCCCAGACCTTTCTCCTACCGTCAATTATTTTTGAAGCACCTTGATGGTTTCCTGCAAGAGAAAGAGTTAAAAAATCAAACCGATGCTGAAAGTGCGTTCAAGGAGTTCATCAGCTCCAGAGCTCCAAATTTTTAAGTTACCGGAATAAACAAACTTGTAACTCATTGGCAAAAATGTGTTGATTGTAATGGTACTTACTTTGATGAATAAAATTTCCGTATTGTTGAAATATATTGTGTTGGATTTCACTTTTCAAATCGTTGCTTACTTTTCACTCAGCCTGATAACACGTGTACAGCTGAAAGCTACTCTTTATTCTTTCCACAAGTAATAACATTAGAAAATAAATTTCAACTACATATATTTATGATGTGTGTGTGTGTGTATGTGATGCATAGAAATTTGAAATTTTGTATGATGTATCTGTATCTACACACTGCATGTCGGAAAAAATTCAAATCTTCCATCCATGCAACATCAGACGTGTATTCAGAAGAGACATCTTCTGAGTGAGACATCTTTCCTAAATAAAGACTATGAGAAGTATTCCGTCCCCTGCAATCGTAATAGTGAATATAAAGGTGAAAGTAGCTGCTGTCTGAATGTAAGAACAGAACTTTTTACAACTGTAATCTGTGGGGAGAGAGAAAATGAATCCGGTACGGCCGGTCACATATGGAAGGTAAAGTGAGCTCAACAACCCTTATGAAACTCAGTCAAAATAATAGATAGGAAGCGACATAAGAAGGTAAGATGACCGAAAGAATGTTCGCATATGCTGGGCTTCCATAACTTCCGTAAGCCAAGCTTAGAAATGAAGACTATGTGAGAGCCTTTAATAAAGAAAGGATATGAAAACCACGTAAGCAAAGTTAGGTTTCAATTCCCTAATTTCCACTCCATAGTTGTCGTGCTGGTTAATAGGATTGCGAATATAAACATTGATTAAGTGTGAAAGGATAACGGTGTGAAAAGTTAGGCTGCAGGCGTGAGTTCAGATCCAGGGTTAGTGAAGCTAAATATACTTTGGTTGAAGTATAACAAACTAAACAGTATCACTAATAGCAGAAGAACTAATAATGAGAATGCATGTTATCCAATATAGACTTTCTCGAAATTACTTAAATTGTTACAGATTCTTCATCAACGCACACCTGTTTATTTTGCCAACTAAGCAGACATGAAAAGGCCAAGTCAATCTTGACATATAAAACAAGTATACGATATCTCAGTAAGAAACAAGAAATCCTGATTAATTTCCTTTTGTACACAGCATCAAGTATAGGTTCTGCAAACTTCGGAAGAATCTAATTTAAAACACAATGAGATTGATAGAGATGGAGGTGTTGTGGGGGTAAAACATAAGAACCAGAAACAATAAACTCAAGTGGATATTTATTTTCAAGAACCATGAGGACAAATGACATTTTCTTGCTATCATTACTGGAAAATATGTAAAGAGAACACCTAATATCGAAAATATACTGGCTCATAACCATGGCTGAATGTATGCCCTTGCTTTTCTTCAGGTGTTTAAAAACTTACAAGAAGTGAAATTACATCTTCAGCTATGTGGTTGGGAAGCTAACTTCTAACCACACACGACTATAAATGTATTATTATTGTTGTTATTCTTCTTCTTCTTCTTCTTCTTCTTCTTCTTCCTTCTTTCTTCAAATTTTTTTTCCGTTTCTCGCCGGGTGTTTTCCGTACACCCAGGGCAGAGAAGCTCATTCTTTGCATTCTCAGATTACACACGCAAATTCGCAGGTAAAATATGTAGAAAATATTTAGAAAATAAATAAATAAATAAATAAATTCATGAGTGGATGTTTATTATTATTATTATTATTATATTATTATTATTATTATCATTATTAAGGTGGCTAGTAGGCAATTTACAATCAAAAGGTACAAGTACAATTGTCACTAAAGTCAATTCAGCACTGCTAGAAATAAGAGTCAAAATAACTCTTAGCAACCTCCCTACATAAAACGAGAGAGTCAGAGCATCGATGATTTCGGATTGAATTAATCTTCACCAGAGACACCTACTCCACTGCCTAGGGTTAAGCTGAACTCGCCTTGGCAGTTTATAAGAAATACGATGGGAACCAGTGGCTGATTCAATAAATTGGTAAAGTGAAAATTATAAATTATTAAGGTGGCTATTCGCGATTTACAACCAAAAAGCACAAAATCGTCATTAAAGCGACTAAGGCTGCAAGTCAGCACCAGGATTGCTAGAAATAAGAGTCAAAACAGCTCTTAGGCACGGGCAAAACACATCTATTGACTGACAAGAGAGATAACCCTGTATATAAGAAGATTGTAGATCTATAAAATGATGATTTGAGAAACACGTAATAAAATCTTGTATGTGTTATATTCTGTTCTACTCTAGGCACAAACCCGAAATTTTGGGTGCGGGTGCCACTCGGTTAGATCGACCCAGTACGAAACTAGCACTTAATTTATCGACCCCGAAAGGATGAAAGGCAAAATCGACCTCGGCGGAATTTGAACTCAGAACGTAAAGACAGACGAAATACAGCTAAGCATTTCGCCCGGCGTGCTAACATTTCTTATTTCTTTACTGCCCACAGGGGGCTAAACATAGAGGGGACAAACAAGGACAGATAAAGGGATTAAGTCGATTACATCGACCCCAGTGCGTAACTGGTACCTATTTAATCGACCCCGAAAGGATGAAAGGCAAAGTCGACCTCGGCGGAATTTGAACTCAGAACGTAACCGCAGTCGAATTACCACTAAGCATTTTTCCCGGCGTGCTAACGTTTCTTCCAGCTCGCCGCCTTCGAAGGTTAGTGATACTGAAAGCAATTACGATAACATTTTTATATATAAGCACTTATGTATTGAGTAGGTAACATTTGTTTAGAAATTAAGAAAATCTCAAACGCAAGAGAAAAGCTGTGAAAACATGTTTAGAAAATCCGGATGAAAAGCTACAGAGTTCGATTCTCTGTAGCGGCTGCTGACTATTTTTTCGCGTCTATAGGGGTACTTTACCCAGTTTTCTAAAGCTATTTCTCGGTTATTCTCCTCCGTTTGAGATTTTCTTAATTTCTAAAAATAGGTTACCAACCCGATGCTTCAATGTTTGTACATAAACAGGTTCCCATATTCCAAAAAGCTGTTATTTAGTGTTATAAAAGAAAGACGGTATCAGTTGTCAGGGGCCGTTGAGTTCCATGGTACATACCGGTCAGCTGGAATGTGAGGTTTGCAGAGTTTGGTTGTCTCTGGCAGCTGTTAGCCGCCTTTTCCCATTTATAGAGTTACCTTACCTGTCTTCACAGCTATTCTGCGTTCAAGGTCTTAATTTCTACAAAGAAACAAAAAAAAATAAAAAATTAATTAAAATAACGATTCCGCTAGTAAGTACTTTAGTAGTGTGGAGGCGTCATGGCCCAGTGGTTAGGGTAGCGGATTCGCGGTCATAGGATCGCGCTTTCGATTCCCAGGCATGGCGTTGCGAGTGTTTATGGAGCAAAAACACCTAAACCTCCACGAGTCTCCGGCAGGGGGTGATGGCGAACTCTGCTGTATTCTTTCTCTCACTTTTTCTTCTTGTTTCTGTTGTACCTGTATTTTAAAGGAGCCAGCCTTGTCACACTCTGTATCACGCTGAATCTCCCCGAGAACTATGTTAAGGGTACACGTATCTGTGGAGTGCTCAGCTACTTGCACGTTAATTTCACGAGCAGGCTGTTCCGTTGATCGAATCAACTGGAACCTTCGTCGTCGCAACCGACGGAGTGCCACTTTAGTAGTCCAAATTTTCTTGAGGGGTTTTATCGGGACAAATTATGAAAGTGAAAGGTAATGAGAAAATGGAAAAAGATACTCCTGTCGACATTGTAAGAATGTAGGTGGACGTTGTTTCAAAGAAATAACTCAATTCCGAAGCTCTTGTTATTTTGTAGAATTTGGATAAACAAGAGATTAACTAATGACGTGGAATGTAAATATTATGGTAGATATTGCAATTCTAGACATTGTCAAGAGATTGGAATACTAGACACTGTGGATGGTTTTGATGATGTCAAAAGTCAAGATGAACAATATAATTTTGTCCACTTAATGATGCATTAGTAATTGAGAAATATATTTCTACTAACTTGGTTTGATGTGAAAGATGATTGAGATTTTACGATGTTCATGTTCTCTCAATATTAGTAGCATAACTATTATTAGTTCGCAAAATCGTTAGCACGCCGGAAAAAATGCTTGGCAGCAGTTCGTCCGTTTTTATATTCTGAGTTCAAATTCCTCCGAGGTCGACTTTGCCTTTTATCATTTCAGGGTCAATAAAATAAGTGCCAGTTGAGCACTGGACTCGATGTAACCGACTTACCCACTCCCTCAAAATTGCTGGACTTGTGCCAAAATTTGAAATCAATATTAGTGGCATAACCTCAGTAAAAGAGCTAATACGGACAGTTGAAGCCATATCGTAGAGTTGGACCATCCAGAGCTTTCTTCATACTTCAGACTTCGTAATCCATATCCCATACCAGCTAAACACTCTACTATCTCTTTCTATTGTACTTAATCAACCAAATACACAGCATGTAAATATTCCGACAAAAGAAAATATTTAATTTGAATGCATGAATTATAAAACCCTATTCAAGCGCCTCTTTAGAAATTAAATAAAACAACTTTTAGAATTCAATAGAAAAATCCTTTGAGTTATAAATTAATTTATTTGTGAAAACTAGCAAACAAAAGAAACAGCTTACAGGGTTAATATTTTTGGTTATTTTCTTTTGTCTTTCTTATTTTTAAAGATGGAAAATTCATTGCAGTGAAATTCGTCAACTCATATTCTCCCAAACCGAAAGCAAATTAGTAAATTGCTGAATGCGATGTCATTTCTTGACTCGATATCGAAGGAATTTGTTTGCAGTTGGAAATATTCGAGTATGAAATATAAGCCTTTTTAATTACTATATTTATAAGATTTTGCAGTCGTAAAATTTAACAGTGAGGAAATATTAAAGCGAATTTCAAACTATTTATAATGCCCAAAGTTTTACAACGAAGTATTCAAATCTCCGAAAGTTTCACATAATAATAGCTTTCAAAAGTTACAATCAACCTAGCAAAATGTAGTGTCTCTATCCGCGCCCTCTGCTAGCGACAAATAATGCCTATTCGGTCATTAAGTAACATCCTTATCCTTTAAAAACCATAAAGACACAGGATATCGAGATCTTTAAAACATTATACTTGTAAGGCGAAGCAATTATAGTTGAGAATCCTTTTAGTCTGGACTATCCAGAAATAAAGCTCTATAGTTATTCACTTTCAGCCTTTATAATACACAAGGAGTTGGCAACACTGAATCTTAATCAGAAACGTAGCACCTAACGATGATATATGAAACTTTATAGGCTTAAAATATATGAGTGTACTAACGGCCCCTGTGTTATAAGTAACGAAAAACGAGTCATTGTCTTTATGTCAATATTGATCAAGAAATGCTGGGGAGACATCCCGCTCCAGATTTAAATAGAATAGAATAAACTCAAAATAGAATGTGGTGTGAAATGAATCTGCTGTTTGGCTGTACGGTGACACCTACGGATATGTTTCGTAGGTGAAGCACAATGTAATGTTAATTATTTAGTTTGTTTTACTGACCACGATGAAGGTTATGCCGAAGAACTGGCTTCAATATCTTTTTGCACTGAACAATCTTATTGAATTGTATCATAGTGGGACACAGGTTTAAGGCTTTACATTATTATTTCAACACCAATTGTTTGTCAGGTAACTATTTTATTGAATATTTTCTTTAGGAAGGAATTTAAATCAGACCTTAGCGAAATAAAAATAATTAATCTCTCACTTAAGGAAGATTAACGCAAAAGCAATATGATAAATTAATCGATAAAATTATATTGTAATAGCTGCTGCCTTTATTGTTTAATCCAAGGTCAGCAGTGAGAATAAAGAAAAGATCTGGATTCTGTCACTGTGATGATGATGACATAGAAGAAAAAGATGATAATAATGCGATGACTAAATCAGTATATCAATGCTAGTGACATGATACCCTCATTGACTAATATGAACGACATCAAAATTCTTTGCATATAAGATTTGGTTAAAAGGCGTTCTAGTATTGAAGACTCCATCCTTTTGTATAATCATTATAACATTGTTAAATGCGTCTTTCCCTTTTTAAAACAGTAAGTTGCTATTTGAGGGCGATTTGTCAGCTACTTCACGTAGGTCAAGCAAACGTGTTATTTGTAACAATCCTATTTTTCGAAAATATGTTACACAAAGGAATATGTAGTCTCTATGAAATATCTGACCGAAAGATGTCAAGGACTTATTTGATCAGAGGTGTGCTTAATCAAGGCCGAAAGCACCAACTCTAAGCATCACCAGCATCACCACGGATTAACATTATTGCCAATACTATCAACTCACAACACCATAGTAATTGTCGTTCTGATAGTCCTTTTAAACAAGTTAGTTACCTAAACGAAACACTGGTGGCTAAACACTTCTTATATCTAATTAACTATAGTGAAACATTAAATACTTCAGAAAAACTAATATGATTATTTATCAACATTTACCTAAATATCAGAGACAGAGAAATTGTTAATTGATGCAATGATTTTAAATGGAAGCTCGATGCCTGCTAATATGTCGCAAAATGAAACAGATCGCTTGTAAATACCTAAGGGAAATCTCTAAAAGAGAAACACAAATTTAGTACACAAATTCCTGTCGAAATCAAAACAGCTTCCACGATGTGAAAATAAATAAGAATAAATGAAAAAGTGCAATGAAAACCATTCATATGCATGACAGATAGAGCAATGTAATGAGATAAAACAGAAAAGTAATTTATACTTACAGTCAATTAAGCCAGTTTGATCTAAAAAGAAGGATAGTTGTGTCGATAAAAATGTACAGAAAGGACACAATCTCTAAGGAATAAATTGGCACGTAATTTCGTTTTATTGATTATATACAATCTGGAAAGGTGGAGAAATAAAAAATCAAATTAATCTCCAAGAAGTTTCCACTATGTATGTATGTATGTATGTATGTATGTATGTATGTATGTATGTATGTATGTATGTATGTATGTATGTATGTATGTATGTATGTATGTATGTTTGTATGTATGTATATGTATGTATGTACGCACAAACACACATTACGTATGTATATATACACACATATATATATATAGTACGCACATACACTTCAATTTTACTGGTTTAGCAAGTTACTTGATCTGAGACTGTGTGTCGAAACTGAAACATTATATCGTGGAAGAGTTATTTTAACCATTTAAGAAGAACACAGGAGAAAGTGTGTTTTTAAAAAGCTAAACTGTTTTTGTGTGTTTTGAAACGCTTAAAATGATCCATCCACGACGTAATTGCGTGTGTGTGTGTATGTGTGTATGTGGGTCTGTGTGGTTTGTGGTTATGTGTGTATATAAAATTTTCATGTCTTTCATCTTTCATTCACTTTCCTCGAGACGCATACTAAACCATTCTTGACACTCTTTCTTGTTTGAATGAAGTCTAAATCGAGGAACTGGTATTAGTGGTAAAGTGAATTACCATATTACGCGAATATATACATATATACGTACAAACACACGTACATATATATATATATATATATATATATATATATAATATATATATATATACACGTACATATATACATACATACATGCATACATAAATATATGCAGTCATACATACATACTTACATACATACATACATACATACATACATAGATATATAGCAATCAAAGAATGAAGAATTATATTGTTACTTAACTTTATACACTTACGAACGCTTGGAATAGATTGAGAAACTGTTTCCACATCATGTATGCACAACCAATGAATCAGCTAATTGACTTATTAATCAATGAATCAATTAAGACACCAGTTATCCCCCCCCCACTCCGTTCATTTTAGACCTTAAAAGTCTATTTTTTCACTATCTATAACAAACAAAACATGGAAGTTATCAAATTCTATCTATCTATCTATCTATCTATCTATCTATCTATCTATCTATCTATCTATCTATCTATCTATCTATCTATCTATCTATCTATCTATCTTTCTATCTATCTATCCGTTCAGTCGAAGTCGACTCTCGGTTACTCGATGGATCAGTGTTCTCCAGCCAGTTCTATTCTGGGTCGCTTCTTTCAGATTAGCTATGGCCATTCCCGTGTCACCCTTGATGGTGTCAAGCCAGCGGGTTCTTGGTCAGCCTCTTCCTCTCATGCCACTGACCAAACTACCCTTTGTTATATGATCGCCAAATTCACAGTTTTAGCAGGTTAAGATGTCATCAAATTTTGCAATTTTCTAATTTCTTTTACTCTTTTACCCTTTTACGTGTTTCAGTTATTGGCTGCGGCCATGCTGGAGCACCGCCTTCAGTCGAACTAACCGACTCTATGACTTATTCTTTGTAAACCTAGTACTTACTCTATCAGGCTCTTTTCCCGAACCGCTAAATTTACGGGGACGTAAACACACCAACATCGATAATCAAGCGATGGTGGGGACAAACACAGAAACACACACACATACACACACACACACACACACGCACACACAGACACGCACACACACACACGTATATACGACGGGCGTCTTTCAGTTTCTGCCTACCAAATCCACTCACAAAGCTTTGGTCGGCGCGAGGCTGTAGTAGAAGACACTAGCCCAAGGTGAAACGCAGTGGGACTGAACCCGGAACCATGTGGTTGGTAAGCAATCTACAGCCACTCTTGTGTGTATATAATTTTTGAGTCAATCTTTATATTACTAAGTGGAGAAGATTACGAAACGGCTGTAATCACATAGAAATCATTTTGAAATAATAAATCTGTATTCATCTCTCACACCTCCTGGTTCTATGTTTATGTGTGTGTATACGCACACATGTACACATACGCACATATTTGTGTGCGCGTGTGTGGGTGGAGTTGTGTGCGCGTGCATGTGTATTATCACTAAGGAAGTGCTACATGAGCCGACAAATTTTCTAGTTAAGTTAGTCTTTACCAGAAGACTGAAGAAGTGGAACCGAACCGTAAAATTGGCTGAATTGTATTTCTATTCCCCACGTACATCTTAGACGTCCTATTACGATCTCTCCTCCTCCTCCTCCTCCTCCTCCTCCTCCTAGGTATTTCGTTTGTTTTCACATTCTGAGTTCAAATTTCGCCGAGGTCGACTTTGCCTTTCATCCTTTCGGAGTCGATTAAATAAGTACCAGTTATGCACTGGGGTCGATATAATCGACTTAACCTGTTTGTCTGTCCTTGTTTGTTCCCTCTATGTTTAGCCTCTTGTGGGCAATAAAGAAATAAGAAACGTTGGCATCCAGGCGAAATGCTTAGCGGTATTTCGCCAGTTTTTATGTTCCGAGTTCAAAAATCCGCCGAGGTTGACTTTGCCTTTTGTCCTTTCGGGGTCGATACATTAAATGTCAGCTTCGTACTAGGGTCCATCTAATCGACTGGCCCCCTCCCAACAAAATTTCGGGCTTTGGGCCAAGAGTAGAAAAGAATGATGCTGATGATGGACTGATAATATTCATGATATTGATAATGTTGGCATGATCGATGATTAAGCAGAGGGTGATGGTAACTGAAATGGTGTTAGTCGTGAGATTTGGGATGGTATTTGCTAAAGGTATTCTAGCTATGGCAATCTCGCTTTCCAATCTGTTAGTCACTTTCGAAGTCATTAAGATATAATTCGAAAGAAATTATTTTGCTCATTCAGACAAGTGAATTTTTGTCTATCGTGTCATCCTTACTAGGTAGGTGTGTAAGGTGTTACAGACAGTAAGTATTTCGATGGCAATGATGGTGATGATGACTTGGTAATATTCTTTCTACTCTAGGTACAAGGCCCGAAATTTTGGGGGAGGGGTCAGTCGATTAGATCAACCCCAATACGCAACTGGCACTTAATTTATCGACCTCGAAGAGATGAAAGGCAAAATCGACCTCGGCGGAATTTGAACTCATAACATAAAGACTGACAAAATACTGCTAAGTATTTCGCCCGGCGTGCCAACGTTTCTTATTTCTTTATTGCCCACAAGGGGCTAAACATAGAGGGGACAAACAAGGACAGCCACTGGGATTAAGTCGATTACACCGATCCCAGTGCGTAACTGGTACTTAATTTATCGACCCCGAAAGGATGAAAGGCAAAGTCGACCTCGGCGGAATTTGAACTCAGAACGTAGCGGCAGACGAAATACCGCCAAGCATTTCGCCCGGCGTGTTAACGTTTTTGCCAGCTCGCCGCCTGATGGTTTGGTAATATCGATAATATTAATAACGTTCACATGATTGATGATTAAGCAGGGAGTGATGGTCATGGAAATAGTGTTGTAGGTGGTGACTTTTGGGATGGTGAGGTAGTTGTTGATCATGATGCTACTCACTAATGGTGATGTCGAATGAGATGTTGTTGGCGATGATAATAGAAAGAGATGATGTCTATAGTTGTGACGGAAGGTTGTTGGTGCCTGACGATGAGGAGCATAGTACTCCTCTTTCTGTCACTGTTATTGCCGTTTAGCCCAGACCCACTGACTGAACAGAGAAAATGCTGGAAAGCATGCCATGCACCTTCTAGTTAATCCCTAGATAAATTTAAGTTAATCCCTTAAATCATACCGTATCCTGAGGTGGTACGGTATGAGTTAAAGGAAAGGCGATTTAAAGGCGGCGAGCTGGCAGAAACGTTAGTACCCCGGGCGAAACGCGTAGCCGTATTTCGTCTGTCGTTACGTTCCGAGTTCAAATTCCGCCGAGGTCGACTTTGCCTTTCATCCTTTCGGGGTCGATGAATTAAGTACCAGTTACGCACTGGGAGTCTATATAATCGACTTAATCCCTTTGTCTGTCCTTGTTTGTCCTCTCTGTATTTAGCCCCTTGTGGGTAGTAAAGAAATAGGTATGATTTAAGGGAAAATTGGTCGCTATTTCTAACAGGCTTACAAACCAGCCTGCTGTAAAAAGGCAATAGAATTCGCTTGTTGGCTTGGATTCCATATTTGCTGTTGTTGCAGTTGTTGTGGTTGTTAGTAGAAGACTGATGATTAAGGTGCAGCTGCTGCTGCTGCCACTGCTGCTGCTGCTACTGCTGCTGCTGCTATTAGTGATGATGATAAAAGCTTTGATGGTGGTTATGTTGATGGCAACTATTAGATGAGAAAATTTAGAATTTAAGCAAACGTAATCTTATTGGTTTCTATCACTTGAGAAATAAATTGCTAAGAAGCTTATAACTTCGGGAAAGTACAGGTGAGTGCAATATCGATGAAAAAGTAAATATACAAGTAAATAATATATCAATAAATGAATTTAAAATATCAGATAACACTATAAATAGTGAGAAAGAGAGAGAAAGAAAAAAAGAAACTGAAGAAGAAAAACAATTAAATTTCATTGATGATGTACTTAATCTTAATTGCAGATTTATAGGATAGACGACGCTAAGACTCCAATTAACTGTACTGCTGAATAACGAAGAACCAGTGAATAAATGAATGGATGAAAAGATAGCAATATTTACTAATAAATAAATAAAGAAGTACGATAAAAAGCTAAACGAAATCTATCAAAAATAAACAAACAGAACTGAGAAATCAAGTATCTATATGAATGTATGCATGTATGCAATACACACGCTTCTACACATACATGTTTGTGTTTGGATATGTGTGTATATATCTAAATATATATATATATATGTATGTGTATGTGTGTGGTGTGTGTATATGCATGCAATACACATCCGCATATCATATATATAAGTAAAATCTTAAGCAAGCTAAAGTAATTCTCGTACACACTTTTTGAATGTGGATTTTATAATTGTCATTGATAATTACATAAAAAAACACACCCTTGGAAGCAATGAAACGATTTAAAGAAAACTTACAAATACATTATAATCAGAACAAGCTAGTGGACATTTTGTACTCTCTCTCTCTCTCTCTCTCTCTCTCTCTCTCTTTCTCTCTCTCTCTCACACACACGTATATATATATATTTCCTAACATGAAACCAACGGTAACCTTAATACACAAATAAAGAAATTATATTCATCAATGCGTTGTTGAGCGTTCATTGTCATTCTTCAACATTCATGTATATATATATATACATATACATAATAAATATTAGGGAATAAATCCAAATTTACAGGGAAAAAATCAGATTTAGGATTAAATCCAATTTTATAGTAAAATATTATATAATATTAATTCGAGACAAAACCACTATTTTGCAAAACAAACAAGGAAAGACTTAATCAATACATAAAAATTTTTAATATAAAGAAATAAACCGCCACTACAATCGTTTCATGTCTTCAATGACATTCGTCAGGTGGATTTTCGATCTCCTAATCTGTTTTAATTTATGAACTTCATAAATTAAAACAGATTAGGAGAATGACAACGCATTGATGAATATAATTTCTTTATTTGTGTATTAAGGTTACCGTTGGTTTCATGTTAGGAAATATATATATATACGTATGTGAGAGAGAGAGAGAGAGAGAGAGAGAGAGAGAGAGAGAGAGAGAGGAGAGAGAGAGAGAGAGAAGAGAGAGAGAGTACAAAATGTCCACTAGCTTGTTCTGATTATAATGTATTTGTAAGTTTTCTTTAAATCGTTTCATTGCTTCCAAGGGTGTGTTTTTTTATGTAATTATCAATGATAATTATAAAATCCACATTCAAAAAGTGTGTACGAGTATTACTTTAGCATGCTTAAGATTTTACTTATATACATAATATGCGGATGTGTATTGCATGCATATACACACACCACACACATACACATACACAGATTAGGAGATCGAAAATCCACCTGACGAATGTCATTGAAGACATGAAACGATTGTAGTGGCGGTTTATTTCTTTATATTAAAAATTTTTATGTATTGATTAAGTCTTTCCTTGTTTGTTTTGCAAAATAGTGGTTTTGTCTCGAATTAATATTATACATATACATATATATACATATACATATACATATATACATATACATATATACATATATATATTACACACACACATACACACACACACACACACACACACACACACATATATATATATATATATATATATATATATATATATATATATGTATATATGTATATGAATGGAACAAAAACGCAATAGAGGACAATAAAGCATTCGGACAGATAGACGATACAAGGTGGACAAGAGAAACAACAATTAGAAGGACAGGCAAAAAAAAGTCAAGTCCCAGAGTCACGATCGTTTCGGGCAGTTACACTTGAGACGGTTCGATCTGGTTTCCTCCCAAAAAGTCTTAGCTAAGAGCATTGTCTTTGAATTGCTCGAAATACCGATTAGAAAAACAGTTATGTTACTTTTGTTCTTTTCCATTTGTTTCTTTCGTCGTTGCAAAAAGAAGTTTCATATTCCGTGCATTCGTATTTCGTATCTCATGTTTTCGTTTTTCTTTTATGTAGTTTACGTTCCGTGACGCTCTGTGCCCACATATGCATATGTATATACGTATAGATGTATGTACATATACGTATATATATATATATATATATATATATATATATATATATATATATATATATATATATATATATATATATAGGCGTAGGAGTGAATATGTGGTAAGTAGCTTGCTATAGGCGTAGGAGTGGTTGTATGGTAAGTAGCTTGCTTACGAACCACATGGTTCCGGGTTCAGTCCCACTGCGTGACACCTTCGGCAAGTGTCTTCTACTATAGCCTCGGGCTGACCAAAGCCTTGTGAGTGGATTTGGTACACGGAAACTGAAAGAAGCCCGCCGTATATATGTATATATATATGTATGTGTGTGTGTATACGTTCGTGTGTCTGTGTTTGTCCCCTAAACATCGCTTGACAACTGATGCTAGAATAAGTACTAGGCTTACAAAGAATAAGTCTTGGGATCGATTTGCTCGACTATAGGTGGTGCTCCAGCATGGTCACAGTCAAATAATTGAAACAAGTAAAAGAGTAAACTAGAACTGCAACCACTTATCCACGATTATCCACGATTATCCTCACCAACAGCAGATATACGTCTAATCTATGACTATGATGAATTTAATATATTTTCATGCAGCAATACAGCTCCCTCTAAAAATATTTTTCGCATCAATCTGAAAGATGCAAAATATCCCACAGTAGATAATACAAAACGTAAAAAGAGTATAACTATATCTGGCACAAGTATCTCCATGGCTCAAATATATTCACAGATATTGTTAGAACTATATCTACATTGATATGTATGCGCCGTTTTACATCACGTAAATATAAAAATATCAAAAAGCTGCAGTGACAGCCAGCTTCGATAATATAGTTTATATATTAGTATCACATATACTATCATATATACTAGTATCACAGAATTAGCGTTTCTCTAATAAAACGCCCAGATTTAAAGCAAAGCCTGATATACACTACCTAACCCGAATTTAAATGCAGAGACACAACTAGGTACTCTTGAGATTTTGTAGAACTCCAAGGGTTCCAGTTGATCCGATCAACGGAACAACCCGCTTGTGAAAGTAGCTGAGCACTCCACAGACACGTGTACCCTTAACGTAGTTCTTGGGGAGATTCGGGTTGACACAGAGTGGAGCAAGGATGGCCCTTTAAAATACAGGTACAACAGAAACAAATAGTGAGAGAAAGTTGTGGTGAAAGAGTACAACAGGGTTCGCCACCACCCACTGCCGGAACCTCTTGGAGCTTTAAGTGCTTTCCTTCAATAAACACTCACAACGCCCTGTCTGGGAATCGAAATCGCGATACCACGACCGCTGCCCTAACCACTGGGCCATTTCGCCTCCACACTCTTGAGATAGAAAATATCTGTCATAACAAATAATAAAGAGAATAGATGTCGAATCCGTGAGTCGTGCAGGAAAGATACACATTGGATTGCCTGAGAATTCTACTAAAATACTCACATACAGAAGGAAGTGTAATGCAACGTGCTTTTGGAAAAATGGTTTTAAAAAGACAGAGATGAAAGCTACTGCCACAAAGGAAAAGAACTGCGAACTTCGTGCGGCTGAAAACATCGCGATGTTGATTTAAGGATGTTGAGCATAGCGTGGATAGCAATGTCAGGTGTATGCTGTTCGAGCTCTATCAATATTAATCACAAGGCAAAATCTGGAAATTTTCATTGCTTCAGAGCTTACGCATCATCTCTCAGCTTGTGCTTACTTTTATTCAATTATATTTATTCATCCACTATCAAGAATTTATGTGTTAGCTGACTATATAATAGTCAATGATGGAAATCTCAATGCAATTAAATTCTGTATGTTATTATCGAATAATTTTTATCATGCTTGATGTGCTGTTGCGGTTTATCACAAGAGATACGCATTCCCAAAACACTTAGACTGATTTAATCAAATAATATACCATGAAGGCATGGTGGCATCTCAGTAACTGGCACCAGTGAAAAGTAAAAGATGCTTTTTAAAAATCACTGATTTTAGAATCTAAATAAAATATTTATTCTAAATAATTAAGTATCATCCACTAAATTGTAAGAAACGGATATTCACTTTTAACGTTACAGAATAATGCAGCAAAATACATTGCCAAGCAAAGGAAATATTGGAATGTTGAATCTCCAGTAGATTTAAATGCTTATTATGAAGTTTCTATCAAGTGATCCTACGTGATTTCTGCAAAAACAGGGAAGCCTCTTAGAATTGAATGTTATCACGAACGGAGATAATTGAAGAATCACTTAGGGGAAATAAAACAGATACGAATTGAACGAAATATTTTTAGTTTACTTCATAATAAGATTGTAATTAAATATATCTTGGAAAAGACAAGATGCTATGATTTCTAATCGTTTGTCATTTTCATAATTATATGAATAAATTCATGGCTCAGAGGAGTGAATAAAATTGCGCGTAATGCAATTATTCAGAGTATTGTTCCAACGTTTCAGACATTTTGTTTGCCCTGAATGTTACTTAACAATATGTAAAACAGCTAAGCATAAACAGCAAAGGTAATTTTATATTTTCGTCTTTTACGCGCATCAAGAAAGAGAATTAGGAGTTTCATTTCTCAAGAATTGAAATTCAATAAAATAAGCCGAATATTTTATAATGATGACAAATCTAATTTTCACAAAAGTAGATTATTGAGGAGCTAATGAAAGAATCATTTTTAATAACATGGCAGATAAATAAGAAACGTTACCATTAGGGAAGCTTTAACATTATACATACATCCTGTCATGCATGCACACACACATACATGCATACACACACATACATACATATATACATACATCCTGTCATGCATGCACACACACACCACTGAGTCGACAACACCATGGGACTTTGTTAGACTGTTGGTCACAATGCGCTTTTTGTAGTGTTGTAGCTTCGAAATGATGCTACCCTGCTGGCGAACGGACTAATATATATATATATATATATATATATATATATATATATATATATATATATATATATATATATATACAGTGAGGGGAAATAATATTCGTACATGTCAAAATTATTTATTTAATTTTTAATGAACATTATGGGATATGCCAATACTATATTTACATACAGATGCATAAACTAAGAATATGCAAAAGAAACTAATAAATTATAGGAACTAAGGAATTTATATACAATTATATATATTTAGGGGTGAAAAAAGTATTCGTACAGAATACATTTATGATTTTCTATGCCAGAAAATATTGTTAAAACAATATTTTCTTACTAGAACTATCTCATTTGTTTCAATAATCTTATCAGTTGTCATTTTTAAGTGTCAAAACGCTAGCTTCTTCATTCAGCACCGAGACAACATAAAGTAGTATCGTAATAATTGTTGTGGGGAAAAAAGAGAAAGAACATCTATAATAATCGACATAGCTTGCTCCGGTGATAACAGGATCAATGTGAAAGAAGAAGAAAAAACTAACAACTATGGTGATTTGAAGTGGGAAATAAGAAGGTTGTGGTCAATGAGGAAAGTAGACGTGTTACCAATAGTAATAGGTGTACTTGGAAGTATCAGCGCTCAACTTCCAGCATGGCTGACAAAAACTGGTACAAAAATCAGCGTTACTTGCAACTGCAACATTTCTTTGCAGGGTTCTTGAAGAATGACCAGTAAGCAAAGCGTCACCTTAGTCTGCTGGCTGTGGACAGCTGACACTTCCCATTATAACCAGGAAAATAAGATGTAAGTTTTCATCAAATGATGATAATAATAATAATAATAATAATGATGATGATGATGATGATGATGATGATGATGATGATAATAATAATAATAAGCCTGATTCCAGGCTTACCATCCCTACAGGAAGTGCAAAAAATCGTATTAACTGGAACGGCTCATGTACTGAGAAGAGCACTATCGCTGTGAAAATAACATCCATCCATGAATTTATTTATTTATTAATTTTTAAATGCATATTTTATCTGTGAATTTGCGCGTGTAATCTGGGAATGCATACAATGCCCTTCTCTGCCCTAGGTGTATGGAAAACACTCGGCGAGAAACAGAAGAAAATTTGAAGATAGAAGGAAAATAATAATAATAATAACAATAATAATGAGATAGATAATAGGAAACCAAACATAGTCTTAATTGAGAAAGAAAACAAACTATGCTGGATCATAGATATAGCATGCCCAGCTGACAACAATGTATGCGATAAGGAAGAAAGAAAAGTCGAGAGATATGATTGATTGATTGATTCTAGTTTCAGCTCACGAGCTGTGGCCATGCTGGGGCACCGCCATTATGACAGGTTAGCTTGGGAAGTTAGCAGTTGTGGTTGATGAAAAGGGTAATAGTATTACCGATAATTGTCGGAACCCTGGGAACAGTGAGCAAAAATCTTGAGAAGTACGTGGAACAAATAGGGGCTGCAATAAGGGTGGAGCACTTGCAGAAAACAGTACTGCTTGGAACCGCTCGAATACTCCGGAATGTGCTCGAAAAATAAGAGGTGTTACCTTAGTTCACTAGTAGTGAACAGCTGACACTGTAGTACATCTCCAGCGTTAGAAACTGTGCAAAGGCAATGATGATGATGATGATGATGATGATGATGATGATGATGATGATGATAATAATAATAATAATAGTAATGATCGTTTCTACTAAAACTGAAATTTGGTGGGAGGGGGCAATCGACTACAGTCCTTGACGGGTATTTATCGACACCGAGAGGATGAAATGCAAAGTTGACCTCAGCGGAATCTGAACCCAGAACTTAAAAACGGACGCAATGCCAGTAAGTATTTTATCATAGGTTTACTTGGTCTAGGTTGACCTGGGGATAAGCAACCACTAGCTGCTTGCATATTTTTCTGCTACTAGAATAACCTCTACTCGTCGTAGGCCGGCAAACGTTTGATAATATTGCCTCTTTTGCCTGTATGCAGATTGGTTAGATGAGAAAGAAGGAAAACATAAATTTCAATACTCGAATACCCGCTTGTATTCATTTAGATTTTATCTTCTCTCTAACATCTATGTTTCCAAAATTCACTTTGCATTCAATATAGAGAAACGTGTAAATAATATATTAAGGCAATATGAGCTAGAAAATGATAAAGCTTAAATTGTCTGCGTAAATTCACATACTACTCAGAAAGGACACTTCCGAAATGAATTGTTCTTCGACCTCAACTGCAATAAATTTTGAGAGAATGCAACTGAAACTGGTGCGAAGTCATAACTGTATGAGGAAAGAAAAGAGTCTAAATGCAAAGTTCAAATATGGAGATAAGTGACAGGCTGAAGGGAACAGGCTTCGATTCTGGGAAACATCAGTTTCGAAATCAACCACCTACCGTTCTCTTCTTCTTCATAGGTATTTATAAGATTTCTTGCAAGTCCAAGTCTGATAAACCATTGATTAGTTTATTCTATTACATTTATAGTCGGAGTAAATCGCTCTCAGCGTCAATATTCATAAATGAATCAGTAGGTC
>NC_042998.1:31443284-31575784 GCF_006345805.1 Octopus sinensis
GGTGCATGTTCTTGTATTCGTGGTCTTTTACTAGAATCATTATACAATATCTGGTTTGAATATGCTTGGAGGATACTCGTGGTAATTTTATAGGATAATTTAAGTTGGATGAAACCTCTTCCTTTTCTCGACAGATAGAAACGCTCGATATCTGCCTTGGGGTTGTATTTTGTTTTTCGCAATGTGAGGTTTGCGTGTTGTTTTCTTGTATCCTTTCCCTGAAGATCCAATAGATGCCATTGTTGAAACCATATTGCACAACAGGTACAGCTAAGTCGTTGATCTCTTCGTTGCGATTTTTAGAGTTGAGCTTCGTTTTTTAGGATCCTTGGTTAGTGCCATGTGCATTTCTGTAAGTGTATTTAACCAATAATTTTGGGGATTTTATCTCTGCTTGGTGACAAGTTCCAATCGTGTTTTGCAAAGGATCTGCCTTCTTCCACTTCAACTTCTACCCATTATTGCTATTTCACACCTTTTATCCTTTCATTTCACATGGTAACTCAACTTGTTTCCTCATTATCTTTTAGGGTTACGAGATGTTCTTCCAAAATTTCTCAACTTCAGACACTCCACATTAGATGGATCTTTTATTTCTATTGATTGTTTCCCCATTTCTCTGCGAAATTTCTTTACATCTGTTTGGAAAACCTTGTTCTGTCTTAGAATTTACCCCTTTTTTGTTTTTCATATCTTCTAGCACATTGTGCTTTGTATGCGTTGTTTCAATGTCTCTTTGATGGAAGGGAGATGTTATTCCTCTGTTATTTTGTATTTCCTTCTAACGTTTCTTGCTTTTCTAGTTTTGACATTTATTCTTTTCAAAAACTCGTCACCAAACGACAATTCCCCACTTTTCTTTTTATTTCGTTTTGGATTTTGGCTTTCTACCTTGCTTGTTTTTTTTCTTGAAGTCCAATTTGTTTGCTCAATAATAATAATAATAATAATAATAATAATAATAATGATGATAATAATAATACTCTCGTTAGCGTACGGGAGTATATCAACAGCGAAAGAAGAAACATGGCAGAATATTTGGTAAACTGCAAACAAGACCTGTTATAGTATGCTGCTAATGCAGAAGGATTTACCAAAAATAGACTTGACAGTTCTCATGAATTCTGATCACGAATAGACAAGGAGAGAGAAGAAACTCTACTCCGCATGGAATTGCTTGGTCAGTTCCACTGTGAAACTAACAAATTAAAAGATCAGGAAGCATCATGGAAGTTGCTCAGTAAAGATAACCTAAAAAAGAAGACTGAAGCCTAATAATTGCTGCCCAGGATCAGGCATTGAATACCAACTCGGGGAAAAGGAATATATACCACCACACGAGTGCAACGAACCTCTGCAGAATGTGTGGGAGGAGGGTCGAAAGCGTGATTCACAATGTGAAAGTCTTGTGCAGAGAGAGTACAAGCGCAGACATGGCAAGGTAGCCCAAAACCTTCACTGCCTACTATTATACCGGAAGTATGGATACGAGGTAACGGGTGCTTGGTACCAACATACACCGGAAAAGGTAATGAACGGGAAAGTGGAAGGCAAAAATCCTCTGGGACTTTTGACTTCCAGTCAGACAAGGTGTGAGAGCACCGAAGGCCGGATATAGTAACCTTCAGGAAATACAAACAAGAGTGCTTAATGATCGACGTGACAGTGCCATATTATCATGAAAGAAAGAGAAAAAGATTGATGACTATGGAGACCTGGGAATTGAGATTGCCAAGATGTGGCAGCTACAAGAGTCAAACATAAAAGTTGTCCCTGTTGTGATTGGAACATTGGATTCAACCTGAAGAAACATCCCGAAATGTTAGAAATACCCTACAATCTAGGAGTATTATAAAAATCGGCATCACTTGGAACAGCATGCATATTGCGTAAAGAACCGTCTGTCTGAGGTCTTTGTTGTGACGTGACGGGTAGTAAAAACCCCCGTAGACACAATGTCTTCAATGAACAAAATCACGACATTGGATTTTGTGTGACGTCTTAGATAATGATGATGATGATGATAATAATGATAATAATAATAATGATATAATAATAATAATACTCTCGTTAGCGTACGGGAGTATATCAACAGCGAAAGAAGAAACATGGCAGAATATTTGGTAAACTGCAAACAAGACCTGTTATAGTATGCTGCTAATGCAGAAGGATTTACCAAAAATAGACTTGACAGTTCTCATGAATTCTGATCACGAATAGACAAGGAGAGAGAAGAAACTCTACTCCGCATGGAATTGCTTGGTCAGTTCTACTGTGAAACTAACAAATTAAAAGATCAGGAAGCATCATGGAAGTTGCTCAGTAAAGATAACCTAAAAAAGAAGACTGAAGCCTAATAATTGCTGCCCAGGATCAGGCATTGAATACCAACTCGGGGAAAAGGAATATATACCACCACACGAGTGCAACGAACCTCTGCAGAATGTGTGGGAGGAGGGTCGAAAGCGTGATTCACAATGTGAAAGTCTTGCGCAGAGAGAGTACAAGCGCAGACATGACAAGGTAGCCCAAAACCTTCACTGCCTACTATTATACCGGAAGTATGGATACGAGGTAACGGGTGCTTGGTACCAACATACACCGGAAAAGGTAATGAACGGGAAAGTGGAAGGCAAAAATCCTCTGGGACTTTTGACTTTCAGACAGACAAGGTGTGAGAGCACCGAAGGCCGGATATAGTAACCTTCAGGAAATACAAACAAGAGTGCTTAATGATCGACGTGACAGTGCCATATTATCATGAAAGAAAGAGAAAAAGATTGATGACTATGGAGACCTGGGAATTGAGATTGCCAAGATGTGGCAGCTACAAGAGTCAAACATAAAAGTTGTCCCTGTTGTGATTGGAACATTGGATTCAACCTGAAGAAACATCCCGAAATGTTAGAAATACCCTACAATCTAGGAGTATTATAAAAATCGGCATCACTTGGAACAGCATGCATATTGCGTAAAGAACCGTCTGTCTGAGGTCTTTGTTGTGACGTGACGGGTAGTAAAAACCCCCGGTAGACACAATGTCTTCAATGAACAAAATCCCGACATTGGATTTTGTGTGACGTCTTAGATAATGATGATGATGATGATGATAATAATAATAATAATAATAATAATGATGATGATGATGATGATAATAATGATAATGATGATGATCATGATCATAATAATAATAATAATAATAATAATAATAATAATAATAATAACAACAACAACAACAACAATAAAAATAATAATAATGATAGCAGAAAAAAAGAAGAGTGTCATTGTTATCAAGTGAACGATATATCGACATCTCATGTATCTTCCACATGTTAAAAAAATAAACTTGTCAATCTACTTCATTTTTGGTAATACTCATAGGATTGCGGTAACTCCTCCAGAAGATTTAGAAGCAAACAAAAAAATTGATGTGTGCCATTGTTATCAAGTGAACTATATTATCATTATTATTATTAATATTATTATTATTATTATTATTATTATTAATAATAATAATAATAATAATAATAATAATAATAATAATAATAATAATAATAATAATAATAATAATAATAGTAGTAGTAGTAGTAATAATAATAATAATAATAATAATAATAATAATGATAATAATAATAATAATAATAATAATAATAATAATAATAATAATAAAACTTAGAAACTTAGATAAAACTTAGATATGTTTCGACCAGAGATTGGTCCAGGCCATGTCTAACTTAATAGCACCACCTGATAGGATTATTCGAATCCTGTTTAAGTCAAGTTTTGTTCAAGTAGTGAGTTCTTGTTGGGTGAGTTGTATCCAGTTTTGTTCAAGTAGTGAGTTCTTGTTGGGTGAGTTGTATCCAATTATGGGTGGCTTATCTGGTATTCTTTGAAGGAATCTATTCAGACTCTGTTTGAAGTTGATGGGATCCTTTTCCTCTTTGATCTCCCTCGGGACAATGTTAAATAGGGCAGGGCCTGTTGAGGAAAAGAAATTATGTTGCAGTGTACATGTATGTTGTGATCTTGAATTTGGCAGGGGACGTATAGCCCGTGGTCCAAGTCTCGGATGAACCTTGAAGCTAATGTTTAGGTCGTTTGGGCAAAGTTGGCGGTATATTTTCCACATCGTACAAATGATGTACCGCTCACGGCGACGCTGGAGGGAGTAAAGTTTCAAGGCTTTAAGGCGATCCCAATAGTCGAGAGCAGCCATGCCTTCAATTTGTTTAGTGAGAGCCCTCTGGGGTGACTCAATTCTGGAGATGTTTTGTCTTGTGTGAGGAGACCACAGTGGGCAGCAGTATTCAAGGTGTGGCCGTACAAAGGATGAAAAAAGTGGTATGATGACACCTTGTTCTCTGGACCGGAAAGTTCTTAAGATCCAGGAACTCATCCTACGAGCTGTATCGACCTTCTTGTTGATGTGTGCACTCCAACTGAGATCGTCATCAACAATTACACCCAGGTCTCTGATATTGTTAGAGGCTGTGAGCGGTTCCCCTGAAGGAAGAGAGTATGGTTGTTTTAGTGAGGAATTTCTTCCAAAATGCATCAGCTCAAATTTTCCCTCATTCAGTTGCATTTTGTTTCTGTCTGCCCATTGACTCACAGCATATAGGTCAGACTGGAGTTGAGTTCGGTCTGCTTCTTCATTGACGATTTGCTGGAGCTTAGTGTCATCAGCGAATATTTTCACTTTGCAGTGATGTACGACACTGGAAAGGTCGTTTACATAAATTATGAAGAGTAGCGGACCCAAAACAGTTCCCTGGGGAACACCGCTGGTGACTTTTGCTGGGTTTGAGTGGACTCCATCAACTACAACATGTTGTGTTCTATTCGCTAGGAAATACTGAATCCAGTGTAGAACTCTTCCACGGATTCCAACATTTGCCAATTTTGAGAGTAGGATGTTATGGTCTACCCTGTCGAACGCTTTACTGAAGTCAAGGTATATGACGTCAGAGTTCGAACCTGTTCCCAAGGCTTTGAGTACATCTTCAATGTGGTGTAAGAGCTGTGTTAGACAGTCCCTGCCACAGCGAAAGCCATGCTGATTTGAATTTAGGAGTTTGTGGGTCTCCAGGAAGTCAGCTATCCTTGATCTTAACACTCTTTCAAACACTTTAATGATGTGGGAGGTGAGTGAGATTGGGCGATAGTTGACTGGGAGGGATCTGTTTCCCTGTTTGATAATAATATAATAATAATAATATAAAGGAAATTGGAATAGAGTGCCCAGTAGAAATGTTACAAAAACGTTTGCCTCCTTGGCACGGGCAGAATAATCAGGAAAGTAATAGATAGTTGAAAAGAACGAATAGCATGGTACCGTGGGCTACGCATGCAAAGCTCCAAAATCTCCAACAAAACCTGTGATAAAGAGATAATAATAATAATATATCATAAGCATGATCATGACCATTATTATTTCACCGATATCAACTTTACCTTTCATCCATTTTGGACAAATTAAATGATGTACCAGTCAAATGCTGACCTTCTGCCAAAATTCGAAACACTATATTATTATTATTGAGTGAGAGAACAGTGCATGCACTGGGGTAAAATATACGAAGCCCAGTATAGCCATCATAACTACCCGTCTGATAAGGGTACACCAGGCACATGCATCACAGCCATGTGTGTGCGACATGGTGATCTCATATCAAGATAAACAGCACATGACCTTGCAGGTGGGGCCCAGTTAGAATTTTCTTCTGATCGAGTAGCCCATCCCACTCAAAAGATCCCTGAATAAGGGTTGTTTAAGGACGTTTCCTGAGGTGAATTATTCAAACTCCAAAGAATCCCTCTCAACACATGGCTATGATGCTCCCCCACTACTTCTGCTTGTGATCAGAGATGCATATATCATCATCCCCTAAGGGACATGCTCAACTGGTTAAGGTCAAACAACTGACAAGCAAATATGTGGTATTGAGCAGAATATTTGCTGTAGCCCATCTTTTATACCAAGACAAAATAATGTACATGATAACACTTCCAATCAGTTAAGATCAGAAGCCACGAGAGTCACTGCCTTGTACTGCATCAGAGAATTTATTATTATTATTATTATTATTATTATTCAGTAGTTTTATTTTCGACAAAGAAAATATTAGTAATGCAAAGAAGTTGGTGTATCGAATTCCTGCTCCCTCAAAATAGCAGGCTTTGCACCTAAAATAGAAGCAATTTTTATTACTATATCCACGTATAAGGCGGTGTATTGGCAGAATCGTTAGTACACCGGGTGAAATGCTTAGTGGAATTTTGTCCGTCTTTACGCTCTGAGTTCAAATTCTGTCGAGGTCGACTTTGCCTTTCATCCTGTCGGGGTCGATAAATTTAGTGCCAGTTGAGTACTGGAGTCGACTGTCCTTCCCACGAAAACCAGGCCTTGTGCCTATAATAGAAAGGATTATACTGACCTACTGAACTGATCAGAAGTGCTTTGCTTTGTCGCGTAAGTTCAAGAATAATAATTTTTTGCTAACGAAGTAACATTAAAAAGCGTGTCATTTGCTTCTGTGGCGAGAAAAAGTAGTGTAAGAAACTCTAGAAGCACCAAAAACATTTTAAAGGACACGAGAGTACATACACTGGCCTATCGTTGCATTGATTTAAAAAGATGGAATGAAATTCCAAACATGTTCCAGATACAAAGGCGGAAAATAACTCCTTTTTTAAAATGCCAGATTAATCCTCATGCATTTATATTCATTCCGACCTTAGGTGGATGTGAGACCAGAAATGAAGACCTACTAATTCGTAGAAGCCAACTCAATCGAAAATAAATATGAGATGACAAACTTATAGATATTTCCAACCATATCGTTCTTGGTCTACCCCAACATCTGCTGGTTGGCTCAGCTTAAAGTACCCGTCTGGCCTTTCTTTCCTGCGATATTCTAATCATGTGTCCGTAGTCCCGGAGATCTGACCTGTCAATGAATAGAAGTAGCAGTTTGACAGGGAGAAAATACTCAAACTCTGAGCGACACACCGTTGAGTAACTTCACTCTAGAGATCCTGCGGAGAAACTCCATTTTGGCTGTATGTATTCGCGATCGTACTCTTTCGTTCATTACCATAAATGAGGATAGGTGCGGAAACCAAATTGAAGGCTTTTTTTACCGATATCTCGTCTTCTGAGGATCGAATGTTGGAGCTAGCGCATTACTGTGTTGCCAGCAACTCACTATAGTCAAAGAACAAAGCATATAAGTTTGAGCTTAGTGAAGTGAAAGAATGCAATGAAAATAAGAGCACTCAGAGAGCGTAAACCTTCGCCAAAGCAACACCAATGTCTTCTCAACGATTAGTCGGAGATAATTTTTAAAATGAGAATAGCTGAAATAAACTCAACTGCTCTCACAAACGAGACTACTAAAAGTGAACCCAGCCGCTCTCAAAAATGAAGTAAAAAAAATCGGAAAAATAATCCAGAATCCTTGTCCGGTACCGGATCGATCCCAAAATCTAGTCAGTTCGTGCCAGTTATAAGACCAAATATCCCTGAAAGTTTCATCCGAATCTATCCAGCGGTTCTCGAAATAATCTATTTTGGGGCAAACAAAGAAACAAACAAGCAAAAAACAAACAAACACGATGGAAAACAAAACTTTCACCTTCGCTAAGGCAGAGGTAATAAAACGATAGAATTCTACAAGCAATGAGAAAATTAATTACAGCAACACAATAATTATATTTTCAAGTATAGACACAAGATCTGAATTTTTTGGGAAAACTGCTTTCGATTACTTCAACCCCAGGACTCAACCGGAACATATTCTATCACCCCGAAAGGCTAAGAGGCAAAGTCGGTCTCGGCTGAATTTGAACTCAGAAAATAAACCCTGAACAAATAGCAATGAAACGTGCTTGAAAAATCTAATTTTGGTGTGAATTGAAATATGATGAAAAAAAGTACTCGAAAATACTGTGAGGTAGATTGGAATAACACTGATTGTTCAAAGATGAGCCTGGGTGAGTCTCTAGTCGACGTCCTTCGGAACTGAGAAACTTCGCTGAGTGAGGTTACATATACATGCAAATACTTACGCACACAAACAGATATACAAAACACACACACACACACACGCTCACACACACACATATATATATCGTTGCTATTATGCAAAAGTGTCGTAAGTCCAAAACATTGCTTTTGAAGAAAACGAAAAAATAGTTTCAACATTCCATAGCAAAACCTTTGTACTACACTTTGAAAATGTTTTATATCTTGGCATCTGAAGCAGCTGGAGATACGATAGTTTGACCGAAAGAACCGGCTATTGCAAGCAAAAATGAATATCGAAAAAAACGCATTTGGCCAAATTGGACATGCGACAGTTTAACATAATAGCAACGATATATATATATATATATATATATATTATATATATATATATATATATATATATGTATGTATGTATGTATGTATGTATGTATGTGTATGTATGTATGTATGTGTGTGTATGTATGTATGTATGTGTGTGTGTGTGTGTGTGTGTGTGTGTGTCTGCATGCACGTGCCTGTGTCTAAGTGTGTGTGTTCGACAGTTGCATAGAGGATTCGAAAATGCTTTCACAATCATTGCACATACATTGTATCTAATAAAAAGTAATTAAAGTTTAAATTTACATTGCATTCGGCTGAGCCTTTCTTCGTTTGGATGCCTCTCTTAAAATTATATATAAATACATATATATATATATACACATATATTCATACATATACATACATACATACACACACACACACACACACACACACACATATATATATATATATACGTTTAGATTCCATACACATGCATAAACACAACTCCATATATACTCCTCTCTATCTATCTATCTATCTATCTATCTATGTTTGCATACATACATACATACATGCATACACACATATACATTTGCTTAAGTGTTTTAGATTATTCCCCCACAAAATGTTTTCAATACGATGGCAGTTTATAAAGTGCTTCACTGATCAGTAAACATGTTACATTTCCGACATACCTCTCATAGACTTTTTTTCTTTGAAAATACATATTTTGTATTTCTATCTCTCCGTTATCCACGCTCTTGGCTTTATTCGCTGGATCAATATGTTTAGCTCACTAGTATTAAACAATGTATCTCGTACACACTGACACGAATGCATGCGCACTTGCTTACATTTACACATGGTATATATATATATGTACACACACTAGAATGAATAGAGATGTGTATGTATGTGTATGGTTCAGTGTGTGCATATACGTCGATGTGTTCGGTGTACTTAGTATATGTACACATGTGAACATACATGTACACCAATGTACACACAAACGCTCGTATATGTGTGCGTGTGGTTGTGTGTGCGTGTGGTTGTGTGTGCGTGTGGTTGTGTGTGCGTGTGGTTGTGTGTGCGTGTGGTTGTGTGTGTGTCTTTATATATGAATATATACATGCATGTAACATTATATATGGTTTATGTATCTGTGTTACACACATTCACAGTATTTGTCTATCTGTCTATCTATCTATCTATCTATATCCATATCTATCTATCTATCTATCTATCTATCTATCTATCTATCTATCTATCTATCTATCTATCTATCTATCTATATCTATCTATCTATCTATATCTATCTATCTATATCTATCTATCTATCTATCTATCTATATCTATCTATCTATCTATATCTATCTATCTATCTATCTATCTATCTATCTATATCTATCTCTCTCTCTCTCTCTCTCTCTCTCTCTCTCTCTATCTATCTATCTATATATCTAGAGGAGGAGAAACACATACATATACACATATATACACACGCAGACATGTATTTGCACTTTAGATACGATTATTCATTGAATTTTAAAAATAAACTATACACAAGTATTTAAAATAACTAAAAGAAAAGTGTAAGAACGATAATAAATGTGAGAAAATCTTATTTCGTAGACAACCATCTTTTAGTTCGAGTGGATGAGAGGAAAGAAAGAGGGGGAAAGAAAGAAAGAGGAAAGAGAGAGGGAGAGAGAGAGAGGTGGGAGAGAGGGAGAGGACGATAGAGGGATGTGAATGGAAGATGACAAGAGATAGTAGATGGATACAAAGGAATGAAAATAAAAGATAGGGAGTGGAAGTAAAAGGGGATAGGTAGATAGGTAGAGAGAGATTGAAAGAGAGAGATATAGGGAGAGAGAAAGTAAGAGTGAGGGGGGAGAAAAGAGAAAGTCGCAGTGTAAGAAATGAACGTAAAACTTGATATGAGAGGGAGAAACAGAGAGAGAGAGAGAGAGAGAGAGAAAGAGAGTAGAAGTGAAAAGGAGAGAGCGCGTGTAAGAGAGAGGGAGATAGAACAGGGGAGGGAGAAAGAAAGGGGAAGCATCATGAATGACGAGCAGAATGGAGGAGAGAAGAAAAGGGTGAAAATGTGAGTTGGAAATAAAAGAAGTGTTTAAGTGAGAGTAAGGTGGAAAGATTGGGAAGAAAAAAGAGCAGGAAAGAGAGAGAGAGAGAGAGAGAGAGAGAGAGAGAGAGAAGAGAGAGAGAGAGAGAGAATAAAGGAAGAGAAAAAAGAAGATATGTATATAAGGAATATAAAATGAATGTCGAGAACGGGTGAGTGCCAAATATGTAAAAGAATCGCTGAAATTACTATAAAAATATGTCGATATACTACTACTACTACTACTACTACTACTACTGATTCTACTACTACTACTACTGATTCTACTACTACTACACTATTACTACTACTACTGATTCTACTACTACTAATACTACTACCACTATTACTACCACCACTACTACTACTACTACTACTACCACTACTACCACTACTACTACTACTACTACTACTACTACTACTACTACTACTACTACTACTTTTATCTCTTATTTCGTTACTTGTTTCAGTCATTTAACAGCGGCCATGCTGGAGCACCGCCTTTAGTCGAGTAAATCTACTTTTATATATACATCCATATCGAAACGTGTATGTAGCATTGCAAACGCGGGTATACCAACCTCATTTCTAATGCTTTTATATAATTCATACAGTAAGTTTCTTAGTATAGTTCGCATAAAAACTAATAAAGGCGCCTCTAACGTGATTATTTCCCCCAACAATTATTATAGAACACATAAGCAAGATAAACGTCTTGATCTGATCGCGAAACGAGAACATGTGGCAGAACATTTTGGTGCCATAGTCCGTAATATCAGGTCATCCCATAAGTAATGTTCGGACTTCTATATTTTCAATTTATAAACGATTTACCAGTATTTTAGAAAGTCTAATGGCATCAAGTAATATTCATATATGTTCGGACAGATTTAAATTATTTAAATATCATTTTGCAGTACAATCTAGTTGAAATTACACTAACCATAGCTCTTCGAACATGAAGTGTCCAAAGAGCATTTCAGGCACATAACATAATGCTTTATGAGTTTTAAAAAGGGAATTCTGCAGCTGAAGCGACTCGAAATATTCACTCAGTTTATGGAGAAGAGTGCCTGAATGAAGGAACTTGCCGAAGATGGTTTGTAATATTCAGAGGTGGAGATTTCAACGTTGAAGATGAGACCCAAACAGGATATCCAACTGAGTTTGATGACAAGCTCCCTCCTTTTGGCAGAACTTGATAGAGATCATGCTGTTTAAATTGAAGAATTGGCAAACAAGCTTCGTTCAAGCCATGCAGCTAATCACCACCATCTTGAACAGCTTGGAAAGATCCCAAAACTCAGATTTTGTCTGAAGTCATCTGCTCTTCTCCTCATTCTCGTAAACTCATATCGCCCTTTTTGGAGACACTGGTGACTGTTGATTGATAAAAAGTGGGCCTTTTATCAAAATATTAAGAGTCGTAGACACTGATTTGATGAAGGGGAAAAAGCCCAATCACATCCGAAAAGTGAACTCCATGCGAAGAATGTTCTTCTCTGTGTTTGGTGGGATTGCAAAGGAATCAAGTTGCTACCAACTAATGCAACAACCAATGCTCAAATCTGCAGTCAGGAATTAGAGCGTTCGAACGCTGCTTTGAAGCAAAAAAGGCTTGTTTTAGTGAATCGAAAGGGAGTGGTGTTTCATCAGGACAATGCAAGACCCCACACTGCAAAAATCACGTCACAGAAGATCGAAAAACTTGGCTGGGAGAAAGTTGCTCACCTGTCTTATATCCCAGACCTTGTTCCTTCAAATTACCGTTTGTTCAGTAGTCTACAGTATCATTTGTATAGAGTAACTTTCGAAATGACTGAGGAAGTCGAAACTTACCTTTCAGAGTTCTCCTCTTCGAAACCGAAAGGGTTTTTCAGTAATGGGATTAAGAAGTCTACGAGTAGATGGAAAGATGTCATAGATAATCATGGAAACTCTATTGACGATTATATTTCATTTAAATGTAAGATTTGATCACTTGTTTTCTTTATCTAAAATGTGGGCATTATTTATGGGATGACCTGATAGTCTCATCAGATATATGTTGCAAACTCTTTGGATTAATTAAAATAGAACAAGCCTATAACCCTAGGCACAAAGACTGCTAGCAGCTGCATTTGGAAGGGTGGGTTTTCCTATAACACATACATTGATAATATGTTACTTCTTTCATTATTATATGACTACTAGATAACGAAATAACCATCTAATTATTCGATTTCCCTGTTTGATAATATGTTAATTAACTGTTGACAGTGGAAAGACTTGCACTACTGGGGTACATACGCAGGTTACTCCCCATCTAGTAAATGAAAATGAAAACCCAACACTAAGTTTGAGAAGTTGGGTCTTACAAAAAAAATGGCAAGATTCAACAACAAGAACTATTAAAATCAAGGAACGCCGCAAAATTCAATCTTTTACAAAATGACGAAGATCAAATGCATAGGCGCAGGCGTGGCTGTGTGGAAATAAGTTTGCTGCTCAGCCACATGTTACCGCGTTCAGTGGAACTGAGTGGCATGACGGGCGAGTGTCTTATACTATATGTTTCTTTACTACCCACAAGGGGCTAAACACACAGGGGACAAACAAGGACAGACAAAGGGATTAAGTCGACTACATCGATCCCAGTGCGTAACTGGTACTTAATTTATCGACCCCGAAAGGATGAAAGGCAAAGTCGACCTCGGCGGAATTTGAACTCGGAACGTAACGACAGACGAAATACGGCTACGAATTTCGCCCGGCGTGCTAACGTTTCTACCAGCTCGCCGCCTTTCTTATACTGTAGTGTCTTATACTATAGCGTCGGGAGGACCAAAGCCTTGTGAGTGGATTTAGTAGACGGAAACCGAAAGAATCCCGCCTTATATATGTATATGTATGTGTGCGTGTCTTGAGTTTGTCCTCCAACACCGCTTCACTGCTAGTGTTGGTGTTTATGTTTCCGTAACTTAGTGGTTCGTCAAAAGAGGCCGATTCAATAAGTACCAGGTATGAAAATAAAATAAGTACTGTGGTTGATTCGTTCGAGTAAAACATTCTTCAAGGAAGTGCTCCAGCATGGCTGCAGTGAAACAAGGAAAAGGTAAAAGATACGGTAGACATGTATAAATATGTATTAAAGCGGAGCATGAAAAGCTCTCTGAAATCCGGCATTTCCGCCAAGCTGTTTCTTGTTGTTTAAATTCCAGTGATGGATACGTTCTTTCTTATTTGGAGATACTCATCGTTTGCTGCAACAGTTTAATGACTAAATGCAACAGTATGTGCATACATGTATGAAAATATATTGAGGACGAGAAGTATGTCGAATAAGCAATAAAGAGATTAATCAATTGACAGAGAGAGAGAGAGAGAGAGAGAGAGAGAGAGAGAGAGAGAGAAAGGAAACAGAGAGAGAGAGAGAGAAAGGAAAGAGAGAAAAGAAAGAGAGACAGAGAGGGAGAGAGATAGAGATGGGGTGGTTGAAGCGAAAATATTGGAATACATAAAATTACAATCTTATAAAACAATTTAACGCCACCATTTAAGGATATGAAAGCTAAACTGATTTATTAAATTATCATTCTCCAAGTAAATTTTAAAGTTATTCAGGAATGTCAAAATAAAAGGAAAGAAAGAACAATTTTCAGCCACTCGGTGTTGTGTATGTATGTGTATGTGTTTATGTGTCTGTGTGTCTGTGAATGGATGCTGTTTTTGCTTCGTATTCCTCAATAATTATGTAGTATAAGAATATATTTGAAAATTTATTCTTATTTTATAATTATCAAGAGTAAGTAACAAATAGAAAGTTAAGAAAGAATAATGAACTCGAAAGAAATCGATTATAATTCTATTAAAGTAATATTGATAACAATAACAACAACGACAGCAAGAAGAGGAATTTGATGATGAAGATTAAAACGAATTTGCTGAAGAGGATGCAGAAAACGGAAATATAGCACTGTATAAATGTAAGTTCTTCCTTCTTTCATTTCTCTTGTCTTCTCTCTCTCTCTGAAATCCCAGGAAAGAATGCAGAACAATTAGAAAGAAGGTGAAGAAGAAAAATAATGAAAGCGTTAAAAATTGCACAGTAATTTTACACTCTATAAACATCAGATATAGAACCTTGAGGGAATATAAAATATATTATGATTAGAAAAGCAATTGTAAGTGTTAATATACGAAGCTGTTTTTCAATTGTCTAAATGAAATTGCTGATAGCTGTGAAAATGAATTCAACAGTTTTCTCAATAGAAAATGTATTTCAAATGTGCACAAGTAGCTATTTTATTTGTTTTAAGACAGTCAATTTGACACAGCGGAGGGCAAAACACCTTACAATGTACTCCTAAGTCTTTTTACGCTCTTAGTTCAAATTTTACCAATTTCAGCTTTGCCTTTTATCTTATTCACGTATTAAAGACAATATAATCGATTGCAGTTCTTCCCCAAATCGTAGGTTTGTATTTATGTGCTTGCTCGTTGTTCGATTACTTTAGATTCAGTCCAAATTTCCAATGGAATTTTAGCTTGAGTCTGAGAAAACGAACAGCGCTCTTCATTTCTCCTTTCTCTATTAAAATAGATACGGATTGCTGGTTTCGACTTCTTTTCTGATGACAGAGACTGTATTTAGGTTAAAAACCCCATTTCCTTTCTGTCTTGTAGGCATTTCGCAATTCTAATTCGAAACGTGACGCTTGTATGTATTCTTCTAGGATCATGAGCACTAACAATGATATGTATGGACATCTTGAAATTTCACAAGGTTATTTTCTACAGAAAGCACGGAAACTTGAGAAGGAGGCTAGCTTCAGAGAACTATGATCCGAAGGGATAAGAATTAAGCAGTTACTCAACAAAAGTGTTTGGCGGGTGACGAATAGTAAGAAGGATATGATGAGGAAGAACAAGTAGGTCTGGGATGCATACCTGCCAGCTGTTATAAGAAACATTGAAAGAATAAAAAAAGTGGTTAACATCTATCAACTGTGTCTTGTAATATGCTGATAAGGAAAATCTGTTTAGTCATTGGCTTTCTTTTCTGGAGTGTAGGAGACAACCGTACTCTTTTACTCTTTACTCTTTTTAATTGTTTCAGTTATTTGACTGTGGCCATGCTTGAGCACGCACCGCCTTTAGTTGAGCACATCGACCCCAGGACTTATTCTTTGTAAGCCTAGTACTTATTCTGTCGGTCTTTTTTGCCGAACCGTTAAGTTACGTGGACATAAACACACCAGCATTGGTTGTCAAGCGATGCTGGGGGAACACAGACACACAAACACACACACACACACACACACACACACACACACACACACACACACACACACACATACATACATACATATATATATGTATGTTTCCGTCTACAAAATCCACTCAGTTTCCATCTACCAAATCCACTCATAAGGCTTTGGTCAACCCGAGGCTATAATAGAAGACACTTGCCCAAGGTGCCACGCAGTGGGACTGAACCCGGAACCATGTGGTTCGTAAGCAAGCTACTTACCACACAGCCACTCCTACGTACATATGAGCATTAATATAAAGCTAACTAGCTTTTACATTCCATTAAGTAGTTAGAGAAGAAACAATAACCAGGAACTTTGTAAACATTCTCGTAGTTACGAGATGATGTGAATGATGTTCAGTTTGCAATACGGTAAAAAAAATAATCCTTGTAATAAAATGGTAGCCAGTACAGGAAATCTAGACGGTTACAATTTCTGCGAAGAATGCTTTGGTAAGCACTTCTCTCCTGTGTTTATGGGTGAGGTGCAGTTGCATGATGAAATAGAACTGCTTGATTAGAAAAGTATGATAAAAGAAAGAGAGGCAGATGAATCCCAACGGTAGGAAACCTAACGGGGATTATATCATGCCAGACAGAACGAGGACCAAAGATTTTTAACTACCATTCACTCTGAAAGTAACAAAACTCTTCAGATTGCTGACCGATGCATGCTTTAGAAGAGGATAAGCACGAAAATATCGCTCAACGTTACCCGTAGTGGTGCTCACTGAAGCTGAAGAGAGACTTGAATAGAAAAAGAAGGGTTTATTTATCACTGTTTCCATTGCATTGTCTGAGATGCTAGGTCGAGAGTTGGGAGGGTTAGGGTTATTAAGGTTGATTTTTTCGAGATTTTCTCGAGAATGGATTATATTGTAGCATGCTTTTTTAAACTTAAATATATCGGTGTTGAGAAGGTCAGGGAGAATTAGGAACAAACTTTAAAACGTAATATTTGAAAACAGGACAACAGTATGGCCCCCAAACTAGCAAACTTAAGTTATTATTCATGGTGCAGCCAGAAAAAAGGTCAATATCATGACACTTTGTCAAAACCTGCATGACTGTTAGGAGGAAGGAAGAAAGATATCCTGAGATAAAATATTTGTCCTGAATGCCTAAAACCGTATAGTCTTTGCTTAATTTGATTCGGTCTGAAAAGTTTTGCCGTTTAATTTTTGTGTAAATTAGTTGTAAAACGAGAGTTTAGAAACAGCTTTTCAGTACGAGTGCAAGTATAGAGTTCTAAAAAAAAGCAGGCTGCAAATATGGCTGGTTTAGCAATAAGATGATAGGAACCAGAAATTTTGGGCGCGGTGGGGAACTGAGTGCCCATCAGTCTGTGTTTTAATGATGCTATTCTTGCCAGTTTTGCTGTGAAGTTTAAACAACCCTAAGTTAACGGTGGTCAGTGTTGATTTCGTTCGAGTGTTGTTGACAGTATAGCTGTGAGTTCCGGACTTTGATTTGGTGATAACTATTAAGAGACCTGTCTAGAAGGACAGTTTCAGCCAGCTACTCAGTTATCTTGTATGAGTAAAAATCAGAACATTTTTTTACTAGACTTTCATCATAGAACCGCCCGAATCTGAACCATTAGGTTTTTTTTTTGCAGTGCCAAAATATTCAGAAATCGCGATATTTTGCGGTAGTGATATGAGAGCTATTTGTTTTAATTAGAAAAAATTGAGACGATGCATTGGTTGCAGAGACGATGATGTTTGAGTAAGTCCTGAATTTAAAGTTGAGTAATAGTTCTAGCATGATTGGAGTATTGGTGTATTGATTTTAAAAAATGTACCTTTTGGGTACTACGTAGTAGGGTGGAGCGAAATATGCAATTTCCGAAAGTGGTAACAAAGAAACAATATTCTTTTGCGAATTAGGATTAAAAGAAAGGTATATAAAGAACGGTTAAATATTTTTTCAAGCTCTGCAACGCAATTGGAAATTTTAGAAATCGCTATTTTTGGTCGAATTTTGAATTTCACGAATTATAAATCGTAAGGAATACATATTTCTACATAGCAGAATGCAAAACAGTAAATATTGTATTCTTAAGAGGTTGCATACCAAGTTTCAATACAATTGACTAATATCTTGATGTTCCTCGTTGACTATAAACAGAACGGGAGTGTGAACTGCTTTCCAATACCGCTGCAACAGTCGTTGCGTGTGGACGTACGTCATGCGTGTGTGAAGTTTTCTGCTTTATATCATGACTTTAGGCCATTAACGATCGTGTTAAATTTAGTGTTGTTTATATCTAGTAATGACTCATAAGCCAATAACGTGCCGTGATATTGAATGCCCAATACTTGGAACTCAAAGTGATCTTTGCGAGCGAGTTTTGCCAACTTACAAGGACTAAAATGTGTTTTATTTGAATGAGAAAAAGAAAAGAATGTAGTTAAGACAGATACTTCAATTAAACAAATTATCAAGATTATAGCAAAAACGATAATTCTTCTTTGGTAAAAGGCATCCAACCCTTGTGTTATGATTGAGTCGGTTAAACCGAAAATCTTTTATCTAAAGTACCAAGCATTTCTAAAATCTGTGAAAAATAGTAAAAAATTTGCCATCGTTTCAAACAAAGTGTAATGCGTTGAAAGACAATGCAACAAAAGATTTATTTGACATTTCGTGTTGCATGTGCAACTCCTTTAAGAACGGGAATTATTTCCAATAAATTGGAAATGTTAATTATTTTTACCACCATAAAGTGTCAAGGATAAAAAAATTCGGTGTTACAAGAAATATTAAGTTATATATAAAAATAGCATTTTGTGGCTGCATGTTGGAGGTGGGATATTTTGAATGTTGTAAAGGGACTTTGGCATGCATAATTATATACGTGCACGTAACAGAAATCAGAAGCCCTAAATGGACAGCAATGTCGGCGGATTTATATGCATTTATGTTACTTTCATAGTTATCTTGTTCGAAACGTGTCCGATAGCAGGGTTTTGCATAGTTAACAGAGAGCCCTTCGCCAAGAAACAGAAGGTTCAACAGAAAGAAGTAAGCTTGCAGGAAGTTTTATTCTATGAATTTATCAACAAGCTTCGTTACAGTAATCTTGGAATACATAATCTTGGAATACATAACTTGTTGATAAATACTTGTCAGTTGTTAATGGTGTTTACTCTTCCAGAGCCGAAAACAAAGCAAAAAACAAAGATATATACAAAATAACAGCAAAAGTGCAACGATAAATATGTTATCTGGAATACGGGAATATTTTACGCACTTTTAGTTTCTTAACTCACAGAATGGATCAAATAAGTTCAAAGCACATCTCTTTACGCTGTATTGAAAATAATACAGTCCATTTATGTACATTAGAGGATTAATACACGATGGAGGCTGTATACATCAATTATGTATTATTGGCAAACGTTTCACTCCCTCATTTCTATATATGTGCACATGTGCGCGTACAAACACACACGCATATACATACATACATATATACATATATATACATACATATATACATACATATATATATATATATATATACATATGTATGTATGTATATATATGTATGTATATGTATATATGTATATATATGTATATATATATATATATATATATATATATATATATACATACACATATATATATATGTATATATATACGTATATATATATATGTATATATATATGTATATATATATATGTATATATATACGTATATATATATATATTATATATGTATATATATATATATATATATATATATGTATATATATACGTATATATATATATATATATGCATATATATATATATATATATGTATATTTATATGCATATATATATATTATATATGAAAAAACAAGTCAAAATAGAAAATGCTAAAATAATTTTATATATATATATATGTATGTATATATATGTGTGTGTGTTTGTATATGCATAAATATATATATATATACATAAGTGTATACACACACACACACACACACACACACATATATATATATATATATATATATATATATACAAATACATATATATGAATAAATATATATGCACATATATTTATATGTATATATCTACTATACATATATCTATCTCAATACACCAATCCACACATACACACACGTATTAAAAATGCTTTTTGTGTTCCCCAAGAAACATTTCATTAAAAGACACACTCACGCATGCTAGGGAAATGAATCTTGAGAGACTCATTGCAAAAACTAAAACAAAAAAAAACAAAAATGCTACACAACAAAGAATTTCTTTGTTTGGAGAAATGGGGATTTTATGTACATAACATTATATGAATATTATATTATATGTTTGTGTATGTGTGTGTGTCCGTAAGTGTGTGCTGCTCACATAAAAATATATGTATACGGTGTGTGGGTGAGTAGATATTCACATAATCACGGGTGTGCTTGTATACGCGCAACTCAAATTTCATTTAGTATCACACATTCATATAAAACCCAAGTTTCCAATCATTTAGAGAAGACATTTTATGAGTCTCTCAAGGGTAATTTCAATAACGGATTTTAGACAAACTAAAAGAAAGCCCAATAAGAACTGTTTGAAAGTCATGGTTCATAAACTTAATAATCTACCTTCTATTAAAGAAACGATAAGAATGAGATGAGAAAACCTATAAAAAAATACAAAACAAACAATTGTTGGTTTGATAGATAAGGCTTCATATTTAATGCTAAAATCTAGAGGATTTTGATATATGCTTGGATCGGATTGCCCATGTCCAGTTCACCGCGGGACGAAGACCTCAGCATGTTCTCTATACCTCTTCTGTCATACTGGTTCGACATGGCCAGGGAAGTCACAGCTGAGATTTTGCGATTCACAAAATCAATTCATGGGAATTATTGAATCAGAATGACACCAATGACTTGAACGATTACAAAATAGCTGTTGACTATTCAACCGGTATTTGGCATTTGCAACATACTGGAAAATAAACAAGGAAACCCTACAAATCGGTGCCGCACCTGTTGAACGCAACTCAAAAAAATTCTTCTTTACGAAGTCTATCTGCACTGCGCTTCTTTAGTGACACGTAACAAGAAATGCCAACCGACGACATTCAGTGCAGTGACTTGACGCCTTCCGAAACAAAGCAAGCATAATAAAGGGTTATGACCCTTGTTTGGAATCACAAAGGGAATCATCCTTTACTATTTCCTGAAAGAGCAGGCATGGCTATGTGGTAAGAAGCTCATTTTCGAACCATATGGTCTCTTGCACTATATCCTCAGGCTGAATAAAGCCTTGTGGGTGGATTTGGTAGACGGAAACTGAAAGAACCCGTCGTGCATTTATATATATATATATATATATATATATATATATATACATACACACACACACACACACACATATATATATATATATATATTGATGGATATATCGATGAGTAGGAGGTGAAAAAGCCTCGTTAGAGGGTTTGAAACCTTATCTTATTGCATTATTTGTAGTGGTTTATAACCTCAATTGTGTGTTTTTTTAAAAAAAAACATGTTAAGTAAGAGGTTTTAGCGCCTCCTTCTTGTAAGAGGTTTGAAACCACATGTTGATTTTTTTAAAAAGAAAATATGTTTTCGAGAAAAATCCAATCGGCGGGTGTCGGGTTTTGTCTCTCTTTATTCATTTTATTTTCATTTTCATTCATTAATGTGTTTGTCCAACCCGCAAAGCTACCCAATCTATGTACTGTCTTCATGAAAAATTTAATGAAATAAAGTAGCTTGCTTCCCAACGACATTGTTCTGGGTTCAGTCCCACTACGTGGCACCTTGGACAAATGTCTTTTTCTATAGCCTCGGGCCAACCAAAGCCTTGTGACGGGATTGGTATACGGAAACTGAAAGAAAACCGTCGTATATATGTATATCTATATATATGTATATGTATGTGTATGTATATATTTGTCCTCCCACCATCGCTTGACAACCGATGCTGGTGTGTTTACATCTCCGTAACTTAGCGGTTTCGGCAAAAGAGACCGATAGAGTAAGTACAAGGCTTACAAAGAAGAAGTCCTGGGATCGATTTGCTCGACTAAAGGCGGCGCTCCATGGCCGCAGTCAAATGACTGAAACAAATAAAAGAATAAAAGAATATATATATGTAAGGATATATACACATATATATATAAGGATATATATATATATATAGGCGCAGGAGTAGCTGTGTGGTAAGTAGCTTGCTAACCAACCAAATGGTTCCGGGTTCAGTCCCACTGCGTGGCATCTTGGGCAAGTGTCTTCTGCTATAGCCCCGGGCCGACCAATGCCTTGTGAGTGGATTTGGTAGACGGAAACTGAAAGAAGCCTGTCGTATATATGTATATATACATATGTGCGTGTATTTGTGTGCCTGTGTTTGTCCCCCTAGCATTGCTTGACAACCGATGCTGGTGTGTTTACGTCCCCGTCACTTAGCGGTTCGGCAAAAGAGACCGATAGAATAAGTACTGGGCTTACAAAGAATAAGTCCCGGGGTCGATTTACTCGACTAAAGGCGGTGCTCCAGCATGGCCGCAGTCAAATGACTGAAACAAGTAAAAGAGTAAAGAGAAAAAGAGTAAAAGAGTATATATATATATATATATATATATATATATATATATATATATATATATATATACATGCACACACACACACACACACACCACACACACACACACACATATATATAATTAATAATATCAGGGTAATAAAGATTTTAGAAATGTTTACTACCAGTGGCATGGCGTAGAGAAAAATTAGTCAATAGACTTTATATTATTCATATAAAATACAGTGTACATTAAAACACATTACGTTAGATGGTAAATGTTTTTATTTTTCATTACCTTCGATAATTTATCCCTAATTTGTGGTTTGGACTTTAGCTGTTCTTTCTAGCTTAAAGGATTCCTATGACGGAAGTCCCTTAATGTATTTTAATGTACACTGTATTTTTTTTATATATATATATATATATTTATATAAATATATATACGCATACATACATACATGCATACATACATACATATATATATATAATATATATAATATAATATAATATGATATATATATATATTGTTACAGACAGTGTTGAAAAGTGCTCAAGTATTGAACTTGAGACGTTAGGTATATATAATGTTCTAATTAAAGTTGAGAAATTACGTTCGACAGTTCAAAAACATGACAGTAGAAGCCGAGCCAAAATACGTATTATAATATATTAAAGCATCTCTCATTAAAAAGTTGATTACCGAAAAATTACTAAAAATCTCAAAATTACAGAAGCACCAAAAATATGAAAAATATTGTAATGTGTTTGAATTGTCGAACCTATGTGATTTCTCACCTTTAATTAAAAAAATTATATATATATATATGAGAGTGAATCAAAAAGTAATGCCATTTTGTTTAGGGCAAGTATAACTACCAACACAGGAACATGTATTATACGTCAAAATGAGGCTGGTCCTCCGTGAACCACATCCCTACTTCTCAATATAGCCACTGTTTCTCTCAATAGCAATGTTCCGCCTTCGAATGAGAGAGCATGTATCCTTTCACCGTAAAATTCTGCCGACTGTTTTTTGAGCCACTTCTTCACTACAGTTTTCACTTCCACATCACTGGAATTATGTTTGCCTCTCAAACCCTCTTTCGTGACGCTAAATCTGATAAGAGTGGAGGTAGTGAAGAAGTGGCTCAAAGAACAGTCAGCAGAATTTTACGGCGAAGGGATACATGCTCTCATTGGAAGGTGGAACATTGTTTTTGAGAGAAACAGTGACTATGTTGAGAAGTAGGGATGTAATCCACGAGGACCAGCTTCATTTTGATGTATGATACATGTTCTTGTGTTGGTAATTATACCTGTCCTAAACAAAATGGCATTAATTTTTCACTCACTCTCTCTCTCTCTCTCTCTCTCTCTCACACACACACACACACACACACACACACACACATTCTTTTACACTTTTGTTTCAGTCATTTGACTGCGGCCACGCTGGAGCACTGCCTTTAGTCGACAAATCGACCCCGGAACTTATTTTTTGTAAGCCTAGTATTTATTCTATCGGTTCCTTTGCCGAACCGCTAGATTGCGAGGACGTAAACACACGGGCATCGATTGTCAAGCGATGGTGGGGGGACAAACACAGCAACACAAACATGCGCGCGCGCACACACACATATATATATACGACGGGCTTCTTTCAGTTTCCGTCTACCAAATTCACTCACAAGCCTTTGGCCGGCCCGCGATAGAAGTAGAAGACACTTACCCAAGGTGCCACGCAGTGGGACTGAACCCAGAACCATGTAGTTGGTAAGCAAGCTACTTACCACAGATTGGAAAATGCACAGAGAATATATGAGACGTAATTAGAATTTATTCATATTTTAAGATATAGGAAAACGCTTTACTGTTTTCACATAAAATTTTAATACATGGACGTTGACCACTCAATTTGTACGTTAGCGGATTGCGTCCTGGGTCACATTCCAAGTTGAAAAGCAAACCATTTTTATAACAACGGTCAGAATAGATTTAAGTCGCGACATATGTCTATATACAAAAGCAGTTTTGAAAATCTAGTGTGAAAATATAATGTGAAACCGGTAAAGTGTATTCCTGTATATTCAGTTATAATTAAGTTCTAATTTATTTTGATATGTTCTCTGTGAATTTTCAACTTCATTTCCTCTATTCCTCTACTTGCTTGCATTGGTAATAATTTCTCTTTCTCTCTCTTTTTCTTCCTCTGTCTATTTGTATACACACACGGACACACACATATATATATATATATATAGATATGCATATATACACACATATCTATAACATATTATATATACATATATACATACATATATATATATATACACACACATACACATATATATTATATAATGTATGTGTGTGTGTATCTACATATCTAACTAGATATCTTCTTGTATTGATATAGATTTACTGATATATGTGTTTTTGTGTGTGCATGTGTATGTAACTGTATGTGTTTGTACATAACTGCGCAAACACACACACATACACACACATATTTACATATACACAGGTATTCATAATAATTCTCGTACACAACATACACTCATATATACACGTTGTCTCACGCATATATGCATTTGTATATGTATAAAAATACATACGTATATATATATATATATGTTTGTGTATATGTGTATTCATTCACTCGCCCAGACGTAGACAAGGCCTTAGTGAAAGTGATAAATATTTCGTCGCTATAATGATAACAATATCTCGCAGTATTAACTTTCTATTAAAACTTTAAGAAAGAAGACGAATGAAGGTATATTAGTGAGTATTATATATAGAAACTTATATAAATATTACTACATTCTTGACACAAGGAAATGAAGTGACTGACAGCTACATTGAAGGAAATAAGCATATCCATGTGCATTCAATGTTTGGTGAATATATACATACATTGTGACGTGACCGTGTTTGTGTGTGTGTATACATGCATTATACATGTGTGTGTGTCTGTTTATGTATAGAGGGGTTGAATAAAATAAAATAGTGGAAACACCAATTGTTATTAAAATGTTTTTTGTATTAGTAATATGACAAATTCAGAAGCGTTATAGTCCGTATACATGCGTCTATGTGTTTGTGTGTTTTAAATTTCATGATATAATCCCATGTCTTTCTATATTTTATAGGCGCGACGAAGTTGGAGTGAGGAAGTCTGGAACTTCTTTCGCTGAAAATCTGCTGAAGTGTTTAAATATTTTGAAATGTACAATCTCTAAAATGATGTTGGTATTCCAAAACCAGAGTATAACCAGCTCCGACGCGTATAATTCAGAGTGGAAGACAAAGCTCACAGAGTGGGAGCGCTGTGAGCTTTGCTTTCGATTTAGTTTCGAAAACTATCGAATGAGGGCTGCAAAAGGGAAAAGCAAAGCTAAGCCGCCACAAATGGTTGAAACAAGTAAAAGAATAGAAGAAAATACGAAGGTGGCGATTGAAATTGTTGGAAAGAATAAGTTAGTAGATATAAATAAAATATATTCTTTTCGAGTCTAGGCACAAAATATTTGGGCGGGGGGAGGGAGTCAGTCGATTAGATCGACCCCAGTACGAAGCTGGTACTTAATTTATCGACGCCGAAATGATGAAAGGCAAAGTTAACCTCGGTGGAATTTGAATTCAGAACCTAAAGGCTGACGAAATACAGCTAAGCATTTCGCCCGGCGCGCTAACGATTCTGCCAGCTCGCCACCTTATAAATAAAAGATATTAAAGAAAGGTGTGGCTGAGTAGTAAGAAGTTTCCTTCTCAACCATACCGTTCCAGGTTCAGTCCCTCTGAGTGGCACCTTGGGTAATTTTTTTGTTGTTGCTATAGCCTCGGATTTTTTGAGTGGATGTGGTAGACGGAAACTGAAAGGAACCCGTCGCACACACACACACTCACACACACACACACACACACACACGCACACACACACACACACACCACACACACACACATACTCTCTCTCTCTCTCTCTCATACACACACATACTCTCTCTCAGACACATACACACACACGTGTGTGTGTGTGTGTTGTTGTGTCTGTCTTTGTCTCACTGCTGCATGATAACCGGTGTTGGTATGTTTACGTCCCCGTAACTTAGCGGATCGGCAAAAGAACTGATAGAATAAGTGTGGCAGGATTAAAAAAATGAGCATAGCGATCGATTCGTTCGACGGAAATTCTTCCAGGCGCTGCTCCAGCATGGCCAGAGTATAATGACTGAAACAAGTAAAATAAGATAAAAACACTAAAGAAATTAATAGCAGTAGTAGTAGTAGTAGTAGTAGTAGTAGTAGTAGTAGTAGTAGTAGTAGCAATCAGAGGAGTAGATGGTGCGGAGGGGGAAACATAAAAAGTAAAAACTCCAGGAGAGAAACCATAGGTCCTCATGTCCAATGATACTTCATATACGTGAACAAGATGATGCCAATTTTGTTTGTTTTTGCTGTGAGCATCATTTAGTTTAATTACTGTTTTACTTTTTTACTTTTTTTATTTGTTTCAGTCATTTGACTGCGGCCATGCTGGAGCACCGCCTTTGGTCGAGCAAATCGACCCCAGGAATTATCCTTTGTAAGCCTAGTACTTATTCTCTCGGTCTCTTTTGCCGAACCGCTAAGTTACGGGGACGTAAACACACCAGCATCGGTTGTCAAGCGATGGTGGCGGGACAAACACACACACGCACGCACACACATATAAATATACATATACATATATACAACGGGCTTCATTCAGTTTCCGTCTACCAAATCCACTCACAAGGCTTTGGTCGGCCCGAGGCTATAGAAGAAGACACTTGCCCAAGGTGCGACGCAATGAGACCGAACCCGGAACCATGTGGTTGGTAAACTCGAAAATCACCGGAAGATGTTTGTCTAGACATGCTGAAGGCATATATGGGTACGTGCCTCTACATACCATCACGTGTGTGTATGCATACGGAGTTTCCATTGCATCCAGATGATCATCATGCATGCGTACATACATTTTGTCATATGTCACTTATTGAACTTTGCACACATTTATTCTTGAACGCACGCTCTCTTAAAGTCGGTTTGACACGAACAAGAAGAATAACACGAATTATACACACACACACACACAAAGCCATAACTCAAAGAAACATGTTTCATATAAAAAGCGCGTGAGCATTATGTATGCCAAAAAATTTTTAGTTCAATTATTGATGGATTTTTTTTTTTTTGTAAATGAATCCCTGTTCAGATCTTCCACCTTTTCGATGAGAACTCTGCCTTATGTACATTGAGATTATATTAATACCACCCATGCTCTTACTAATCTTTTTATGCTGAGATTCAAACATCAGCCATGCTTTGTTACAAATACAGAACTCTCTCTCTCTCTCGCTCTCTCTTTCGTTCTGTTTATACACACACACACACACACGCACACGCCCGCATGTACGCACGTACGTATGCTCACATTTATGGATGTATATGTGTCCGTGTGTGTCTTTGGGTTAAGCTGACAAGACTTCATTCTAATATTATGCTCTTTACTCTCTTTTACTCTTTTACTTGTTTCAGTCATTTTGACTGCGGCCATGCTGGAGCACCGCCTTTAGTCGAGCAAATCGACCCGGGACTTATTCTTTGTAAGCCCAGTACTTATTCTATCGGTCTCTTTTGCCGAACCGCTGGGTGTGACGGGGACGTAAACACACCAGCATCGGTTGTCAAGCAATGCTAGGGGGACAAACACAGACACACAAACACATACACACACACATATATATATACATTTTACGACAGGCTTCTTTTAGTTTCCGTCTACCAAATCCACTCACAAGGCATTGGTCGGCCCGAGGCTATAGCAGAAGACACTTGCCCAAGATGCCACGCAGTGGGACTGAACCTGGAACCATGTGGTTGATTAGCAAGCTACTTACCACACAGCCACTCCTGCGCCTATACGTCTTTATACGTCTTTTTTTCCTTTTTTTTTTATCAAGGTGATAAGATTACTTTCAAAACAGGAAGGCAGTAAGCTGCTGGCAGAATCGCTAACAAGCCGAGCAAAATGCTTAGCGGCACTTCATCCATCTTACGATCTCAGTTCAAATTCCTCCGAGGCCGATTTTGTCTTTCATCCTTCCAGGATCAATAAAATAAGCACCTGTCGAACACTGCGGTTAATGTAATCGAGTTAACCACCCCCTTGAAATTGGTTACCTTGTGCTAAAATATAAAGGCAATATACTTTCTATCACATTTTTGTTCATATTTACGTATGACCTCCTAACAGTTTCTTAAACTGTAAAAAATTCCTAAATTCACCAGCAAGATTTCTAAATCTGGATGAAGTGAATTTGGCGAATGCTGCTTTCTTTTTAGAATGGCTGGAGCTAATATGGTTGGTGTACATGTTACCTGAGGAATTTGTGTATATTACTTTTACAGCATTAGTAAAGTGTTTCTTTGGTTGTAATTAGAGTAAGTTTTATCTATGTGTTGTACTATAAATATTGCTCAATATTTAATCGTCTAATTTACTCGGGGAATTCGGTGTAGTGTTTGTGATGTTTACAATTCCCAGTAACGGGTTGTGTCCTTGAGCACGACACTTTACTTCACGTTGCTTCAGTCCACTCAGGTGGCAAAAATGAGTAGTACCTGTATTTCAAAGGTCCAGCCTTGTTTCATTCTGTGTCACGCTGAATCTCCCCGAGAACTACGTCAAGGGTACACGTGTCTGTGGAGTGCTCGGCCACTTGCACGTTAATTTCACGAGCAAGTTGTTCTGCTGATGGTATCAGGTGGGACCCTCGTCATCGTAACCGACGGAGTGCTCCTGTGTTTTTACTGATTTTTTTTGTGCTGTGTAATTATGGAGAGAGTGCTATTATACTGAAATATAATTCTACTCAGTACAAAAGAAGTGGTCTTTTGGTATCCGTAAGGCAAATTATATGAGAAAAGATATGCCGTAGCATTTATTTTAAATCCCGTGTTTTCGGCGTGTCGCGAAACTTCAATAGGAAGCAAAGTAGCGCCAAGCATAAACATACCTTGTGGACCAGATATATGAATGATATACCTATTTCTTTACTACCCACAAGGGGCTAAACACAGAGAGGAAATAACAAGGACAGATATACGGATTGAATCGATTATATCGACCCCAGTGCGTAACTGGTACTTATTTAATCGACCCCGAAAGGATGAAAGGCAAAGTCGACCACGGCGGAATTTTAACTCAGAACGTAACGGCAGACGAAATACCTATTTGTTTACTACCCACAAGAGGCTAAACACAGAGAGGACAAACAAGGACAGACAAACGGATTGAATCGATTATATCGACCCCAGTGCGTAACTGGTACTTATTTAAGCGACCCTGAAAGGATGAAAGGCAAAGTCGACCACGGCGGAATTTGTACTCAGAACATAAAGGCAGACGAAATACCACTACGCATTTCGCCCGGTGTGCTAACGTTTCTGCTAGCTCGCCACCTTCTTGAAAAGTCGATCTCAGCGGAATTTGAACTCAGAACATAGCGTCGGGCGAAACACCGGTGAGCATTTTGTCCGGCGCGCTAATGATTCTGCCAGCTCGCCACTTTTATATGAATGATATACCGGTTGAAAGGGACACATTCGAAAATACCGATAATTAAAGAAATCTATAGAAACCAGCTACTAAAATTAAACATACAAAACTATACGAATGAAATCCTTCTCATACAGTCACTCTGTTACAAGACGTAAACATCTTGATATAAAAGAATAGATTACATTCCAGCTGTCTCTACGAAGACACTAATAAAAATTTGCACTTACACGGTTCGGTGAATATCCACATAGCAACAAAATGTCAATGGTGAAATCCTAAGTTAGAAAAGAATTTAGATTATTCAGCACAAACAAAGGAGTAGATAAAGAAATCTGCAAAATGCGACAAACACTAATCAACATCGACTCTTCAAACAAACTAATAAAGAATAAGAACTATTCAGATACGAATGCAACGCAGTAAACATCAAAGTTACTGAAAAATATACGAACTGCATATTAAATTATTACAAGGATCAAATGCATACAAACTAAGGAATGAATAAACACTTGATCAAAAAGTATCATGAAACAAAATATTAGATGCATTACACCAAAGCATAAACTATCACTAACAATATACGAGAAAAAACATCAGACTTATGGGCCTCGTTAGTAATATAAGCCAGAAGCCTGTAAGCACGTGAAACAAGCTACTAATGATCAATAGGATTTGCGAATTCGATTACCAACTTCCTAATACAAAATGTTATGTTAGCCATACAAGTAGAACTGCTAAAATAAACAGATTAAATATACTAACTAGAAAGAAAAATAAAATGTAAACACCTGACGTCTAAATCTATGATCAAAAATTAAAATTCCGACAATAACATATGTCTTGCTTCCCATAACAAAGCAGGAACGCTGTTTCTCTCTTCCTCTCTTACTATGTGTACGTACGTATATGTATATGTGTATATGTGTGTATATATATATATATATATATATACTGATAATTGTTTTTCGAGAAACAGCATTGGAGTGCTCAAGTCGAATCCGAGGCGCTACACAAGTATATTTATTTTATTTATTTTATTTTTTATTTTTATCTAGTTTCAGCTCACAAGCTGTGGCCATGCTGGGGCACCACCATTTGGTGTTGCTACATGATTTTACTTCACGAATGCTTTTTAGCAATTGCCATTTGGTGCATGAGAGAGTTTGATGCAGCTGCCCTCATCTGCACCTCCTGCCGTGAAGTTGGTTCATCTGGGACACCTGACAAGAAGAGATCCAGTTTTGTTTTAAAAACATCTGCATCCACCCCATGCAGGTCTCTTAGGTTCTTCGGGAGGATATTGAAGAGCTGTGGGCCTCGGAAGCCCAGGCTATCACAGTATCTCGTCCTACATATTGATGTAGATAAAATAGATAAAATAAAAATGGTTCAAATCAGGTAGACTACAATTAGCACATACACATACGGGTTTAATTAGGATAAAATAATAATTGTCCAATGTAAAACATATATTGATATATTAGATATATAAAAATATAGAAATATAAAAATATGTGAATACTAAAAATATACAAGGACATATAGATATATAGATATGTAAACATAAGAATAATAGAATATAGATAAAAATAAGGAAATGTAGAAAAAAAAGGTTTTCAAAAATTCCAAATATAATATAGAAAAAGTACGAGTTTTGGACAATTCTTATTTTATCTTAATTAAATCCGTATATGCATATGTTAACCGTAGTCTATACACACACATATATATCAAAGACTTTCTCACCTTCCTGAGCGTTAAACAAATACACCTGTTTGTTGTTTACACACCTGTCTTTGTCTTTTGTGTTTTGTAAATCCCACTATATATATATATATATATATATATATATATATATATATATATATATATATATATAGACTACGATTAGCACACGCATATACGGTTTTAATTAAGATAAAATAAGAATTGTTCCAAACACTTTTTAATGCCTTTTACTTTTTCTATATATTTGGAATTTTTAAAATCGTGCATGTGTTTGTATGTGTATAAGCATCCATCTCTTATTGAATGGAATGAAAGATTTTGTTTCAAAGGTCTTTGTCCATGACTTTTAGTAAGATCGAAAGCCTTCCAAATGTGGCTATCCTGTCTCTACGTTTTTTTTTTGTTTCTTTTCGTAGATTCACACATTCCTTCAAATTAGCTTCAAAAGCGTTATAATTGTGATCATCCCAGATTTTTTCGAATCTTAATTTCAGCTCTGATAGACACTGTGCGAATTTACACTAATAAAGTATAATATGGATCCAAATAATTTCTGATTCCTGCTAGTTCTCTTTCAATGGTTCTGGGTTCTGATATGTCCTTTTGTTGGTCAAGAACAAACATTATGAAAACTTTGTGTTTATAATCAGTTGCAATGACCTATAAGGGTCAAGCATGAAAGCAAAGAATATATATTTTACATCGTATTAAATATACCTTTTTGCAAACAATCTACGCCGTTCCTATTCAACTCCTCAGTCAAATTATTTCTTTTAGCACATGTTTGTTTTAACTATGCAAACTTAACAGATTCAAGATAATGCGGACGCTGACGTCCTCACTACACCTATTGAAACAGAAACTATACCTTCGTATAACCTAAGGCGGCAAGCTGGCAGAAACGTTAGCACACCGGGCGAAATGCTTAGCGGTATTTCGTCTGCGGTTACGTTCTGAGTTCAAATTCTGCCGAGGTCGACCTTGCCTTTCATCCTTTCGGGGTCGATTAAATGAGTGCCAGTTACGCACTGGGGTCAATGCAATCGATTTAATACATATGTCTGTCCTTGTTTGTCCCCTCTATGTTTAGCCCATTGTGGGTAGTAAAGAAATAGGTATTTCATCTGTGGTTACGTTCTGAGTTCAAATTCCGCTGAGATCGACTTTGCCTTTCATCCTTTCGGAGTTTATTAAATAAGTACCAGTTACGCACTTGGGTCGATATAATCGACTTAATCCGTTTCTCTGTACTCGTGTAGCCCCTTGTGGGCAGTAAAAAATAAGAAACATGTCGTATAACTCTTTTCTTATTTAATTAAAAATAACAACAATTGTATTTTCCTTAATCACATGTTAATCCAGGAGATTGTTAGACGTGGAGATTATCTTCCTCTATCATCTGTAATAAATTGAAAAATGCCGCAAGGTGTTTGGTTGCCTTCTCCATTAGCTACAGTTCCATGAATTTAAATTTACGGTCATGAGCATAAATTTGTTGGCTTTTATTCACGACACTGGCCAGTTCAAATTCATGCCACTAACCATTCGCTATACATATGTATAAATAGATAGATAGATAGATAGATAGATAGATAGATAGATAGATAGATAGATAGATACATACATACATACATACACACATACACACACACACATACACACACACACATACACAAACGCACATATATGAAGGCGCGTGCCTTAGTGGTTAGGGTATCCGACTGACAATCGGAAGGTCGTGAGTTCAGTTCCCGACGACGGGTTGCGTCATTCAGCTAGACACTTTATTTCAAGTTGCCCCAGTCCCCTCAGCTGGCAAAAATGAGTAGTAGCACTTCTATTTCAAAGGGCAATCTTATCACACTGTGTCGTCACGCTGAATCTCATTGAGAACTTCGTTAAGAGTATACATGTCTGTGGCGTGTTCAACCACGTACACGTTAAATTCAAGAGTAGGCTGTTCTGTTGATCGGATAAACCGGAATCCTCGCCCTCGTAACCGACAGAGTGCCATTTGTTAATATCGGACAAGATGCCGGAGGAGATTTCCACCCCGACATCCGTAACTCAGAGTTTTAGTATGGCAACCGAATAATTGTCACATATATTACAGATATATATATATATATATATAACAATGATAAATCTCAGAGCGAGTTATAAACAGTAGCGGTAACACATCGTGATGCATATATGCCATTTGAATATGGCTAACTCATAAGGGTGGATGCTACTGTAGTTTGTAGCCCCAGGAAGATATCTCCTCCAGCTGGCTATAGACACACTATCTGTGTCCTGTCAGTATTTGTGAAGGGGAGTCATCCTCCCCGTCTTCAACACATGATACACACGTACCCGAGTTTCAAGGTGTTTACCTTTCATCAGCGTGTGACAATCATGGTTGTCGATGAGAAGTCAGATCCCTTCACAAATACATATACTTTTTCCAGTGTCGATTTGACACTGATATTTGACACTGATATATATATATATGTATATAATGTATATATATATATATATATATATAATATATATATATATACATATGCATATATACTACACATATATATGAATATATATATATATATATATATGTACATATGCATATATACATACACATATATATGAATATATATATATATATATATATATATATATAAATGTGGCCGCGTGTGTACCGTTGGCGATTTTTTTCCTCCGTCTTCCCTTCTCTGGATCTTTCCTTTTCCTATGTTTCTGACGAAGAGCCTCGCTCGAAACGTAAAACCCTCCTTCTTCCCTTCCTTCCTGAGCGTCCAATAATACTATATTTGTTCCACGTCCTCGCGTTGTTGTGTTTTCTCTTGTGTTTTCATGTTTGGATTAACTATATATATATATATATATATATATATATACTAGCTGAAGGTGACCCGCTCTACGCGCGGGTAAGAGTGTGGTTGTTACTTTCTGTTGCTTCCTTTCAGCACGTAAAAAGCACCATCCGAACGTGGCGGATTGCAGCGCCGCCTTGACTGGCTTCTGTGCTGGTGGCACGTAAAAAGCACCAACCGATCGTGGCCGCTGCCAGCCCCACTGGCACCTGTGCCGGCGGCACGAAGAAAGCACCCACTACGCTCACAGAGTGGTTGGCATTATGAAGGGCATCCACCTGTAGAAACACTGCCAGATCAGACTGCAGCCTGGTGCAGCCTCCTGGCTTCCCAGACCCCGCTCAAACTGTCCAACCCGTGCTAGCACGGAAAACGGACGTTAAACGATGATGATGATGATGATTCTCCCTTCTTTCTCTCTCACTTTTCCACTCTGTTACTCTTCCTTTCTCTCGGACTCTCCCTCGCTTTCTCTTACTCTCTATCTTTATCTCTCTCTCTCCCATTTATAAATAACAAAAGATCTTGAGTAAGTTGAGAAATAAAATATTTAGAAAGATCCATCATAAATATCAGGCAGTAACAACGGAAAAGTCTGATTCAAGGCAGACAGCAAAACACTAACATTTAAAAGGGACAGACGAACTTGCGAGCTGAATAAAAATAATAAAATATTGGAAAGCAAAATTTGAAGGGATAGAATTTGAGGATAGTAGAGTCACCATGGCTGGCATTTCTTAACGACGGACAGCAACGTATTGACAGTTTAACGGCTGGCGTAAAATTTTGAACTTGATGTAAAAGAAAATCCCTAAACACCAAGTTTTGAATTGATTCTTTCTCACGACAGTAGACTCATCATGGCAAGCATTGAAAACTTCTTCATCATGGACGGCAACACATTGACGATTAAAAGGCTGGCGCAAATTTTTTAGCTTGATGTAACACAGAATTCCTAAACAATCGCTCCTTTAAATTTTAATCCCCTTCCAGCCCCATTTATACCCCTTTTCGCCTTTTGGTTAATATAACCCGATTTCATTCGGGTCTACTGGGGCCACATTTTATAAGATGAGGAATTTTGTTCTAGAGGTCACGCCTTTTATTTGAGGAAAAAAATAGTTGTCATGCAAACTTGCCAGCACTTTTAACCCTTTCGTTACTAAACCGCCCAAAGCCGCCCGAAAAAAACTTTGGTTAATGTGACCAAACCGCCCAAACCCGTCCGTATTTACCTATTCATATTTAAATGAGAATATCAGAGCAAATCTCTTTATTACATTCGTGAAAACACGTGATTATACTTCGTAAACAGCCCATCTACAGTTTTGTATAACAATCGAAGTGTAATTTTAATTCCGTGAATTTTGGGAGATTTTTTCCCAAAATTTGTTCCTATTGTGTTTTCAAACTTTGTAATTCTGACAAAAAATGGATACGAATTTCATCATATCAAGCAGCGAGTCAGAATTCGAAGGATTTTCTACTGAAGACCTTGATAAATCTAACTCTATGACTGCAAAAAAAAAAAGCACAAAGTATTTGATAATGAATCTGATGTTTCATTTTCCGAAAGTGAAAACAGTGAATCCGAGAGCTCCGACAGCGATAAAGAAAATGAATTGGCACCTGAATGGAGTGAAAATTGAAAAACTGTTTCTTTCGGTGATTTTTCTGAAGAAACTGGACCAAGCCACAGACCTTCCCAGGAGAGTAAGGCCTTAGACTATTTCTTTTTACTTTTTCGAAATCATTACGGCGGAAACGAACCGTTACGCTAAATGTAAGCAAAACGAAAGAAAGGATAGTTAGTGGTTTCCCACAACCTTAAATGAAATGAAGACTATTTTGCCATAAATATTATTATGGGTATCAGAAAGTTACCCAGAATAAAAAATTCTATCGTAAAATTTTGTTGTATACCCAATTGAATATTAGCTAATAACCCATTTTCTATAGCGATGTTTGAACAAAATTTTAATAATTTCACATTTTGTTGAATTTACCTGTATCTACCTGCAATTAGAGTCACTTTGTGACAAAAATTATAGTATAGAATTGGTTGAGAACATTTCATTAAATTATCTTCCAAAAATCACATTAATATATTGATAAATAAAAAAGTTATAGTTGTTTAATGAAACCAGACTAACTTTATGATTATGTTAGAAATTAATTGAAACACATAAAGGGTGTATTTTGGTCAGAAACATAGTAACGAAGGGTTCATAGGTGTGCATATTTTCAGCTGAACCGACCGACCACATAATGCACACATTTATATATATATATATATATATATATATTATATGTGTGTGTTGTGTGTGTGTTGGGGTGTGTGTGTGTGTGTGTGTGTGTGTGTGTGCACGCATTATATATACAAATTATATATATTATAGTATAAATTAAATTAGAGATAAACCCTAATAGGCAAAAAAAACAAAAACAAAAACATAAAAATAAAAATATAATATATAAAATATATAAAATTGAAAAATTTAAATTATTTAAATTTAAAATAAAAATTATTAAATTATATTTATAATTTGTTTAAAAATATATATAACTATCAAAAAGTATTAAAAAGTTTAATATACATAAATACAGATATATACACTTTGTATATATACATTATATATACATATTTATATATCGAACACACGCACACACACACACATATATAAATGAACGCAATGAATATCTGATTCATAATATTTGTTCTCATGATTGTGTGTTGTTGGTAGCGATGATAATTCTCCCTATGAAAGCAGACAGATACATCAAAGAAAGCCGTCTGACGAACTTATAAAGGGAAAGTGAAAGGGAGTTGAGGGGAATGCATTAAATAACGGGAGTGGACCACTGAAAGTTATAAATAAAGGGGAGTAAGAGAGGGAAAGGAGGAAATAGCGTGAGTGAGGAAGATGGCCCCTAGCAACCACACCTTTCAAGATAGGGATTTCTAAGGTAGCCCACGGGCATCGTCACCTCATTCTACATGTCCCTTTAAATTTTGGCGAATCGGACGAGACGTAGTGGCATTGAAAGCGAACCAAGCGGTAAAAACGCATTTCAGTTTTATATATATATATATATATATATATATATATATATATATATATATATATCTATTTATGTATGTATATATATATATATATATATATATATATATATATATATATATATATATATATATTATATATATATATATGTATACATATGTATTTTATGTATTTACGTACGTTTGAATGTATATGCGCAAATGTGTGACTAATGTGATTTATAAATAAACAGGAATGAATTCAGGTCCGTGAACAAAGTTAAATTTGTTTCCATCTGATTGTCTGGCTTTTCTCTTATTCATTTTCCATCAATCACTCATTCTTTTCGCCGACATATTTTTGTATAAATAAAGACGTAACCTATGCATCATATATGCGTCTTCTTTTGTGTAATTGGGTAAGTATATGAGCTCTTTCCTATGCATATGTGCAATCCATTGTTAGCCTGCACCGATATGCACATTCTTGAAATTGTTACTTATATACATACCAGTACATATTTACACATAGACAAACAAGTGTATATATATATATATATATATATATATATATATATATATGTACGTATATATACATATATATATGTGTGTGTGCGTGTATGTGTGAGGGAGTTGTGAATGTATGTACATTATATATGTATATAAATATATATATATGATATATGTATGTATATATGTGTATAATATATATATATGTGTATATATATATATATATATATGTGTGTATATATATATTTATATACTTACACATATATATATATATACATAGACACACACATATATATATACATAGACACACACACATATATAGATATACCTTACGAATATGCACATAAGTTTGTGTGTGGGTGTATGTGTGCGTGGGCGTATGTATATGTGTGTGTGTGTGTGTGTGTGTGTGCGTATGTGTATGTGTGTGTGTGCGTGTGTGTGTGTGTGCATTCTAATTCATGAATTTCGAAGATTGCTGATAGTATTGGTTCGTTAAGAAAATTTCGCACATTGAATTACGTTTAATTATGTTACAACAAATGGCTCAGTTAACTGTGAGAAAACAGTCTAGAAAAGAAACGAAACAACTTTGCAAAGCTTTATATGTTCTAATTTACCCACCAATGATCATTTATTGAATTTGTGTTTTATAAAGATTTTAAATTAAAAACCATTGTTCATTAATATACACGGATGTATGTGCATTTGTAAGCATGTACGCATGTACGAAAACACACACACACACACACACATACATACACACACAGACAGACAGATACAGATACACACTGTCTGTCTATCTGTCTGTCTGTCTGTCTGTCTCTCACACTCACATACATATGAAGTATTATTAGAATATAAATTTAACAATTACAACGAAAATACTTTTTTCTCATGCGAAGCACTGCAACAAAAATTACGATAAACGTGAAATAATTTACGTTCTTTATTTATAATATAATGAAAAGCAATCATGATGCACAGACACTTGTAAATATAACAGTTCCGTATATATAGAATAAATGTAGGTATATATACTTTTCTACTCTAGGCAAAAGGCCCGAAATTTTGGGGGAGGAGGCCAGTCGATTAGATCGACCCCAGTACGCAACTAGTACTTAATTTATCGACTCCAAAAGGATAAAAAGCCAAAGTCGACCTCGGCGGAATTTGAACTCAGAACGTAAAGACAAGACGAAATGCCGCTAAGCATTTCACCCGGCGTACTAACGTTTCTTATTTCTTTATTGCCTACAAGGGGCTAAACATAGAGGGGACAAACAAGGACTGTCAAAGGGATTAAGTCTATTACAACAACCCCAGTGCATAGCTGGTACTTAATTTATCGACCCCGAAAGGATGAAAGCAAAGTCGACCTCGGCGGAATTTGAACTCAGAACGTAAAGACAAGACGAAATGCCGCTAAGCATTTCACCCGGCGTGCCTACGTTTGTTATTTCTTTATTGCCCACAAAGAGCTAAACGTAGAGGGGACAAACAAGGACGGACAAAAGGATTAAGTCGATTATATCGACCCCAGAGCGTAAGGATGAAAGCCAAAGTCGACCTCGGCGAAATTTGAACTCAGAACGTAGCGGCAGACGAAATACCTATTTCTTTATTACCCACAAGGGGCTAAACACAGAGGGGACAAACAAGGACAGACATAGGTATTATGTCGATTACATCGACCCCCAGTGCGTAACTGGTACTTAATTTATCGACCCCGAAAGGATGAAAGGCAAAGTCGACCTCAGCGGAATTTGAACTCACAACGTTGCGCCAGACGAAATACCGCTAAGCATTTCGCCCGGTGTGCTAACGTTTCTGTCAGCTCACCGCCTTAATGTAGATATATATATATTGAACGCATTGTGTACAGAATGACAATCAAGTTTCTAGTAGTTGCAACGGCAAAATTACGTCTTTAAGTGTTTCACCAGCGCACAGAACGCAGAAGCCTTATCTGAAGTGATTACGTATACAAGAACTTGTAAAATAAATGCATAAAACTAGGAAGCAAGACAAGAGACCGATAATATAGAGATGTCAGGTATGGTCATTCGCTTGTCATTGAAATGAATGTTCTTGAAAAGCTCAAATTATGAATATTGGTAAATATGCAGGCGTTCATCATACAAGTATATATAAACGTTTATGTGTGCGTAAATACAGATGCATATATAACGTCAGCAATACATACATGCATACATACACATACATACACACATGCACACTCCAAGCCACACACACACAAGCACACATACACACACACACACACGCACGCACACACATATATATATATACATAGATAATTAAGAAATGCAGTCAAACACAGGTGTTATTCAAATCATTTATACTTCTAACATATGTTTCGAAAAAAAGCGTTGAAATTATTCCGGAGGGTATAAAAACGATGTCAGACAATGCAATCATCTCGCCAGGAAAAAAAGAAACAAAGCACATCAATAAGCCATTTTAAATGAATGTGATTACCACGTATATGATGAAGGGGTACCCTAGCAAGTTATTAAAAAAATCCGTTAATAGATTTAACGTCAAAGGTATTTTAGAGAAAGAGAAAGAGGAGAAAGAAAGAAATTAACAGAAAATTAAGAGTAATAAAGAATTCGATTTGGAATGGAAAATTCTATCTAGATCCTTCCCATATGACAAAGGTAAATCTTTTTTCCCGCTCTGTACCGAAGAGCAATTTCTCATTCTTTCCTCGGAGAATACTCTTGTAAACACGTTTAAAGAATGCGTTTATCGCTGTAAACATTGGTAAAAACATACATTTTCTTCCTAAAGTAATTTCTACCAATCTATAAAATTCACCTTTAACTGCCTTCTTACATTTCGTTTCCACTACATATATCTATTTTCACGCGTTTAAACTTAATTCTCATTCATCTATCACACTATGTTTTTCCACTCTTCATTTTCTGGTACTTTCTTTCTTTCTCCCCCTTCACTTTCTCTAAACTACTTTTGACGTTAAATCTATTAACGTTTTTTTTAAATAACTTGCTAGCGTACCCCTTCATCATATATGAGGTAATCACACTCATTTGAAATTGCTTATTGTTTCTTTGAGCAGCGAAGAATGGATCCACCCACAAGATGGCAAGAGATACAGAAACTAAACAGCAAATTATGATTAAAACTTGCGTCTTATTTTCTCTTTAAAAAGTGAAAGAACTTTGTTGGTCAGCCCAATACAAGAAAATCATCATCATCATCATCATCATCATCAAATTATAATAATAATAAGAACTGTTCCTGTCATTGTAGGTGCCCCTAGGTATGATAAAAAAGGGATGTCAGAAACATCTCAGGATGTTTTCTAGATGTCTCAGAGAAATCCAAAATATTTCTCACATCCTTAGAAAAACCTTACCACTTTAAATGTTTGTTTTGTATTACATTTCGCTATTGCCCCCGCCACTTCTCCTGCTCAAGTTTTCAGTGATGCTGTAACATCTCTTATTCTTCACTCGTCTTAGGACGCTGGGTGCGTCTCGGCAAGTGATTGTAACAAGCATGCAGATTAAGAATAAATTTACAAAATAATAATAATATTAATCCTTTCCGCTAAAGGTACAAGGCCTGAAATTTTGAAGTGGGGGCTGGTTCATTACACTGACTCCAGAGCTTCACTAGTATTTAATTTTTCGATCCCAAAAGGATGAAAGGCAAAGTCAACCTCTGCGGAATTTGAACTCAGAAGGTAAAAACAGACGAAATGCTGCTAAAAGAATCTCGTCGGTATACTAATGTTTCTGCCATCACGCCGCCTTAATAATGCAGATGATGGTGGTAATAATGGTGATAATGATGATGATAATGGTGATGATAATGATGATGATGGTAATAAAGGTGATGATGATGATGATGATGAAGTGCACGCGTACGTTGATTGATTGGATAATGAACAGGCACTACAATTTGTAAAAGTAATATGGGAACTTAATTTTTATCAATCGAATAAATGAAAGGATGAGATTAAGGCTGCTAATTTCCCGTTCGAGTGCATGGAAGCGAAAAATCTGTACAAGTTTGTTGGCAAGTTGTGAGTCTGTTTGTCTGCTCTCCAAGAAAGACAAAATGGCGCATTCTACTTCATAGAGTAGAGTAAGTAAAGAATTAATGAAAATAGATTCGAGTGGAACGAAACGGAAGTAAAATATTGATTTCCCTAAGGAAAGAAATTTGGATTTGAAATATTGATGGATTTTCACAATTAAAATGTAATTTAAAATGTCTTAAATTGCATACATACATAGATACAAACGTGTGTGTGTGTATGTATGTCTCTCTCTCTCTCTCTCTCTTTATATATATATTTGATTTCGAAACGTACGTCCGTAGGTGACTTAAAATTGTATGATAGATTGCCGTCATTTCATTCTCTCTTACCTGTCTGTGTTTGCCTTTCAAGTGCTGTGTTTTTACTGAGATCTCCCTTTTAGTAGAAAGAATAGCTATAACTCTTTGACTGCTATTCCTAAATTCGGTGTGTGGCGAGGCAATTCGTTGCTAAACCCTTAATTGCTTAGTATTACTTAAATTTTCCTCGAATGAGGCTTTTACATGCCGAAATCTACTTGGTGTAATTAATAATTATTCCAAATTAATTAATTTCACCCTTTATTGTTACTGATAACCATATTTTTATCCCAGTAAATGACCACAGCATCTTGTGTTGGCTACACGCGGGTGGAAGGGGGCTGGTGACACAAACTTTCATTCACACTTTGAATTTCGTGGTACTGGTAATGCTTTGGCTCGCTCTGACACTGAGTTGAGATTTTGCCTTCTAGTATCTCAAAATTTAATATACAATTATTCATAATTGTAGTATCCTACGCTGATGAGAAAAGAAGTTTGGGTAAGGTAGAATTTTCTAATTCTTATGCTTTCCTAAAACTTGATTTCGAAACGTACGTCCGTAGGTGACTTAAAATTGTATGATAGATTGCCGTCATTTCATTCTCTCTTACCTGTCTGTGTTTGCCTTTCAACTGCTGTGTTTTAACTGAGATCTCCCTTTTAGTAGAAAGAATAGCTATAACTCTTTGACTGCTATTCCTAAATTCGGTGTGTGGCGAGGCAATTCGTTGCTAAACCCTTAATTGCTTAGTATATATATATATATATATAATATATATATATATATATATACAGAGAGAGAGAGAGAGAGAGAGAGAAGTAGTTATATGTATGTATGCATATATATATATATTTATATATATGCACACATACATATATTCATATATAAATATATATATATGAATATATACATACACGCTAAACGTACATACATTTAGTATATGTACATATCTATCTATCTATCTATCTATCTATCTATCTATCTATCTATCTATCTATCTATCTATCTATCTATCTATCTATCTATCTAGAATTACAAGTACATACTTCTTCGGCTGTCCCCAAATTATCTCATCTTGTTTGGGAATCCTCTCTGTCAGGTTCTATTGTGAGCTACAAGCCCTTCTCTTGATCTGCAGCAGCGATGACATCTACTGTGGGTGAGTCTACTTGACGCAACGATGTGACACCTCTTATGTGCTCCTCTGTATTCTCTCTTGTTTCTCCTCAATGACTGAAATTACGAGCCTCAGCCATTCGTCGCACCGCAGGGCCTTCTCCTCTTAGATGTCTGGGGAGAAACTGGTCTTCTTCGTACGTCTCGTCAGCACATCCCTGTATCGTATCGCAAACTCTCTGGCCGCTTGACCCAATGCAGTTCAGCATAGAAAACTGCTTCCATCCTGAAAGCAGTGTAGGGGTTAGCACGCACTTCATACTATGGCCGACTACAAAACGCTTCACTAAATTTTCCGCCAACTGAGATAAGTCCTTCTATTCCTGCCCGGAACTGCTTGATGCTCTTATAAAGCTTCTTTGGACATGTAAGTCTCTAGCAATTTCCATAGTCTTTCTCACCGTGTCGAACGCCTTGGAAAAGTTCAGAAAACACCACGAATAGGGAGTATTGTTGCTCCGCGCTTTCTCCTGTAGCTGACATAGTGTGAAGACCATGTCTGTGGTTGATGTCCCTGGCCTGAAGCCACATGGACTCTCTGGTAACAGTTCAAGCAACATGAAATACGTAAACAACGAGAAAAAATGGGTATCAGGACAAGTAAACATAGAGAAAGAACCCTTCACCAGCTGGTGGCTCTCTAACTACTCCTCGTTGCGAGCATTCAACAACAGTATGCGTCTTCAAAGATAGTTGTTCCCATAAATTCTAAAATTTAGGATTTATGGAGGATCAAAGTTAGAAACAAAAATATGACTGTGGAGACAGGCAAAGAAACCGAACAAAACAATCATGGAAGGTCGTTAGACCAGAATGAGAAGAAAATAGTGAACGCTGGGAGAAATATTTTTTTTTGAAAAGAGAAAAGACAGAAGAGGGAGAGAAAAAACGTCCGCATTTTTGAACGTCCGTGCAGGAAAAGATGGTCATGTGAGGAAATGATGGACGATGGTCACGTGTGTGCAACGAGAGAGAGAGAGAGAGAGGGGGAGAGAGAGAGAAAGAGGGAGAGAGAGAGAGAAAGAAAGAGAAAGAGAGAAAGAGAAAGATGGTATGGAGAGACAGATAGAAAACGGTGAAGGGAATATGTGTGTTGTGTGTATGTGTGTATGTGTGTTGTGTGCGTGTGTGTGCGTTTTGTGTGTTTTGTGTGTGTGTGTTGTGTGTGCGTGTGTGTGTATGTGTGTGTGTGTGTGTGTAAAGACTGAATAGAAACGGGTTAAGGTACATTACATCTGTCCCAGACGTGTTTGCTTTTCAATGAATAAACTGACCATATGATGAAAAATACCCGCTTTCTTCTGCTGAATTATGAATTTAGAATTTAGTTCGGAAAATATACCAGTGGTATATGTATTGACCCGTTGACCTTCTCTTTTGGCAAGAAATATGAGAGTATTCGTTCCGAAAATGAGGAGATCAACAGAAAAACAGCTTCGGTATATTTTAGAACTAAATTTTAAATTTTAAACTTTTAAATTCATCTAAAGGAAACGGATTTAATGATGTAATCGTTTTATTCAATAAAAAACATCTGAAACACCTATAGTGAGGCTTAACCCGTTTGTGGTTTTACTTTATGCAAATACCTAACCTGGAATCTCACTCACATCGGATCTGGAAGCACAAGGGATCCTGACACTGCACACCGACGTGCAGTGGTATATGATTTTATGTACATATATATCTATATATGGCACTCCGTCGGCTACGATGATGAGGGTTCTAGTTGATCCGATGAATGGAAAAGACTGCTCGTGAAATTAATGTGCAAGTGGCTGAACACTCCACAGACACACGTACCCTTAATGTAGTTCTCAGGGAGATTCAGCGTGACAAAGCCGGCTTTTGAATTACAGGTACAAATCAAATTATTTTCACCTGGTGAGTGGACTGGAGCAACGTGAAATAAAGTTCTTGTTCAAGGACACAACGCGCCGATGGAAATTGAACTCGCGACCTTGAGATCGTGAGCCGATTATACTAACCTTTAAGCCACGCGCCCCCACCTTAATGTTTATATGTGTATATTGATGTGTTCATGTACATGCATATGTGTTTGGAAATGTCCGTATTCACATGGACTTATGCGAGAGTTCTGTAAATGGTGTATGCACGGATATACTGACCCCGGCCCTAACTTTGTGCCCTTATTATTAAAATGCCTTGATTCAGATTATTCTACAAATAATTTTATACACACACGCACACGCACGCACACATAAACAGACCCACAGACAGACACACTCACACACACACACCACACCACACATAACATATATTCATGTAGATATAAGCATATATGGGTAAATATACATAAATATAAATTTAAATATATATATACATATATATGTATGTATATGTATATATATAAGCACAAACATATATAGGGATATATGCATATATACATACGTACATACATACACACACACATGCACGCACACACATATACACACACATATACATACACATACCACTGAATAGGCTGGCACTCAACGCTCCCCCTGATCGGAATGCTTGTCTGTCATAGCCCGACCCATTCACAGCTGAGCGGTGCAACGTGAAATGAACTGCGATGCTACCACTAAGCTACGCGCCTTCACACATACACACACACACACACACACACACATACAAACACACACACACACACATACAAATACACACACACACGCAATGTATATACACACGTTTATTAATAAATAGACATGCATACGCAAACACATATATTACATATGTATGCGTACGTACGTACGTACCTACCTACCTACATACATACATACATACATACATACGTACACATACATACGTACATACGTACACATACATATATACATACAAACATGTATACGTTGTCCAACTAAAAATAAATGCTGAGTAATAACGATAAGAATAAACAAAAATGTAAAGTAGCAGATATACGTGAGTAAGTTATTGCGCCATATTTTAGAAGCAGTGACTCTCCGTGACATGAAATATATACGATATTACGCATTGCTTTTGTTGTAAGTATATTCACTGAATACAATAGCAGTATATAAGATATTGAAGCTGAAACTCTTTGAGATATTTTACTGATTTGAGGCAATGCAGCATCGGCAGTGCCAGAAATCGGAACAAAGGATAAATCTTAAAGACTGGAAATTTTTATCTGGCTCTTCAATGAGTTCCACCATCGTTATAATAATAATAATAATAATAATAATAATAATAATAATAATAATAATAATAATAATAATAATAAATGCCCTCATGCAGTACCAGGCAGTGGCTCTCATGGCTTATTGTCTTAACTGATTGGAAGTGTTGTCATGTACATTGTTTTGTCTTGGTATACAATATGGGCTACCGCAAATATTCTGCTCAATACCACAGATTTGCTTGTCAGTTGTTTGACCTTAACCAGTTGAGCATGTCCCTTAGTGGTTGACAATATGTGCATCTCTGATCACAAGCAGAAGTAGTGGGGGAGCATCATAGCCATGTGTCGAGAGGGATTCTTTGGGGTTTGGATAATTCATCTCTGGAAACATGGGTGCTTCGTTCAACATCCTTAAACAACCCTTATTCAGGGACCTTTTGAGCGGGATGGGTTACTCGACCAGAAGAAAATTCTAACTGGGCCCCATCTGCAAGGTCATGTGCTGTTCATCTTCATATGAGATCACCATGTCGCGCACATATGGTTGTGATGCCTATGCCTGGTGTACCCTTATCAGACGGGTAGTCATGATGGGTATACTGGGCTTCGTATATTTGACCCCTGTGTCACTTTGATGGCATGCACTGCTCTCTAAGTCAATAATAATAATAATAATAATAATGATAATAATAATAATAATAATGATAATAATAATAATAATAATAATGATAATAATAATAATAATAATAATGATAATAATAATAGTTTCAAATTTTGCCACAGGGGTGGCAGTTTTGGCGGAGGGAATGAGTTGATTACATCGACCCAGTGTTCAACTGGTACTTATTCTGTCGACCCCGAAAGGATGTAAAGTAAAGAAGACTTCGGCGGAATTTGAACTCAGAACGTAGCGACGGGCGAAATACCGCTAAGCATTCCGTTCAGCGTGCTAACGATTCTGCCAGCTCGTCGCCTTTCCTTCCAGCTCGCTGCCTTAAATAATAATAATAATAATAATAATAATAATAATAATAATAATAATAATAATAATAATAATAATATAATAATAACTGGACACGAAATGAACTGTCCAAAATAGATAGGAAAACAAGAAAAATACTGACAGGATCTAGGATGCATCACCCAGAATCTGACATAGAAAGACTATATATACAACGTATAGAAGGTGGTAGAGGCCTTATACAGCTGGAAAACTACTATAAAATAACCACCATAGGACTGCAAAAATACCTACTCCAGAAGGAAGGAAAACTGATCCAGATAGCAGCAAAACACGAGCAACACAAAAAACTGTTCTCAGTATTTAAGGAAGCTGACAAATACAAAGAAGAAATCATACCACCTAATAAACACGAAGAAGAAGAAGAAGATGAAGAAACAACAAAAGCTATAAAACAAATGAAATCCAAACTAAAAATAGAACAGCAACGAACCATGATAAAACGATGGCAAGAAAAGCCCCTTCATGGTAAATACTGCACTAAACTAAAAGCAAAAAAAATAGACAAAGAAAAATCCCAGCAATGGTTGAGAAGCTCAGGACTCAAAGCAGAAACAGAGGGATTTTTAATTGCAGCACAAGACCAAAGCCTCCCCACCAGAAATTACCAAAAACATGTAATGAAAAGAAATATTACAAGTAACTGCAGAATATGTGGAGATGGACAAGAAACAATAAAACATATTATCTCTAGCTGCCCAGTCCTGGCTAAGAAGGAATATATTCACAGACATGACAGAGTTGGAACCTACATACATTGGAAGCTATGCCAACATTATGGAATAACAACAGAAAAAAGATGGTATAGGCACACACCAGAAAAGGTCACAGAAAACGAGAAAGCAACCATACTCTGGGATATGCCGATACACACAGATAGAGAAATTAAGGCCAACAGACCAGATATAGTTGTCAGAGATCATGAAGAAAAAAGATGCTTTCTAATTGATGTATCAATACCGGCAGATGACAACGTGTCTCTAAAAGAAATGGAGAAACTCTCAAAATACGAAGACCTAGAAATAGAGGTAACTAGAATGTGGAATCTGAAAACAGAAACAATTCCTATCATAGTAGTTGCATTAGGCATGATAAAAAAATATTCAGACAAATACATAACAAAAACACCAGGACTTACAAACACATATAACATACAGAAATTGCACTACTAGGCACGGCACACATCCTACGCAGAACACTTTCCATACAATAACCATCAGAGCATCCCAACAAATCACAGCACATACCCAAGGCACACAGAGCTGCGCTCGGTAGTGAAGTGAAAGCACGCTATAAAACTAAAACTACTGAATGATAATAATAATAAAAATAATATCGACGACGTAAATTTCTGTTTTAGGAACAAAAGATATTTGTATTGAGCAATGATGCAAACAACATATTAAACGTTAAAAGGAGGATTTACGACGTACTGGGTCGCACATTCAGCTTATATAAAATGAATGGACGAGTGAAAGATATTATTAAATATATAAGGAAACGTATTTAAAAATTAATGGAAAAATATAACTAAATTACACGGAGTAAATAAAATTGTATAATAAAACACAAAAGCTAAAAGAAAGTATTTTAATTTAGATTTTATAATTTCAAAAACGTTCCTTTGTGCTAATTAGATTACACGACCACCTAGTCTATGTATTTCTGTCTCACTCTGCAGTGTCTGCTTTAACGCTGGTGATTCCACAATCCTTCGTGAAGAGCTCCTTGATATTTTGTTATAGGTTACAAAGAGCGCATACAATGAACATTGAAAAATATGATTAATAAAACACCCAACAGGCCATAATCAGAAGTTTTTCGTATCCATAACCGTCGATGTTTTAACTAAATCGTTTAGTGATATAACCTTGATAATATGTATAGTATTTTTACAGACAAAATAAAAAGAAAAAAAGGTTTGATTACGGCTGTACTAAAGATGAATGAGAGCCAAAAAGATCAAATATAATTTTGCTCGATTGAAGCATCTTATTTTCGATGAAGGAATAGTAAACAAAAAATTAATTTAATTTAAATACTAAATATTTATTGTTGAACATAATTTAATTATGTGAGTGTTGAAATTTTTCCGTGTGCCAATTGCCAATCTACAATTTATATATAATGGATGAAGCAACTTTAAATTAAAGAGAGGAAATGTTGAATGATTGATAGGAATTTGTACGAAAACCAAATTCTTAACAGTAAATTTAATGCCAATCGACGAGTCTGTCACAGAAGTAGCAGATTCTTGAATTAATTGTATTAGTATTACGTTTCATCTGTTTGAAATCTATGTCCAATTGCAACCGAAGCCGAGTTCGCCTTTCATTATTCCGCTCAAGTGAGTAAATGAGACCAATTCAAAGCTTCTATGTTCTTTAGAGTGAACATTTCTCAACTGACTAGAAGAGTCTGACATGCCAAATATCTATTTTAATGTAAAAGAAATGGAAACCATTTTACGAACAAAACGGATGCAGTATGGTGTATAATAATAATAATAATAATAATAATAATAATAATAATAATAATACTAATAATAATAATAATAATAATAATAAATGCCCTGATGCAGTACCAGGCAGTGGCTCTCATGGCTTCTGATCTTAACTGATTGGAAGTGTCATCATGTACATTGTTTTGTCTTGGTATAAAAGATGGGCTACAGCAAATATTCTGCTCAATACCACAGATTTGCTTGTCAGTTGTTTGACCTTAACCAGTTGAGCATGTCCCTTAGTGGCTGGCGATATGTGCATCTTTGATCACGAGCAGAGGTAGTGGGGGAGCATCATAGCCATGTGTCGAGAGGGATTATTTGGAGTTTGAATAATTCACCTCTGGAAACATAGGTGTTTCGTTCAACATCCTAAAGCAACCCTTATTCAGGGACCTTTTGAGCAGGATGGGCTACTCGACCTGAAGAAAATTCTAACTGGGCCCCACCTGCAAGGTCATGTGCTGTTTATCTTGATATGAGATCACCATGTCGCGCACATATGGTTGTGATGCATGTGCCTGGTGTACCCTTATCAGACGGGTAGTCATGATGGGTATGCTGGGCTTCGTATATTTTACCCCAGTGTCACTTTGATGGCATGCACTGCTCTCTCACTCAATAATAATAATAGATGCCCTGATGCAGTACCATGCAGTGGCTCTCATGGCTTCTGATCTTAACTGATTGGAAGTGCTATCATGTACATTGTTTTGTCTTGGTATAAAAGATGGGCTACAGCAAATATTCTGCTCAATACCACAGATTTGCTTGTCAGTTGTTTGACCTTAACCAGTTGAGCATGTCCCTTAGTGGCTGACGATATGTGCATCTTTGATCACGAACAGAAGTAGTGGGGGAGCATCATAGCCATGTGTCGAGAGGGATTATTTGGGGTTTAAATAATTCACCTCTGGAAACATGGGTGTTTCATTTAACATACTTAAATAACCCTTATTCAAGGACCTTTTGAGTTGGATGAGTTACTCAACCAGAAGAAAATTCTAACTGGGCCCCACCTGCAAGGTCATGTGCTGTTTATCTTCATATGAGATCACCATATCGCGCACATATGGTTGTGATGCATGTGCCTGGTGTACCCTTATCAGACGGGTAGTCATAATGGGTATACTGGGCTTCGTATATTTGACCCCTGTGTCACTTTGATGGCATGTACTGCTCTCTCACTCAATAATAATAATAATAATAATAATACTTAATGCTCTTTTAAACATACTAAACTCAGAATTGCTCTTTCGAACTTCTAATATTGTTATTGAGGAAAAAAAATTCAAGTCGAACTTGAGATATATTCTAACTTTTAATATATTCGAAACGCGTCAAATTTTTACGTTAACGTAATTATTTGGGGAGTCAAAAATTATCCGTCCTTTCGCCAAAACAGGTTGACTGCACTGCCTCCAGCGTTCGCATGGAGAGAGGTGGTATGTTTGTGCTTACACAACCGAAATTTGAATTTCATCGCTCCAGTTTTTTTTTCTAATGTTACAGAATAAGCATGGCCGTTCCGCAGGCAGTGTACGCTAAGGAAGAAAGAGATCAGTAATCTAATTTTTCTGGTCTGAATGTGTATCAGGGACTGAAATTTAGCGTAGGCTGTCAGTATAATACACGAACAGTGCTCTACTATGCAGAGGTATATATGAGTGTATGGGAAAGTTTGAGAATGGTCGGACGAGTATGAGTCACGAAGAAAGAGCAGGTCCCGCGTCAATATATACCACTGATTCAACAAGATTCAACAAATTCGAAAGATGGTTTTGGCGAGCCGACGAATGACCACCGATAAGGTGACATGTTCTCTGCAATTTAAATTTGGTTCTGCATACAAGATCATCCACGAAAAGGTCTGTGCGAGAGGGATGCCAAAACAGCTTACCGAAGCGCATAAGCGCAATTGCGTGGTCTGTTAATGTTTACTCGAGCGCTACAACGATAAAGGCGAAGATTTTTTAGAGAGAGTAGTTTTCAAGGAATGAGACCTGGATCCATCCCTTTGAGCCTGAATCCAAAAGGGGTGGAAACCCCTGGAGTCGCCAGCGAAAAAGAAATTCACGTCTCACTTTTCTACAGAGCAAGTGATGATGGTCATTTTTTGAGACGAAACATGGGTTATACTGGAACAATACAGAAATAAACGGGTCTACAGTTACAGTGTAGGCTACATTTAAGTGCTGGCCATCAAAAATAAAACCAGAAATTTGTACCAAACACCGGGGTCTATTGTCAAATTCAGTGTTATTGCTGTACGACAAAGAATGCACAAATACATCTGTCCACACCATTGAAAAACTTCGAGTTGCTGGAACATCCTGCATACAGTCAAAGATCTCGCCCCTTCCGACCATCATCTTTTTGGACCGATCAAACATCCTTTACGAGGTTGTCGTTTCGCTACGGACGAAAAAGCGCAGAATGCTGAGCGACCAGCCAAAAGACTTTTTCTCCGATGGCATAAGCAAGCTTTTGGACCTCTAGAAGAAATACATTGAAACCGGGAAAACCGGTCCTCATGAGCCTGGCATGGCTCGGGAAGAAAAGATTCTCTCTAACAACTATAGGCACTAGGCCTGAAATTTGGTAGTAAGGAATAAATCAATTATATCAGCCCCAGTGTTTCCCTGGAACTTACTTTATCGTCTCCGAAAGGATGAAAAGCTAAGTGAACCTCGGCAGAATTTGAACTCAGAACGTAGCATTGTACTCATAAGAGTGACAACATAATATACAGCTTAAAGAATATATTATAAATTTATAAGATTACAAAAATGCAGAATTACAGCTCTTCATAGCAGTGAATGCAGACAACATTGGAATGTTCTTGGCAAACATGTTAAAGGAGTTGTTCAACCCATGCTTTTGTTTTAAAAATTACAGGAAAAAGAGTGCGTATGATCTTTGACTTGCCCTCGTTTATGCCCAGAAAATCTTTCACCCGTATTCTGCTTCCTTCTGTTTTCTCAAATTCTGTCTCATAGTGATTTACAGCTTTCGTGCCTTTATTTGATTGACAAAGTATCACTAGGTTTTAATTTTTATTTCTATTTCTTTTAACCGAGCACTTTTACGATAATCTGATGTATTCATTCAGCTGTGAAGATGTATAGTTCTGCATTTGTACGACGAGTAATCATGTTGTTGGAGAAAAACGAACAAGTAGTCACTTAATGTCGGCGAGGAAGAGTGGAGAGGAAAAACCGTCTGGTTATTACTTTCAACTTTAACGTCACTTGAATGTGGTTGAATATTATTTTTGAGAATGTTTTTTCCTGTTGTTAAGCGTTTATGTATGTATTATTCTTCAACTTGTCCATGCGGTCAACACAACACATATGGTAGTCAAATTAGAATTTTAGAAAACAAAATAGAGAAAAAATAATTGATGCCATACTTACCTTCGTTCCAGGTGACGTTTTGATTCAGCTACTTCAGGTGTTTTTACTATTTTTTTTTGACATATTGTTGATCGAATTCTTGTTCACTACAAACTTCCGTGATTTTTATGATTAAAGAAATAATAACAGCACTTTTCTCGAGATTATTTCACTTTCACACGATACACTTTCCTACATTGCATTACAGACTTTCTCGTAAATATTGGTTTACTTATTCTTCTCACTTTTCTTACAGACTTTTGCATTAAAGCTAATAAAAATGGAAGCACTCCGTCGGTTACGGCGATGAGGGCTCCGGTTGATCCGATCAACGGAACAGCCTGCTCGTGAAATTAACGTGTAAGTGGCTGAGCACTCCAAAGATACGTGTACCCTTAACGTAGTTCTCGGGGATATTCAGCGTGACACAGAGAGTGACAAGGCCGGCCCTTTGAAATACAGGTACAACAGAAACAGGAAGTAAGAGAAAGTTGTGGTGAAAGAGTACAGCAGGGATCACCACCATCCCTGCCGGAGCCTCGTGGAGCTTTAGGTGTTTTCGCTCAATAAACACTCACAACGCCCGGTCTGGGAATCGAAACCACGATCCTATGACCGCGAGTCCGCTGCCCTAACCACTGGGCCATTGCGCCTCCTAAGCCAATAAAAAAAATCAAATAACACAATCTCCCTGTTGCATTTTCTTGTAAACACTTAAAATATTATTTGCTGGTTCAAGGCGGTGAGCTGGCAGAAACGTTAGCACACCGGGCGAAATGATTTGCGGTATTTCGTCTGCCGCTACGTTCTGAGTTCAAATTCCACCAAGGCCGACTTTGCCTTTCATCCTTTCGGGGTCGATAAATTAAGTACCAGTTACGCACTGGGATCGATGTAATCGACTTAATCCGTTTGTCTGTCCTTGTTTGTCCCCTCTATGTTTAGCCCCTTGTGGGTAGTAAAGAAATAGGTATTTCGTCTGCCGCTGCGTTCTGAGTTCAAATTCCGCCGAGGTCGACTTTGCCTTTCATCCTTTCGGGGTCGATAAATTAAGTACCAGTTTCGCACTGGAGTCGATATAATCAACTTAATCCGTTTGTCCCCTCTGTGTTTAGCCCCTTTTTGAGCAATAAAGAAATAAAAAAAAAATATTTGCTGGCTCATTATTTAATTATGGTAATAATTTAATTTGAAGTTATATTTTAAGATTAAATCGCTTCCTCTAGTCGAGTTCATATGATGCATATTTTATTCAAAGCCTAAATCCAGTCCATTTGCTTTGACCTCCACAACATATCCCTCATCTCATTAGAATCTTTTCAACATTGAACTTCTTGCGTCTTCCAAGCCGCAGCTGAAATCATTCAGTTATTTAATCTCTCAAAATAATTACGTTTAGAATGAATATTTCAATCCCATCACTGAATGATTGTCTCTCCGTATTACGTGCACTTTGTTATATGTAATTTTTACCGTTCAATGAGAGAAGAAAGAGATTCATTCATTAACCTTAACGGCATGGTTTCGAGCAAGAGCAAGTTATTTTTAAACCAGATGTCTGGTTTGAATGTTTGCAACAGACTGAAATCTGTAAAAGACAACTAAAAACCAGTTGGTGTTGTTAAATCAGGCGATGGTTTAAGCTTTTATACTACAGAGGAAATAAGTCATAAAGAGCCGGAACAGACGTCGCTAGGTGTTTTATCCGGTGCTGTAGCAATTCAACTAATCCACGTTCTCAATTGTTCTTTGTTTTAGCGACCAGAATATCATGAAATGCAAAGCTGACATCGACAGGAATTGAAATCAGAGCACAACAGTCTTTCGATTCTACCAATTTGCAGCTGAAATGTCATTCAAAACCAAATCTTCACAGAGCTTATCGTGTTAAAACGAGGAGACGCTGATTAATATAGCCCTAGGTACATTAGGTCTGAAAAAAAAAGCAAAGAAAAACTAACAAAAACGTGGTTGTGTCTATAGCTTAAATGTCTTTGATCATAGGTTTATAAATCAGACGTTAGTTAGAATTAGGCTGCTGCTGCTGCTACTACTACTACTACTACTGCTGCTGTTACCACCACCACTACTACTACTACTACTACTACTTAGGTGCTATTGTTTTCAATCAATGAAATCGACTAGCCACCTCCCCGAAATTGCTGGCCTTGTGCCAAAATTTGAAACTAGCATCTGATAAAATTTTTTTAAATATTACAATGTGAAATATTCATTTCGCAGGGTCTAATATTATTTTCGAATTTTGGGACAAGGCCAGAAATGTTTGAGGGAGTGGGTAAGGCGATTACTGGGGTTCAGCTAGCTGAATACTAGTTAAGCCCCAGTATTTAACTAATACTCATTTTATCGACCCCGAAACGATGAAAAGTAAAGCCAGCCTCTCCGTGGAATTTGAAGTCAGAACGCGAAGCCGGATGAAATGCCTCCGTGTATTTTGTCCGGTGTGTCAGCTCGGACAGCTCGCCGCCTTAATCTCATTAGATAGTTTATACTACTTTAACCTTAATTAACATACGCTTCGCAGTTTGCTTTTCAGAGCCGACTATTTTTCCCGAGAAATTAATTCTATTTCCAATTCGTTTAATTTGATTCACCTAACCATTTCCTGAAGTCGAACGCAGTATCTTCTGGTTCACTATTTACGGAATAACATTATTCCCGATCTCTCTTTTCACTGCGTAACTTACCCTATCATATTTTCTTTTATTGTTACTCCGATTTTTGTTTGCTAGTGTATAACTTTCGAACTCATTGCATTTCAAACTAAAGACTTCCTTGTCATGAACACCCTTTCATCTCTTGTTTGCCTTCCTTTGAACTGCGCCGTACTATGTCGGTGGCGAAAACATGACAGGATTCAGTGTGGGAATTAGTGGGAAAATGAGTTGATAAGGTCGACTCTACAAAGCAAAATAAAATATATTACCAGAGAATATTTAAATGTAAATACAAGAGTGAAATAAAATAGTTATTGACAACATTTTAGCAGAAATTTTATTAGAAATGTTTGAAAAGTTCCCTAATAGAGGGGAATGAAGAATTTGGTTGTTAAACGTAACACACACGTACATGTACCACATACACATAAACACATATATACATATACACTACACACACATACACATATGTACACGCACCGCGCACACACATACACATATACACAAACCGCACATATACACATACACACGGGCACTTGATTGTGTTGTAACAACACAAATATGTGATGTGGGGGAGTTCTAGAAAAACGTTATTGGCTTAGTTTTGGAAAAGAGTAAATTTGTTTTAAACCTTTTAGCAAAAATCTGTGATGCTGGAGATAATACTGAAAACAGACCATTTGTTTATGCATCATCGTCATCGTCGTGGTTGTCATCATCATCATCATCATCCTCAATATTCACAAAGGAGTCAAGCACAATGACAGAATCATGACATTTATTCTTATTTCTTTATTGCCTACAAGGGGCTAAACATACAGGGGACAAACAAGGACAGACAAAGGGATTAAGTCGATTACATCGACTCCAGTGCGTAACTGGTACTTAATTTATCGACCCCCGAAATGATGAAGGGCAAAGTCGACCTCGGCATAATTTGAACTCAGAACGTAAAGACAGACGAAAAAGTTCGTAGATCTTGAGCGTGGGTCTGTAAGAATGTTAAATGTTCATTCTGTTCTCATGGATCTTGTTTCAGATGATCCCTTGGCTAGCCAGCAACTCTGAATGTCGGAGGTAACACCTGTCTTGTTGGTCCACTGGGTTAAGTCGGCATAGCGTTGCGTTTTACAAACTCTTCACCGTTAGCATGCGCTGGTTAAATATGAGGTGACGTCAGTCAGGTAACACCTGTGATCTCTACATAAGTAGAGATAGTATAACCGACAGGTTAAAAAGTTTGTTTCATAATTACCAAGACCCAAGTTCGATCCCACAATGCGGCAAGATAGACGAAAAAAACGCTAAGGGTACACATGACTTTGGAATATTTAGCCTTGTATACTATCATCCTCTAATTAGGTCGTTCAGATGATCAAACAACTGAAATCATGCGATGACAAGTTTCGACACACACGTATTGTTTACATCATAAAAATATAAAAACTCCGATAGAGGTGAAATAAGTTGTTTAGCGATGTGAGTTCGTGTCTGATGAGCGATCTTAGTTTTTATTTTTCTATTCGAAGGATTTTTTAACCTAATGTTTGAATGGTTTTATTTATCGCTTTATAGCTTTATCTACGGCGAGTGAAGCCGATATTGTTTATTTTTCTTTAACCTGCTTTAGTCATTAGACTGCGACCATGCTTGGACTCCGCTTTCAGGAATTTTTGGCCGAATGAATCGACCCCAGTAATTATGTTTGTTTGAAGCCTTGTACTTATTCTTTCGGTCTCTGTTGCCGGACTGCCAAATTACGTGACCGTAAACAGAGCGGTTGTGAAACGGTGGTGGGGAACAAACATACTCGCATTTACATATGTATGTATGTGTGTATATATATATATATATATATATATATATATATATATATATATATATATATACATATATATATATGATATAAATAATATATATATATATATAATATAAATAATATATCTATATAATATAAATAATATATATATATATATGATATAAGTAATATATATATATATATAATATAAATAATATATCTATATAATATAAACAATATATATATATAATATAAATAATATATATATATATATATATATAATATAATAATATATATATATATAATATAAATAATATATTATATATATATATAATATAAATAATATATATATATATATATATATAAATAATATATATATGTATATATATATTATAAATAATATATATATATATATAATATAAGATGAATAATGTATATCGCCATGTTGATTCGTTAGTTACTGCACGCATTTTTTTCTCTCCTTCTTTCTGTGTTTTTTTTTTCTCTCTGTGTATCTTTCTGTTGAAGAGCGTAGGCTCGAAACGTTAAAGACTTGTTTTATTTATATTTCCTGAGCGCCATACTAATACAATTGTTTGTTTGTTTCCCACCTGCCTTCGTCTTTTGTCTATCTTCATAAAGCTTCCCGTTATATATATATAATATATACATATATGTACATACCTACACATATGTATATATACATGCATATATGAGTACAGGACATCAAAAAACGTTGCCTTCGGAACGCTGAGTAGATAAGACAGGGACAACTGATGAAGGGAATGTTCTTTATGTTGCATGTCTCGTTTTTCTGTTTGTTTTTTCGTTGTTCGAAAAAAAGTTCATTTTCTATGTTTTTGTTTTTAAGTTTTCGTTTCTCATTGTGTTCAACGTATTTTTGATGTCCTGTACCCATATACGCATGTATATATACATATATGTAGGTATGTACATATATGTATGTATATATGCATATATTTATATATTATATTATTATATGATCGAACGCTACGCATCCTTTTCCAAGTAAGTTTTATCTATCTATCTATCTATCTATCTATCTATCTATATCTATCTATCTATCTATCTATCTATCTATCTATCTATATATATAATGTAATTTAGTTTCAGTTGAATTAGGTACTTAAATTGGGGCACCTTGTTAGGACGAACTTATTTGCACACTCAAACAATTAGGTGATGATCAAACTCTACATAGAATTTTTTCTACCCGGTATTCATGCAGTGTATGCAGATGGCACGATCCAATTTAGTGAATGCATCCGCTCTTGTTTGTTCAGACATGGACTTTATATTAAGATACTTTCCGAATACTTCCGAAGTGCAGATTCTTAGGGAGGTGAGTAAAATATAGATGAGTAACAAAGATGTATAAGTGTCAATTCATTACGGCCGTTTCGAGCAACTCCTTTAACACTTGGTCTACCAGGGAATGTGTATGTCACTAATTACCAACTGAGTCCAACGGACCCAATAATTTTCTTTTAATTAAGTTTTATTCAAACTACCATTATTTCTTAATTATATTATATATAATACCAGGTGAATGAAGAATTAGTTTCCCACAAATTTAATATGTGTATGGATGGGAAGCAAGCTTCTTACCACACAGCCATACAAATTGATCGTGTTGTCGAATGAAATAAATAATTAATAGCTAATCGTAAATAGCTTAAATATTTCATCATATAATTTGAAATATGTTTCATTTTAACCTACCAACAAATAAAGTGATTATATTATTCTCGGAGATATCTTATTCCCATATCTAAACTTTTGCTCAATAAACGATAAAGATGAGTGCTTTTAAAAAATTCTCACTAAAAGAAAAATTGTGATCAGCATTACTGATATGGCCAAAAATATTACTGTCTGTTTAATTAATTCAACCCTTGAGACTTAATCCAACTTATAATTTCATTAGTAAGTAAATTAATAAACAGAATAAAGTGGTGTTCAAACATGGTTGTAGCTTTGGTGACTAAAACTAATGCACTGAGATCGATTAAATCGAATAAACCATATTGATAGGTTTGCGCCACATGATATAGACATGTATGCACATGTAGTATATAACAGCATCAACAACAACAACAACAAAAATGATAAAGAAAAGAACTGAAAATTATTTAAGAATGATCCGTGGCTTACCATCCATGCAGGAAGTGCAAGAGATTATCTTAACTGGTGCATTACACGTATTGAGAAGTGCATTGTCGGTGGGAGGTTTCTTGCCCATTTTCTTCTTTATTTTCTTTGTTTACTTTACTTTTTTCTCTCTGTCTATCTTTCAACTTTTCTGTATCACATGACTTTCTGAATGAACAATCTGGTGCGTTTACTTTAAATAGCCTACCAATGTATACAGTGCGTTTCTCTGTCCTGGGTGTCAGGAAGACACTTGGTAAGAAATGGAAACAATTGATAGAAGATGATAAGGAAAGTAATAATAATAATAATAATAATAATAATAAGATTGAGAGATACCAGCCACTGCGGGACGCGATAGGAAAGTTATGAGGCATGAGGAAAGTAATGGTGATACCGGTGGTAATTGGAGCATTAGGGGCAGTTTTAAGGGCTTTGAAAAACATATTAAGAATATTGGATCTGCTGTCAGGCTCTAAGTGATCCAGAAGACAGCATTGTTGGGTACAGCTCGCATTCTAAGAAGAGCATTGTCTCTTTGAGTCACAGGACTGCCCTAGGTCTCAGGAAGACACTCGGCAAGAAATGGAAACAGAATTGAAAGAAGATGCTAATGGAAATAATAATAATAATAATAATAATAATAATAATAATAATAATAATAATAATATGGCTGAGAAGATCAGGACTCAAAACACAGACTGAAGGATTGTTAATTGCGGTGCAAGGTGAAAGTCTTCCCAACAGAAATCACCAAAGACGCATAATGAAAAGAAATACAAGTAACTGCAGAATTTGTGGTGATGGAGAAGAAGCAATAAATCATATTCTCTGGCTGTCCAATCCTGGCCAAGAAGGAATATATTCACAGATACGACAGAGTTGGGATCTATATGTGCTATAGAATAGCAACGGGAAAAGGATGGTATAGGCACGCCACAGAAAGGATCGCGGAGAATGAGAAAGCAACCAAGCTCTGGAATGTGCCAGTGCACACAGATAGAGAAGTCAAAAGTGGTGGGCAGGATGTTGTTGTCAGAGATCACCAAGAAAAATGTGCTTTCTAATGGATGTATCAATACCAACAGGTGACAATGCTTCTCTAAAAGAAGCGGAGAAACTTTCAAAATACAAAGCTCTAGAAATAGAGGTAACTCGAATGTAGAACTTAAAAACAGAAACAATTCCTATCATAGGAGGCGCATTAGGTATGATAAAAAAATATTCAGACAAATACATAACAAAAATCGCCAGGACTTTCAAGTATATATAACATACAGAAAATAGCACTACTAGACACCGCACACATCCAACGTAAGACATTTTATTTCAGTGAAAACAAGAGCACCAACAAACCATAACACACACACTCAAGGCACACAGAGCTGCGCTCGGTAGTGTAATGAAAGCACGTGATAACAATAAGACTACTGAATAATAATAATAATAATAATAATAATAATAATAATGATAATAATAATAATAATAATCATATTGGAACTGAAAGAATTCTTCGCATGGTTCTTGAAGCATAACCAGTAAAATAAGTGTCACCTTAGTCTGCTGGCTGTGGAGAGCTGACGCTTTCCATCATACCCAGCAATATAAGCTGTGGGTTTTAATATAATAATAATAACAACAACAGCAAAAACAACAATAATAATCAGTTGCTTGTTTGACCTTAATCGGTTGAGTATATTCCTTAGTGGCTGACAAAATGTGCATCTCTGATCACGAGCAGAAGTAGTGAGAGAGCATTGCCCTGATTTAGTACCAGGCAGTGGCTCTCTTGGCTTCTGATCTTAACTGATTGGAAGTGTTATCATGTACATTGTTTTGTTTTTGTATAAAAGATGGGCTACAGCAAATATTCTGCTCAATACCACAAATTTGCTTGTCAGTTGTTTGACCGTAACCAGTTGAGCATGTCTCTTAGTGGCTGACGATATGTTTCATTCAAAATCCTAAAAAAAAAACATTATTCAGGGATCTTTTGACCGAAATGGGCTACTCAACATGAAGAAAATTCTATTTGGGCCCACTTGCAAGGTCAGACGCTGTTTATCTTGATATGAGATCACCATGTCATGTACGTATGGTTGTGGTGCATGTGCCTAGTGTACCGTTATCAGACGGGTAGTCATGATGGGTACACTGGGCGTCGTATATTTGTACTCCAGTGCCACTTTGATGGAATGTACTGCTTTCCCAATAATAATAATAATAATGATACAAAATTTTCACACGCAATACAAATTCTGTAGAACAAGCATCAAATAATCTTGAGCAACACAATTAATGCAACATAAACTATAGAAAACTTGTGACATCACACACACAATGCATAACACAAAATATACTAATATAACATGAAACAAGAAACCCCATAACAAAACAAACTGGTGTAGAAACAGAAGGACTCTACAAACATCCCCAATCACCATAAAAATACGAACACATTGTTGCAAACATCACAGGTAAAGAAAGGTACAGCAGATGGTGCAGTAGAAACTCGCATAAACTGCAAAAGAGAAAGTTTTCATAATAATGATATTAACTACAAATTTGGGCACAAGGTCAGCAATTTTAGGGAGCGAGTAATCCGATTGCATGGACACCAGTAAGCTGGTACTTATTTTATCGCTCCCGAAAGGATGAAAGGCAAAGATGGCCTCGAAGGAATTTGAACTCAGGCCGAAAAATGCTGCTAAAGATTTTGCCGGGTGTGCTAAGATCAGAGGTTCTGAGAAGGGGGCTTAATCGATGCCAACAATCCAATACTTGATTCCGAGTGGATGGAAGGCAAAGATGAACTCATTGCAATTTGAAATCTGGGCGTAAAGTGCCAGTACAAATAACATAAGGTGTTTTCCGATGCTTTACAGCTCCAGTTCGCTGCCTTTAAATGATTTCTAGTTTAAACTCAAGTCAATTACTTTAGAGGTCCGATTTAGCCGATACTTGACTGGTATCACAGTTTTTCTAATCAGAAGTGTTGAAAGAATAAGTTGAAGAAATAACGAAATAATATCGCCATGCATTTTCCACCCCCGACGCTGTAATGATTCTACTGTCAAATTTCTCAACAGAACAAAATCAACCAAACAGAATTTAATGTGAAAAATTATTTCTGAGTCTCAAATATGTTTTTATGAGCACGACGTAAGAAAATTTAGGAATATTACTATGTTAAATGGTCGTAGTATATTCTTAAATTAACGACGTTTTCCTTCTGAAGAAAACCATTGGATAATCATAGGATATCATATTTAAAAAAAATCATAAATAAGCATCAGCTTAATATTATAGCTGCAAGTTATTGAAGTTTCTAAAATGAATGTTTGTGGCACATAAAAAAATGAAGGAAATTACCGGATTTATAGCTGATGGCATCAAACAAAGAGCAAAAGGAAAAAAAAATGTAAAATAATAAGCAAAAAAAAAACTGTCATTGAAAATTTATAAATTTATGGATCGAGAGACGTTATTTACATATTAATCATTTTACGCTTGAATGAAATAAGTAGCGTACTGATAAAACACACGACAAAACAACATAAAAAATATAACGTTTGCTTACCGACACGTTTCATATTATATTAACCGGTCACTGAAGCAATCAATTAGTCACACTTATCAGTGTTTACTAATAATATTTAGATATCAAGTGTGTTTCGCTTTTTATTTCGGTCTTAGAAATGCTATATTTTAATAGGTGTCCACAAAATTACCTGAGTCATTAATGCGTTGCTTAGACTTTGCTTTGAAATTGACCGAGATTAAACTTAGAAACAGTTCAGCAATTGCTACAGTGAGCATAGAATCTATATTATTAGATGGAGTTTTGAAGTATCAAAACATATATTGATGTTATATATGTATATATATATATATTTCAACCGGGGTGAGATACCAAAGTCGGTATTTTAAAACTATTTCCGTTTTTATTATGCCATATAACTCAAAGTTAAAAATAGATTCTAGTTTTACAGGAACCAAACTTAAAACAGTGCAAAGCAAATACAGTAGTTCCTCGGTTTTCGAACAACTCTGATCACGAATAAATCGTGCTTTATCTCCTTTATCTCCTTCTCATATTCTTTTAATACAGTAGTACCTCGGTTTACCAACGCTTCGTGTTTTTATTACCCACTAGGGGCTAAACATAGAGGTTTATACAGCACGGAAGACAATATAAAATCGGTGAAATAAAAAAAAACAAAAAGGAAATCGAGCAAAGAAGTAAAAAATAAAAGAAACGAATGAAATAATGAATAATAATAAAATGAGGCGCAATGCCCACTCGATCCCCGAAGTCGAGTGGTTACATTTACACATGATTTTGGACAGTTTTTTCTCTTTCCCTTTCTATATTTTTCAAAACAAAAACTTTTCATCATCGTTATTTTTCATATTGTTTACTTCTAAGTAGTTTTGTCTGTTTGTGTTCTTTTAGATGTTTATAGTTTAATGTAGTTGGCTGTTTATTTATTTCTGTACAAGTATTTGTTCTAGATTTTTTTGAACTGTAGTCTTTTTAAAACAGAGTTTCGTAACCAAGGAAGAAGTTGACACTGTTTTCCTAGCGTTGAATGGGAATTTATCTCTTCCGACTCACAGCTATTTTTCCATAGTTTTATAACTCTTTCCAAAAGGTGTTCATCGTGTTTAGTGAGTTCGGTGTGCATTGCTCGTTATTAGATGCTCTAATTTTAAGTAATTCAGTTCCTATTTTGACTTTCTCTAGTGTTAATTTCTCCCTAAGTGGTCTTTGTTGTTTGGGCTCTTCTGGGATTGGTTTGAGCTGTAGTTTACGTGATAAAATTAATGGTGGGATCTTTTCGGTTTGAACGGCAGTTTTTCTAGCGGTGTCATATGAAATTGTCACCCATAATTATGACCCTAGTATCGATCTATTGCATTTCAATCTATTTTAGGGTTAGGGTTAGTTAGGATTAGTTAGGGTTAGGGTTAGGGGTGGGGGGAGGGGTATATTTTTTCTTCACAAATGTAAATAAACCCAATCTGTTTCTTAAACGAGGGACATATTCATACGGCACAGAATGTTTTCACCTCAATAGACGTCATTGATTGGTTGAAATTGCAGAAATTGAAGAAAACAACAACAAATATCTTACAAACAATAGAATTTTCTCAATAAAGCCAAGAGAAAAAGATGTTTTATAAACACATTCTACCAGTATACGAAGTTTAAAATTTTTTAGTTACCTAGAAATTATGTTAAAAACTGCCGTTCAAACCGAAAAGATCCTAATGGTATTGAGTTCATATATTTTTCATATATTCCTGCCATTTTATTATTTGTTTATCATGTTCCAAAAGGAAAATTTTCTAGCGTTTCCCACACAGATTTATTTGAGTGAACACATAGGGAGATGTGTAAGTAATATCCAACCAAACTTCACAGTTTTTCCCATCTACTAGTGCAAAGAAACAATTTCTGTACAAGAACGTTTAAATAAAGACAATTTATATATATATATATATATATATATATAGTTAATCCAAACAAGAAAGCACCAAAAAACACAACAACGCGAGGACGTGGAACAAATATAAGTATATATATATATATATATATATATATAATATATAATAAATATTAGGGAATAAATCCAAATTTACAGGGAAAAAATCAGATTTAGGATTAAATCCAATTTTATAGTAAAATATTATATAATATTATTAGAGACAAAACCACTATTTTGCAAAACAAACAAGGAAAGACTTAATCAATACATAAAATTTTATTAAAATTTTATGTATTGATTAAGTCTTTCCTTGTTTGTTTTGCAAAATAGTGGTTTTGTCTCTAATAATATTATATATATATATATATATTTAGCAATTAAGGACAACTACTTAATAAGGAAAACTTAACAAGAAATTGTCAGGTAGATAGCGTAAAAACCTCATAAGAGAAAAAATTTCGAAAATAATTATTTCTTATTGAACATATTAATTTATATATAGAGGGCATTATACATACATGCCAGAAGGCATTATACATACATGCCAAACGCTAAGAGGGACAATCAGTCATTTCTACCAAAAATATTACTAATCCCACCGAATGCAATTTTTCAAAGTAAGACATTTAAAAATATAGACCTGTATCACAGTGATTTCATACTTACGTAATCATCAGCATATATATATATAATATTAATTAGAGACAAAACGACTATTATGTAAATCAAATTAATTAATCTTAATTATATTTAATTTATATAAAATATTTTATGTATTGGATTAAGTCTTTCTTTGTTTGATTTGCATAATAGTGGTTTCGTCTCTAATTAATATTATATTATATTTTACTATAAAATTGGATTCAATCATAAATCTGATTTTTCCCTGTAAATTTGGATTTATTCCCTAATATTTATTTATATATATATATATATAATATATATATATATATATATATATATACACAAATATAAGAGAGTGTCCATTATGTGGTCGCTCTTGCGCTAAAAATAGATCCGCAATGGTCTCATCCACCAAAAATTGTTCCCAATGAGAATTAGCACAACTATGAACGTAAACGAGGACAAATGAAAAATAATAAAAATGTATATATATATATATATATATATATATATATGTATGTATGTATGTATGTATGTATGTATGTATGTATGTATGTATGTATGTATCTATCTATCTATATGTATGTATGTATGTATGTATGTATGTATATATATATATATATTATATCATGGAATATTGTAAGCGCACTATTCCTATGTAAATTATGGTTTTGTTCCACCTTTATATTAAATAATCTGTTGAGATCCAAATTACGTTTAGATCAATTTCTCTCCAAATACTATACTATGAGCTTCGTTTCTCAGTTTCGGTTGTTTGAGTGGTGTGTCGTTACAAAATATGCATTGAATGTAGAAACATACAGTTAGTATATCGAATTATCTTTTTCAGTTTATTTGGAAGCATTTGGAAATAGACACTTAAGATTGCATGATTTATTTGTTAATAGCAATGTTTCGTATCTTCTTTAATTTTCATACTTTACACAAGCGATATGTTCTAAATTTTACTGTTATTTGTTCTTTGAATCCATGTGCGCATTTTATCTATTGAGGTATTGGCTTGATTTGCACTGAGTTTATGTATTCAGACTTGATGGGGACACGCGTTATGAAGCATTGCAAAAATTTGGAAATATCTCTTGTACGAAACAAAAAACTCAACAAAAACAAAAACGTTTCACAAACAGGTTAATGTGTATTATACAAGATTTGTTCAGTATATCAGCCATTTGCTCAGGGATTTTGCAGTCGTTATTTTACCGATGTTAATATATATTTTTCGGAGATATGATGTAGCAATACCCTCGATATCTCGTCCATAGATCTACTAGTTTATTTTCAGAGGGGGTATTTGTATATTTGTAGATGTTTTCGTCATCATCGTCCTCGTCACCCCACCTCACACACACACACACACACCACACACACACACACACACACACACACACACACACGCACACACACATACACGCACACGCACACACACACACACATACACATACACACACACTCACACACACAAATGTTTAAAAGCTATAATGTTTCTTTGTTTCATTTTTCTACGTAGAATTTCTATTTAAAAATTAATATGCAGTCTATATCAGTCACTACTTTCTTTGTCAAACTGTTTTCACTCGTATGCCGAAAATTCGAACGATATATATATATATACATCCGGAATATTAGTGCAGTTCCTATCAAAATTACCAAATTATGCCTGCAAAAATGCAATAATCTAAATTACTTTCCCTCCCGCGTTCCATCTATCTATCCCTTCATCCATCCATCCATCCATCCATTCATCCATCCATCCATCCATCCATCCATCCATCCATTCATCCATCTATCCATCCACCCATATACGCACGCAAGCACACACGCACACACACACACACGCACGCACACACACACACACACACACACACACAAATGTGGCATAGAAGTCTAAAAACATCACACGTTTAGAACATCTTCGAAGACTCTATTGATCTTAAAATATATTGCCTTTTTGTGGATCCCAATTTTATACTTTGTTAATATTTTTGGAACATATTCCCAAAATTCCATTCATAACCACAAATTTTAATGAGCGAATGAACAACTATTATTGGACGTTTTGTTTTCTTTTTTTTTGGTTTTATATGTCATTTTATTTTATTTGTTTCATCTAATTTTGACCTATCAGAAACTTCATTACATGATTGATGTATATATTATATTAACACCAGTACTTGATGCAATAATTATATATTTTATGTAATAATTTATACTTTTTTGCCTTTAAAATCTTATTTTTTGGCTCAAAATGGCAACAGTTAATATAATTTACAATAAGTAGTAACCATTCAGCAAGAATGCTGGCATCCATTCGTTCATTGATTTTGGCGAATGTTCAAACGATCACTTTACCTATCATTTAAAATCAACGGTGCGAATGATTTCCATAAATATAGTCGATATCAGACACAGCAATATATTATTATATTAAACTTGTGAAATTATGAGCCATAGATCTTTTAAGAAGAGCCCTTAGCTTCTTTATTTGCTCTTATGCGGCTGTTTAGGTGGGAACTAACATGAATGACTTTTTGTGAATGATATCCTACGTTATATCGAATACAATCTTCAATGTCTTGCTTAGTGATACGTACAATATATTGTTAAATATATAAGCAACACAATGATGATGGCTATTTGGAATCATATGCTATAATATGCTGTAACGTTCTTGAATCAATAATCCTCTAGCAATACATTCTCTATCAATAATTCTGCAGCTTATCTATCACCAAAAATGTTATCAGAATATTTGGAAGAATTCCAATTACGAAGCTGGAATTAATACTAGCCACCTGTTTGAGACAGCGACATTTTAGGTCTTACAAAGAAATACAAAACCTGAAGTCTATGCATTGCTAAGTACTCTGATAACGTCTCTATATTAAGCAGTTGATTTCTCATGTAACATACAGAATTACCTATGACGGACAGTTTCTCAGAAAGGTCCCTTCAGCGCTTCAAATGTTTTCATCCGTTGATGCATCCAAATCTCTCTCTAGTTGTCTGTGTATGGCAGGTTTGGTAGCCTTCAACTAACACTATCTCCTCCGAGACCTTGCGGCGCAAGTTGGCCAAAATTGAGAGTATGATAGAAGAAGGCTTGCCTCTCCTTCCCTAGAAGACAAAATTCAAATCGGGCCATGTTAAGACCAAAAAGTATTTACATCAAAAAGGTGTTTTTTTTTCTATGAAAATCCCTATTTTTTACGATTTTTTGACTGCTGTGTCGCCATTTTTCGGTGTATTTCAACCAGAAGAATGTTCACTTAAAGAGAATAACAAGCTACATAATGTAAAAGTTTTACTTTTCAAAAATTCCAATTCTAAAGGGTCGAAACAAACCCGAGCAACGCCGGGCGATACTTCTGGTATTAAATGCTTTAACCTCTTACCAATCTAAACTACGTGATCTAAGCATTTTCTTGCTACAGTGTTTCACTGACACACTCCTCGTTTTATAGCATGCAATAATATGAAACGAGGGTTTTAAAAAATCGTCGTTTTCATAGTGGGTGTAATATTACGTTTATATAACCAGAGTTGATAGACTTATTTACTATAAGGAACGGGACACAAACTCAAGAAATAGTCATTTTATTGACATATTGCATAATGACGACGTGTATTTTTATGTGTAATGCGAATGGATCTGTAAATTTATACCTAAGCAACAGCGACATGGAAAACGCTGCATAAAGTGAAATGTGCACCGTAAAAACTGTTATGTAGGCACGAAATTACAAGAGTTTTGAAGAGGTGAAGCTGAATGCAGCATTCATACTATTTGGAAAGGGATTAATGAAATATTTTTATAAGCTTCAGTTTGGAAAGAAAAATCGTATAAACTATTTCCATTACTGAAAATATACCACAGCATGAAAATGAAAGGATTAACTTACCTGGAATAATTTGTAGTTCAAAGAAATTACAGATTCGTAATATGAATATAAATCATACTGAATTTGTTTTCTCGAGCGAATAGAGTGAAGTGGTAAAATTATCCTCGCGAAATTTCATCTCTGAAATTACATAATACTCCGGTGTATTAAATTCTGAGATCTATAGCCTCGTAATGTATATTATTTGTGCTAATGGGAATTTTTGTAAAATAAGTTCATAAGTATTTACGATCAAAATGTTATCAAACTACTGTTTTTATATATATTTGTAAAACCGGCAATTTTATGTGGTATATAATGTGTAATATAATGATGATGGAAACGCTGTTTCATTCTAATTTCTACTATTTAAACGTTAGGCTAGGAGAGTGATAAACATATTCATTTCGATTTTAAACGTATGACTTTGTTTCGTTCTTATAAATCACTATGTCAATAATATTACTGGACACCCGTTTTCCCCTATTAAAATTAATCCGCTCTTTCAAAAGCCAAGAAATGTTTGAAATGATTGTGAAAATACACATTAAGTTCGCAAGTTTAAACACCCCAGTTTGCTTCTTGATATTTCATAACCGAAATTTTTGGGGAAATAACATAGCTTTCAAATTGGTAGAGTAGGTCGAGCATTTGATAGAATATGCTTAGGAATTTATTCCGGTTCGTGTCGCGCTGAGTTTATTGTCCATGAAGGTCAACTTTGTATTTTCTTTCTTTCAGAGTTACCGGAAAATTACCAAACCCAGACTGGCTGATTAGAGAAACTTTTAGAGTGTTGAGGGTAATGTCAGGTGGTGTCTCTTCCGATATTTCGGTTCTGACAATAAAGCTTGCCACGACACGGCTATCAAGCTCTTTCATTGGACAACATCGCCAGCGTGGAAACTGAGGAACTGCACACGAAAAAGACTATCCTAGAAAAAATAAAGAGAATCCTTTTGTTATTGAAGACGAACACAAATACCAGCATAAGGAATTCTGGTGGAACATCTGTCAAGTTTCAACAAAATATCTACCAACTTTCAACATAACAGGCTGGATATTTTTGTTTGGTGCAGACTAGAAAAAGTATGTACCGTCATAGAGGTCAAATGCCCTGTTGATGTGGATACCTGTTTGGAAATCAAAGGGAAAGACGATAACTTCTTCTAAACCTTGAGCTTCTGTATTCGGGATACAAACTTATATCTATATCAATAATAATTGAAGCACTTAGTATTGTAAGTAAATGCCTAACTTTTAGTCTGGACTAACTTGGACTTTCAGAAAAAGAAATCAACCGATTCGCACATTATAAAAGCATCTGTAAGCGGAACAGTAAAACTATGTAAAACTATTCCCTGGTTTAAAATGTGACATTGTTTTCTTTATTGACACTCCAAATATGGAGCTTTGTATGTTTGTTAGAAACCAGCTCCTTCTCCCGAGGAAGAATTTAAATGATTTGAAACTCATATCAGAGTAACTCACAGTAAACATTATTATTAAGATTAAAATAAAAATTATCCCTCTCCCAAAAAGCCATCTCTATTCATTTTTCCATATATATATATGGAAAAATGAATAGAGATGGCTTTTTGGGAGGGGGAAAATTTTATTAATATATATATATATATATATATATATATATATATAATATATATATATATATGTGTGTGTGTGTGTGTACATATATGTATGCTCGCATATTGGTTAGATGTTAATGATTCACTCTGCCGTAGCTCCGAGATCCTCCATGTTTGATTATCTTGGAATGATAATGAAAACTGAGGACTGGAGGTAATTATTTATTTTATACACTTAAAAACATCAGCCAAAACATCATACTTGCATCTTAGCAATGTAACCGGTATAAGCAAAGCAGTAGTTCTACTGACCACTGATAATCAGTAATCAGTTATATCAATCTCTCTCTATATGAAGCTGAAGTTGTCTGTGTGTGTGTGTGTGGCAGGTTTGGCAGCCTTCAACTAACACTATCTCCTCCGAGACCCTGCGGCGCAAGTTGACCAAAATTGAGAGTATGATAGAAGAAGGCCTGCTCTTCATTTCGTAGAAGAAAAAATTCAAATCAGACCATGTTAACACCAAAAAGTATTTACATAAAAAAAGTGCTTTTTTTCTATGAAAATCCCTATTTTTTACGATTTTTTGACTGCTGCGTATTTCAACAACAAAAATGTTCACTTAAAAAGAATAACAAGCTACATAATGCAAAATTTTTACTTTTCAAAAATTCCAATTCTAAAGGGTCGAAACAAACCTGAGCAACGTTAGTATAGTATAAACGGACAATATCTATCGCGTACACATTTCTCCAACCGTCTACAAGATTATGCTGCTGTACTCATCGTACTATTCTGAAAAACATTATCGAAACAAACTTCATTAATAGAACCTAACAGTGTGTTGCTTACCATTTTACAGCCGTTACATTTATCTTATTGTCGCTGAATCATTGCGTTCCAATAGTTATGCTCTATCACATGTATTAGGTAATCTGCCTCCCGTTTGTTTATTCAAACGAGTGTACACACGTATGTTACATTTTTGCTTATCTATCTCCCTTTTTCTTTACTTGTATGAGTATGAATGTATATAATAGACACATACACACACATACACACACACACACACACACACACTCACACAGAGTATGTATGTGTGTATGAAAATATATATTTCTTTACTACCCACAAGGGGCTAAACACAGAGGGGACAAACGGATTAAGTCGATTACATCGACCCCAGTGCCTAACTGGCACTTAATTTATCGACCCCGAAAGGATGAAAGGCAAAGTCGACCTCGGCGGAATTTGAACACAGAACGTAACGCCAGACGAAATACGGCTACGCATTTCGCCCGGCGTGCTAACGTTTCTGCTAGCTCGCCGCCTTCTTGTGTGTCGAAAATATAGTTGATTTGCCCTTCGCTTACCTATGTAGTGGTGTTGTAAGTAGATTTCTCTTGTTTAGGAAATAAATGAAATTTTATCCGTATGGATTGGCAACGATATTGCTAGAATTACAGTACCATGCGCTGATAGTTTCCCCACCCAGTCACCTCAAGGCTTTTACTTGTTACATGCCTTTAAATTTCGTGGTATTGTTAATATTCTTGTCAATAGCTTGTGATGAACATACTTTTATCTATAGAAAATAAAATTAATGGTTATATTCTTTCCACAAATATTAGAAGAAACAAAAATGACAAAACGGTGAAAACTTTTCCAAATTTAAGTAATGAGATTTTACATGCGTCTTATAACTTTAAATGTTATCATCTTTCTTGATATTTATGTAGACGTCAGCAATTTATTTAATCGATTATCTAAATTTAAGATGATCAACACCATTTGAAATATGAAGTAAACTAGATGCTTTTTTTCTTTCATTGAATATTAAATGATGTAACGTTAGAAGACGAAGAAGATTCCTAGAAATTAATATCACTATTTGATCTTGATTCTTATGCAAAATATTTCTGTTGATATACGTCTGTTGTGGCCTTTGGGAAATTATGGAATAAATGAATGAGCGTGTGTTGGGTTGATTAAAGTAGGAAGAACCGACTAAATATGTTATAGTATATAATTTCATTAACTTTTTCATTTGTTCTGACTTGAAATCCATTGGGGTTAGTATTCTACTCTATTTTCCCGGTAAAACAATGCGAGAGATCATGTTAACGGTGTCCTCATTAACAATATAATAAACTCATATTTGCTCAATTTTAAAATTTGTATCTTTTTTCTTCATCACCGATCTAACCGTAACAGTAGCATTTGAACTCATCTCATGTAGGGCGTCCAATAGGACGCCCGTAGGGGTTTCGGTTGCGCATACTATAGGAGTCACAGGGCGCTGCTCTATGTGGTTCCACAGTTTCCATCTAACTAGAAATATTAGGGTCTCATCCATTGTCTTATATTCAAGATTCACTTCATGACATTCTGGTAGTTCAAAGCCAGGAATCGGATCTGTTAGGCCCTGCCGATAACTAAATCCACGCCCTGCTGTCGACGCTTCGATTTATTGTCAAGGTTTTATCTGTCTCCTACATTTCGACCTGTCTGGCCTGGTAAGACCTGCCTGAAGATTTCTCTCTGACCCTCCGGGTCAATGGAGCACACAGGCACTTCGCCGCGACAAGGTACTTGTTGAATTGGCCGTTGACTGCACAGTAGTTCTTCCGCCCATTGACGGGTCTTATTTTTCGTCTCGCACGGTGCCCAACATTCACCCTCCTCACCAAGCAAGCTTAATGGGGTTGCCAGTTTAGTCACCGACGACCCAGCCATGCGACAGGTTGTACTGGGTTACATGTTACTAGTAGCGCTCAAGAGCAACGTATAAAAACAGAAGTAAAAATACACCACATGAGAGAATCTTCATCGATTCTCTACCAAACTGTAACATAATAATGATCTCCACTTCTATATATTTTCAAGAGACATCAAATTATTACATACTTTCATACACATAGAATAGTCATTGAAATAAATAAAATATTGAAAGTGTATAGCTAAGGTAAGAAGCAAAAAGAAAAAGATTTACAATCGGTTATAATGATATGAAAAAAACCCACAAAAGTTTGTTTCAGTCATTTATTCAATCGCTCACTGAAAAAAATTTCACATACATTTGTGGGCGTGTTACTGTGTTCTGCACATGACTGATGCTTATATTATCTAAAATCATTTTATGTTGAAAATCTAAATTGCCATATCAGTTAATTTCCTTATAACTTGATTCGTAGTTTTTTCTTTCTCATAGCGAACGTATCATCGGGGTTTGCTATTTTGCTATTCTGGAAATACAAATATAGAGTGCACTTTATGTGAGAAGATTTAGGTAGTTATAATCAATTTTGCTATGCTAAGGAAATAACCTATAATCTTATGCCGATAAAAGAAATACAGTTTACATGTCACAGAAAAATTATATACCTATTGAAATTGGGAAAGATAAACGGAGAGTAAGAGAGAGGAAGCCGAGTGTGTAACAGAGGGAAATAAGTGCAGAGACAGTGAAGAAGAGAAACAAGCGCTCTGTACAAAAATACTCACGTATAAAACAAGTGATAGCATATGTATGAATGTATATATGTATGTATATAGGGAGAATATATGTAAATATATATTTCACTTAGGCATAGCAAGATTAATAACTTAGAGTTGAAATCAATATACGTATGATACAAAAGACAATGTTGTATGAGTATTGAGGGGTAACAAATACAAAGCAATGACACCGGAGAAAAGCCAAATATTTTATAATGAACGTCATGAGCTTACAGCTGTTTCCGTTATAGCATGTGGTGGACTCCACCAAATCTATTTATATTATACTAAAATTCAAAGTTTGTCTGTCTGTTTTTCTGCCATTTGATTAAGATGATATAGATTACAAATAAAATAGCCATTTCCCCCTTTCAGAAAAAAAAAATCAAGTTGAAAATGTCGACACGTCAAAGAGTCGTTGAAGCTACCGCCATCCGTCCTTTTTTCTTACTTTCTTTTTCCTCTTGATCATTTATACAACTTTTGGAGTGCCGTGACTTAAAGGATAGAAATTCTCCCTATATTTTTACGAGATATTTTTGAATCACGAGTACTTGATTTTTGTTTTTGTTAAAGGAGAAAATTACTATTCTATTTAAAATAACATATCAATCTTTATCATCTTAATCCAAAAGGCAGAAAAACACAGAGAGAGAGAGAGAGAGAGAGAGAGAGAGAGAGAGAGAGAGAGAGAGAGAGACTCTCTTTATACACGAAGATCACTTTCAATGGGAGGAGTTGAAACGCATGAAAATGGAAAAACAAACAACAAATGGGTTGTACCTTATAATGAAACACTTTTAAATGCATTCAAATACCACTGCAACGTTGAAATCTTTGCCTCATTGTATGTAGCTTGCGTACTAATCACATGGTTCTAGGTTCAGTCCCACTGCGTGGCACCTTCGGCAAGTGTTTTCTTCTATAGCCTCGGGCCGACCAAAGCCTTGTGAGTGGATTTGGTAGACGGAAACTGAAAGAAGCCCGTCGTATATATGTTTATGTATGTGTGTGTGTGTCTGTGTTAGTCGATTTGCTCGGCTAAACGCGGTGCTCCAGCATGGCCGCAGTCAAATGACTGAAACAAGTAAAAGAGTATATATATATATATATATATATATATGTGTATGTGTTACTAGAGTTAGCCACTTAACGTTAACTCTCTTATATTTATGTATAAATTTGTACTGTCTCCCTGGTTTCTATGTGCTAGGCCACTTGGTGTCAATCTGACGGTATTATTAAATTAATATCTAATTTTTCACCCCCATTTATGAATTTCATAAAATAAGTATGCTGCAGCAAATATTGTATGCGGTATTGGTTTCCACGGAGTCTTAGCATGCTTTTGGCGGGAAGCTAAACCACAACTATGTATGCAATCGATCAGACCGCATGAGTATTTTAACGCCCGTGTGGGTCTGATAAATTGTATCGAGGACAAATACTGCTGATGAATTATAGAAAAATATGTGAGTATAATTGCATATTATGTTGATAAAGAAACAATTGTTCAGTATTAATCTATCTTTTCGTTGTATTTCGCTTCCCTTACGTTGAAGGTAATGTTATTTCTTATGTGGAAACAATCTTCGGTGGCTATACCAGAATAAGGAGCTATTTCTAGCACTAGAGTTAGCCACGTAACGTTAACTCTCTTATATTTATGTATAAATTTGTACTGTCTCCCTGGTTTCTATGTGCTAGGCCACTTGGTGTCAAACTGACGGTATTATTTAATTAATATATAATTTTTCACCCTCATTTATGAATTATATATATATATATATATATATATATATATATATATATATATAATGTGAAATAGAAAGATGAATAATCTTGTAGTAGATTAATCAAAAGTTTAACCGATACCTTAGTAGCAAAAATCACAGCAGTGAACAGCACGGTTGGAGGTACAACCATCTGGCGTTGCAACCGTGCGTTGGTGCGGATAATTGAAATTAAAACATTATTGGTGAATTGAAGAAATGGAGCTGAACGCAGATTGAACAGAAATCGTTTTATTTCATTCTACACGTGTTTCGAAAGGCACAAATTACCAAAATCCGATTGAATAATGGGACCATATTGTGTCTTTCTCTTCAGGAAGAAAAAAGGAAATCCGTTGGAAAAACATGGGCTCTTAGGAGCACAGTTCGATTTGTTTTTTGCTCTGCCTCTGTTCTGTTTTTGTTTTTCCAACGGATTTCCTTTTTTCTTCCTGAAGAGAAAGACACAATACGGTCCCATTATTCAATCGGATTTTGGTAATTTGTGCCTTTCGAAACACGTGTAGAATGAAATAAAACGATTTCTGTTCAATCTGCGTTCAGCTCCATTTCTTCAATTCACCAATAATGTTATATATATATATATATATATACATATCGTAAAGTTTGTTTATTGTATAGGCACTACTCAGAAGTGGTCAGATAAAGGACCCGAGATGCAAAGGTATATATAAATGCTAAGGAGAATTTCAGATAAGTTCAACAATTTTTACTACATATATTCTGCCACAGTTCAAGGCATATCAGTCTTTAAAATATACCACACACACACACATATATATAATACATACATACATACACATATACATACATACATACATACATATACATACATACATACATATATATATACATACACACACACACACACACACACACACACACACATATATATATATAGAGAGAGAGATACATACATACATACATACACATATTTATGTATATGGCAGCCAAGCCTGGTTACAACCTATCCGTTGAAACATAAAAAATAAGAATAAAAGAATGTGTGTGAATTACGTATGTTGTGAAGCTATTCCGAATTATGTACATGTATATGTAATAACGTGATAATTTTAATGTGTATATACCTATTTATGTGCGTTGTGTCTCTATGTAATACATTGTGAATGTTCTCTTGGCGATAGCGTTAGGTATGAAATAGTGACAAGGAACGTTAAATGGAGGAAAGAGAAAATCTTTAAAGTTTACTGGTCATGAACTAGATGCCGATAACATAAGTTATTTGCAATGTATAACGCAGAAAGTTTTCTTGTTCAGAATATATAATGACAAGCATCAATTACCAGGGGAAGTTGTTGAGTCAAAGATAACCAGTTACAAATAGTCTTGATGTATATTGGAAGAACAGGAAATTCGTGACGCCATTTGAAACCCGTTGAAGAGTTTTGCAACTGTGGAGGTGACATTTACAATCGTAAATCAGTAAACCATAGACGATATTTGTTATTTTGTTTATTTCTGCTACTAAATCTTTCAAGAATCGCAGCTTGTCTAGTCGATAGATTATTGGTATGAAGGATAAAATATTTAAGGTTCTTATCCCATGAACGGGGTATGCAGTCGATCAATACGTAGATAGATGCAATGAATGGAGGGTATCAAATCAGACATAATGAATAAAATATAATTAAGAAGGTCTTCTAGCTTGTATTTCTGAAATTATATCAAACAATGGACGCAACGAGATGATAATTAATTTTAGTTAGTAAATTTAGACTAGACACACTAAAATAATGTGTTACTTTATTTCTGATAATCAAAAGCTTGATTTATTAGTTCCCTACTGCTAGTAATTTACTCTTTTATCTTTCACTAGCAGTATCGCCCGGCGTTGCTCGGGTTTGTAAGGGAAATAACTATATAAGCATTTTAGAGAGTTACTTCCCTTATATAATAGCAAAAAAAAAATGCATTAAAAATGGGCAAAAATGATGGTAATTTTTTTTTAAATCGTAGACTCAGAAGGGCTCGAGATGAATCACGACTATAAGATACCCACTTTTGGTTAAACTGCACCGCAAAATGTGGGAGTAATTAGGAATCTAAATCGTAGAAGACAGACACACAACTTCACTTTTATATATAAAGATGTCTCATTTTAATATCATTTTAAGGCCAGCAATTTTATAGATCAGTCACATAATTCTACTCATCGTTTTTAACTATACATGTCATGCTCAAAATTCTTTTCTTTTGTGCTACTTAGGGAAAATATTAATGATAGAGTTTCCATGTTGCCATGATCGAAGTGTTTCATTTTACTGTTCGGAAAGCACATGATTCTTCTTGTTGCTTTCAATTGGCTAGTGCTTAATGGTGAACCAAAATGAAAACAATAAATAAATGAAACTCCTTTCCATCATTTCTATGCAGTACAGTTTAGATAAATAAAAGCAATTTCATATGTTCAATTATCTATACACTCATTTTGGATACTCGGTGCTGGTCACATTGAAGCGCATCTATAGCCAGCGACCAACGATTGCGCGGTATAGTCGGAGTCTTTGGATGTTGCTGTGTTCGATAAGAATCCACTTAGGTGAAAACAACAAAAATAATATCAATAATAACGACACCAACTGATACTGGCAAAATACTCTTAAATATATTAAGACCACAGTTTGTGGAGGCACATGGCCTAGCGGTTAGAGCAGCGGACTCGCGGTCGGGAGATCGCGGGCTCGAATCTCAGACCGAGCGATGTGTGTGTTTATGAGCGAAACACCTAAGCTCCACGCGGCTCCGACAGAAGGTAATGGCGAACTTCTGCTGACTCTTTCGCTACAACTTTCCCTCACTCTTTCCTCTTGCAGCTCACCTGCGACGGACCGGCGTCCCATCCATGTGGGGAACCTATACGCCACGGAGACCGGGAAACCGGCCCTTATGAGCCAGGCATAGCTCGAGAAGGAACAAACAGACCACAGTTTCACTTTTACAAAATATTAATCTTCGAAGATATTTTTTTTATTTTCGTTCTTTATTGTTACTATATTTGAGACAGTTATGTATATGCATTCAGATTGAAAATAAAATCAAATATCTTTATTGCATGCCAGCATCAAATGCTGCTCGTATCATAATCTTGTTATATTTGAATCACATCTAAATACGTAACGTTGACCTACTGGCAATTACTGATAATCACACAAATTTATAAAAGAAACCAGCCTGTATTAACTCGATGAAAAATCTCAGAGCTCTGCAGACCGTTTGAAGAGGATTTATGCATTTAAAAAGAAACAAAAAAAAGAAGAAAAAAAAGAAAAAAGAAGCTATAGCAGAATGATAGATCAAATCTATCACTGGATTTCGAAAAAAAAAAAGAAAAAACGAATCTGCTGAATGTTTACACGTCAGATTTTTCTTTGCGTGTGTACTTTATTTACTGTTGCTATTAATACAGAACAAATTTACCTGTAACATTTACACAGAAAAAAATATTTTGTATAGCTATGTGGTCGAGATTTGATAGCGTTACAGAAACCTACATTTCATAACAATAAGTCTATTGAGAAGCAGTTTTATTAAGGAAACGATATTATGGTATTGAAGGGAAACAATTTAAAAATAAATAAATAAATGACTTGTTCAGCACGATACTTGAGATGGAATTGGGATACAGAAAGAAGCAAAAAAGACAGAAGCCGAAGAAACAAATGAAAATAAAAAATAAAAAGACTACTTAAGTGGTTTTCCTGAACATTAGAAATCTATTTCAAAGTATCATTGTTGAAAATCGTGGATAAAAGATTAGATCATAATTTCTGAACTAACTTTCAGAAGTGATAAATGAAACTGAAGACACTTAAAGTTGCTGATATATAAAGTTACACGTTATAAAAATTTATCTATATTTTAAAATTTCCAATGAATACTTTTGTATTCATTTAAGAAATTCTTCATTGATCATAGAGTGCATAAAATTTACTTCCTTTTCATTGTTGCATTACTTTTGTAATACAACAGTAATGTGTAGAGCTAACCAATGCGGAATGTGAGTGTATTTGCTCTACGACTGTTCCTGTGTCAGATAACATCCTGCAGTGTTATGTTCTGAATGAAACTTGGATGAGTGACGGCAGCAACTCCTCAAGATGAGATATTAAAAAATTATTTTTTACAAATACGCAGTGAAATAGTAGATGAGAAAACAATGGAAAATGACACTAATATAGTCTACATAATTATAAAGCTAACTAGATAGCTTCTAAAGAATCAGTAAACCTGCTAGAAATATCTTCTGATTCTCTTTCAAATAATATTGCATCTTAAAAAGTAACGTCATATTGCATAATGAAATTTTACGTATCATACAGCTTTCAAAAATAGTGTATGAAATGGTCACAGCTTGAATGTCTTTGGTCATAGGTACGAAGATTAAACACAGTACTAAACAAATATAAATATTATATACTCAGTACTTATGTGGATTGCTCTGGATGTCCTGACTCAAGATCCAATCTGTTTGCAGAAAATGATCAACAAATGACAAACCAAAAAAGCAACGCACAACGTAAACTGAAATTAGGAAGAAAAAGGTGAATGCATGAATTAAGATGATTTTGCTAATGGTTTATTGCAAGACATAACGTATATATTTGGAGATCACTTCCAGTTATAGGTGCTCAATCCAAAACACAGATGGGATCCAGAAATAAAACAAAACAGTTTCAGTGAAATTCAGGAGCTTGAAACTGTGAAAGCGCATCAGAGAGACTTTTATCAAGGAATATGCTTAATCCGACATACATGTGTGTATGTGTGTGTAATCTGAAAATACGTTTACATGTATATATATATATATATATATATATATATAATATATATATATATACATGTGTGTGTGTGTGTGTATACTTGTGTTTATATATATATATATATATATATATATATATATATATATATATATATAAATAAATTTTAGGGTAGCAAAAAAACTCTAGAAAACTTCTCCGCTACCAGTGGTCTAACGAGAAGGAAAAAATAGTCAATAGGCTATATAATATACATTGAAACACATAAGAGATGACCATAATAGGACATCCGACTGACTAGAAAGCGTTTGGAGTTTAACTGCTCTTTCTAGTGAGTCAGATGTCCTATTATGGCCATCTCATGTGTTTAAATATATATATATATATATACATATATTACAGACTGACACGCAGGTATACTTACATACAAACTCAATAACAATGACAGAGTAAAGCGCAGTGTACTGGAAACGATTCGATTTATTATATGATTATTGTGGCCTACCCGAAGGTCTGAAATATAAAGCGGAATTTAGTGTGGTGTAAGTCTTTTCTTTGGAATTTTAAAAACCAAACAACCTAATAATAATAATAATAATTATTATTATTATTTCTCGCCTTGGCTGCTCTATTGTATCTTCAAGTCAGTTCCCTGGAACGGATAAGTGAGATATAAAAACGAATTGTTTTATAATTTCCTTTCATTTTATTTCCTTTTTAAAATTATGTATCTATATTTAGGCTGCTTACATTGAGAATATTTCTAAAATATCTTTGACGCTATTTAAAATAAAATTACGTTGTCCAATTCTATTACGATCAAGCGATTAATGTTACTGCTGATGCAGTATAACTATTCAGAAAAATTGTTTTAACATCTAAAGTTTTCAGCATTTACGATTTATTGTCTGCAACGTTAATATCTTTCACAAAACATCCGTTATTCTTATAAGTACAAAATAGCATTTAAGTAAAAGTTGTAAAAACAAAATGTTTTATATTTAAAGAGATGTTTTTATGAGTAAACTAATTGAACGTGGTCTAATAGGCCGCAATTATAGATAGTAATATCTTACAAAATTGTGTTTATTTTCTTGCCTAATTGGTTGATTTTTTTAACTTTTGAAATTAAATATTCATAATTCTAAAAGGTTGAGCCAAGCTACTAATTTTAGCATCTATCATTCTCAACATTTAATAGTTTTCATATATATATATATATATATATATATATATATATATATATATATATATATACATACACACACAGAGAAAGAGAGAGAGAGAGAGAAAGAGAGAGAGAGACAAACAGGCAAAGAGAGAAAGAAAGGCAATGAAATCTTGGGTTTTAATGCACAATATATATATATACATACATGTAAAAAGAGGATGAAACTCAAAATTTTTAGATGATAAATAATCAAGAATATATATATATATGTATATAGACATATACATATACATATTCTGAGCTGATGATAGAAATGTCGAGTTTGACTAATCTTGAAACGTACGTTCTCAAATAACCTTTGCATTTGATTTTTTAATGTCTCTACCCCCCATACTTTCGTGAGTTGAATTGAGCAAACACTATATGAGAGAGGTTTTCTTTAAGTATTAGAAATAGTTTTATAAGTGTTTTTTTTAGCTGCTATTTCTAATGAGTTCAGTATGCGGCAAAGTAATTTATTTTACTAAGCCCTTTTATATAATGTAATAATTTGAATTCGCCTTAAATGGTCCCTTTGCATACTGAACACTTGGTGAAATTGATTAATTAATTAATTTTACCCTCAATTGTTGAAATTATAATTCATCTCTCTCTATTTAAATGCCTCGGATTTTACCGAAAAAAGCATAGTGTTTACTGATTTTAACCCACGCTGGTGGAAAGGGGAGAGCAGAAATTCTTCGCTTGCATATTTGAGTTTGTTGGCACTGTTAGTTACGAGCGGATCTTCAGAAGCGATAAGAGGCCGAAGGGGTATGCTCCCACTTTCAGTGTTTTCAAATCCAAACCAGGGAGTTCTGAGCTGATGATAGAAATGTCGAGTTTGACTAATCTTGAAATGTACGTTCTCAAATAACCTTTGCATTTGATTTTTTAATGTCTCTACCCCCCATACTTTCGTGAGTTGAATTGAGCAAACACTATATGAGAGAGGTTTTCTTTAAGTATTAGAAATAGTTTTATAAATGTTTTTTTTAGCTGCTATTTCTAAGGAGTTCAGTATGCGGCAAAGTAATTTATTTTACTAAGCCCTTTTATATAATGTAATAATTTGAATTCGCCTTAAATGATCCCTTTGCATACTGAACACTTGGTGAAATTGATTAATTAATTAATTTTACCCTCAATTGTTGAAATTATATATATATATATATATATATAATATATATATATATATATAAGTGTGTGTATGTGTGTGTGTGTGTGTGTGTGTGTGTATGTGTGTGTGTGTGTGTATTTGAGTATTTTGAGTATCTTTTCTCTTTTTCTATGTATATATATATGTTTTGTACGTTAAAACTCAGAGTTTTATCTGTTTATTTCAATTATTGTCTGCTCACATGCATTCCCCTCGTTGCCACTCTTTGCCCTGCTCACTTGGTCCTTGATGAAATAGCGTTAGCAAGTGTTTTCTATATATCGCCCTCGACAGGAAATCCTTCCACAAAGTAAAGAAAGGCTAGAAGAGAGACCAGGTTGAACGGATAATTATACGGATAAATAAATTAGACACATCAAATATTCTAAATATACTAAATACATCGAATACAAAATATGTATATATGTATACATGCCTTCCGAGGCAACTGTTTTGCTATTATGCCATTTCATCGTTTAGTGTAACTCGATCGATTGCGATGAAGTGTCCTTACACACGCACACAGTCACACAGACACAAACACACAGACACACAGACACACACACACACTCACACACAGGCACAGGCGTTGCTGTATTGTAAGAAGTTTGATTCCGCATTTTATGGCTTCCGGTTCAGTCCCAGTGCATGGTAACTTGGGCCGGTATCTTCTCCTATAGCCTCGGACCGGCGAAAGACTTGCGAGTGGATTTGGTGGACGGAAACAGAAAGAAGCCCATCGTATATGTATGTATGTATGTATGTATGTATCTATCTATCTATCTGTCTCTCTGTCTGTCTGTCTGTCTGTCTGTCTGTCTGTCTGCATATAAGCAGATTCGCATATTTTGTTGTATTCTCAGGCATATATATTTCTTTACTGCCCACAAGGGGCTAAACATAGAGGGGACAAACAAGGACAGACAAAGGGTTTAAGTCGATTACATCGACTCCAGTGCATAACTGGTACTTTATTTATCGACCCCGAAAGGATGAAAGGGAAAGTCGATCTCGGCGGAATTTGAACTCAGAACGTAACGGAAGACGAAATACGGGTACGCATTTCGCCCGGCGTGCTAACGCTTCTGCCAGCTCACCGCCTTCTCAGGCATATAGTTACATATATAGACATGTTCATGTATATTTAAATGATAAACTTCTGGTAAGTTTTACAAATTTTTAGTTCCAGTGATGGATTAGATCTGTAGTCTTCCAATCAGCCATCTCTGTTTTGAAGAGCCTAATTTCCCAAGACTGCTATTTAGGCAGTGTGTTGCATATCCCAGTGCTCCAATAATTACAGGTATAAACCTGAATTTGATGGTGTTTATAACAACTCGATAGTGCGACAGTAAATTACTCAATCGTTCAGCGTAGGTATTCTCTTTTTCACTGATCTTCAGCTTTATGTTAATATCCGCTGCTTTCCACAACTGTACACAGTTTCTCTTCCCTATGCCAAATCATTATATCAAATCTATTGTGTTTACATTTTATTGAGGTTTTTACTGGGACTTTCCACCTCTGCTCCTTTTTATTATAAGTGGCTATGGCTTCCACCATACTGTGCATTCTGACTTCTTTTTCCTTGGGGATACCCTTTCGACAGACCTCGTTATAGAGTTCCTAGGTACAACATCATGTCTCATCGGTAGATATGTATGAATAATCACATGTCTGTGTGTGTGTATGCGTATGTATATGTATTTGTGCATGTATGTATATATTTATATATACATGTGTATGTATATGTGTATGTATGTATAGTGGAGGCGCACTGGCCCACTGGTTAAGGCAGCAGACTCGCGTTTGTAGGATCGCAGTTTTGATTCCCAGATCGAGCACTGTAAATGTTTATTGAGCAAAAGCACCTAAAGCTCCACGAGGCTCGCGCAGGGGGTGGGTGGTGGCGAACTCTACTGTACTCTTTCACCATAACTTTCATTCTTTCTCCCAGTTTCTGTTGTACCTGTATTTCAAAGGGCTAGAAATACCCAAGCCGTATGAAACCTAACTTGGTCACCGGTGTCTTTTGCCTAGATCGGTTAGCTATTCTGAACCAGCGTCCATATGAACCTAGAGTTTTGTTGCTGGGATTTTGCTGCCAACCACTCATACAAAGTTGCATACAATTGAAAGTGCGCCACCACCCCGTAGTATAGCAATATACGAAAGTAGAGTCTATTTTCAAAATATGTAATAATTTATGACTACCAAATTATTGTATAGGGAGAAAAAGCAAAGAAAGACACTACTATTTTATATTTTACTCTCATTAGTAAAGATTTCGTAATTTCTTCCAAACTTACCACAACCCACCAACTTGTATGTATGTATGTATGTATGTATGTATGTATGTATGTATGTATGTATGTATGTATGTATGTGTGTATGTATGTATGTATGTATGTGTGTGTGTGTGCGTGCATGTATGTACACATGCATGTATATATATATATGTATATATATATATATATATATGTATGTATGTATGTATATATATATGTATATATATATATATATATATATATATATATATATATATACAAATATATATATATGTACATATATATATATATACATATATATATATATATATATATATATATATATATATTATATATATATATATATATATATACATATATATATATATATATATGATCCACTTTGGAAGGGAGGACGCTCTGAAACTCCCATACTCTCTTCCTTCTGGAGAAATTCTCATGGCATCCAACAACATCAGAGACCTGGGAGTAACAGTGGACAACAACATAAGCTGGGCTACACATAGAAGCAGCAAAGTTGACATGGCCCGCAGAATGTGTTCCTGGATTCTCAGAACCTTCCAGTCGAGAGATTCCCACGCTATTATCCTTCTCTTCTCCACTTTTGCCCGACCCCACCTTGAATACTGCTGTCCACTGTGGTCTCCCTACACAAAACAAAATATTATGAGAATTGAAGCTCCCCAAAGGTCAATCACAAAAAAGATAGATGGCATGTCAGACCTTGACTACTGGGGTAGACTAGAGAAGCTGAAATTGTATTCACTCCAACGACGCCGTGAACGCTACATTATCTGTATGATGTGGAAAATATTCCATCAGCACTGTCCGAATGATGTTGGCATCACCTTCAAAATGCATCCAAGGCTTGGACCACGTGCCATCCGTCCACAACAAAAATCTAAATCGCATCACATAACGACAATACGGCACAACTATTTCACCTCAATTGGACCCGCTCTCTTCAACATTACACCAGGACACGTCAAAAAAGAAACTGACCACACAAAATTCAAGAAGTCTTTGGACAAATTCCTTCAAACAGTACCGGACAAACCATCCACACCCGGATATGTCTCCGCAAACAATAACTCTCTGCTCGAATGGGCCTTGGTGCCCAAATCCTGAACTGAAAGACTTCGCCAGGTGGTGCTATTAAGTTAGACATGGCCTGGGCCAATACTGGCCAAAAACCTTTCTAAGTTATTCTAAGTTATATACATATACATATCTGTGTGCATGTGTGCGTGTATGTTTATTTGTGTATACATACAACATACATGACTATGAGAGCCGGCATCTCTCATCTAGTTAATCGAATTTCGAGTTCTTGAACATCACACCGATGATCGGGTACGATTTCTTTAAATTTCAACAATATCCAGGCTTATAAATCTTCGTAAACTTCTATAACCAATGTAACTTTATATCCGAGTAATAGAATTCATCTAACAAGAATATTATGCGTAATTCCGAAAGAAAATGTTTTTTCTTTTCATATCTTCAGAATAAAACATTATTCATAGATAACATAATAGCACCACAGCATGCACAAATGCATATATAAACATACGCGTGCACATATATGCACATATATATCATACGTGCATGCGTATATATCGATTTGTGTGCAATGATGTTACAGCCTCATACATAGCTTTTACCTTCCACTGGAAAACTATAAAGACAGGAGGAAAAATCTACTGCTGTAGTTATGTTTGCTGTCACTTGGATACCTATTTTGATCGATATAACTGATAAAATATGCGTGAGCACATTAGTTATCCTTGTTATTTGTCTTAATTTTTTTATTGCTAATGTTTAGATGTCGGATGCTCTATAAAAGTACAATAAATATTTTCCTATGAAAGAGAAGTGCCATTTAAAAGCGGAATATCTAATGTGCACACGCTGTTTCAAAGAATGTGCCAGTAAAACCGTTTCACCTAGTTTGGAGCTGGTGCTCTGTCTATAGAAAGAAAGATATGCTTGTGGTAAGCTGAAACCACAACACCGCTTCAATTACCAACTGCAGCCATTATCCTTAATTTCAGCCGCAGATGCTCTAAGATAACTGCATAAAAGTTACTACAACCATTCTCAACTCTCTTAAAGCAGACAGTTTTCCCAGAAATAATAAAATAAACTAACGAAAGAGTGAGAGCTGATTGTGTAACATTTAGTATCTTAGCATTAAAAGAAATTGGGAAAGCTAAAATACATATGAATATAAATTGTCAGTGTAGAAATTCACCCATTTAGGTATATGACATATTTGACATTGATAATAATCTATTGCACTAAAATTAGAAATCAATATTTATTATTGAATGTAATGTAGGACAAGAGAATGTAGAAAGAAAATACGAGAGTGGTTCGGCACGGTTTTACCTACATCACTCTCAATGCTGTGTTCAAATCAATCGGGAGACGACTTTGTGTTTTTTAATTCCTGGGTTGATAAAATAATTTTAAGACAGTCAGTTGGCGGAGGCGTTGTAGAGTCAAACAGATTGCTTTGTGGAAAACCTTTCCGGCTCTCTGCGGTGTGAGTTTAGATGTTGCTTTTCCTCCTTTCGGCGTCCATAAATCTCTCTATCTCTCTATATATATAAAGCTGAAGTTGTCTGTGTATGGCAAATTTGGTAACCTTCAACTACCTCCGAGACTCTGCGGCGCAAGTTGACCAAAATTGAAAGTATGATAGAAGAACGCTTGCTCTTCCTTTCGCAGAAGTAAAGATTCAAATCGAACCATGTTAACACCAAACATTATTTACATCAAAAAGGTGCTTTTTTTTTCTATGAAAATCCCTATTTTTTACGATTTCTTGACTGCTGTGTCGCCATTTTTCGGTGTATTTCAACCAGAAAAATGTTCACTTAAAGAAAATAACGAGCTACATAATGCAAATTTTTTACTTTTCAAAAATTCCAATTTTAAAGGGTTGAAACAAACCCGAGTAACGCCGGGCGATACTGCTAGTAAAATAATAAAATACCAGTCTTGTATTAGAGTTGATCATGACCTCACATTTACTCAGTCTTTATTTCTGTGTTCCTCCCTTTCACAGAGAAATCGGCTGCGGTCAGATGCGAAGAGGGCTTTACAGGGGGTCATGCCTGAGACTCACCGTATATGTTACCACAGTGCGTCTACGACTCCATCTCAGTGTAGTGGACCCAAACCAAGGCAAGATAAGCAGAAGATTTTCACGTAGAATTTGGTGGCTCTTGGACCCGGTGAAGTAGTTAACACTTTATTTCTTTACTACCCACAAGGGGCTAAACAAAGAGAGGACAAACAAGGACAGATAAACGGATTAAGTCGATTATATCGACCCCAGTGCTGGTACTTAATTTATCGACCCCGAAAGGATGAAAGACAAAGTCGGCCTTGGCGGAATTCGAACTCAGAACTCAGAACGGCAGACGAAATACGGCTACGCATTTCGCCCGGCATGCTAACGGTTCTGCCAGCTCGCCGGTGGAGTAGTTAACACGTCGGGGAAAAGCCTATCGAAATTTCTTCCGGCTTTACATTCTGAGTTCAAATTCTGGCGAGGTCGACATTGCCTTGCATCCTTACGATCTCGATAAAATAAGTACCAGCAGTGTGACTGCTTCATAAAACAATAAATTCAGCAATTAACAAAGCTGAGATGTAAGAAGACACTTCATTGCCGTTGTGCAGGCAACTTATACTTTAGTTTTGTCACGGACACTCTGCGCACTCACACACACACACACACACACACACACATGCTCACTCATGTGTACGCTCACACACACGTACAGTCACGCATACTTATAATTACGTTTATACACACAATACGCACAATTCCGCGCACACACATGTATGAATGAAGATCTCAGATTTGTTATTATCCATTGTCTACAACATAATTAAATTGTCCAGTGTATCAGTCGGCAGGAGAATTTATAAACTGATTTGTAAACACATAATTGCAAAACCAAATGACCAAAACCGGATAATAAGCTGAATATGTATGTTTCCAACACAACAACGGAGTAACAATACATGATAAGCAACGCACGATTCAAAAGGGATTACTCTTATATAAAATTATATGAACAGAACTTTATAAGCTGGGATTTGAGAAGTATTTTTCGCGTGATGAATCAAATAGAGATTATTACGATACGTAAATTGCTCCGAAAGAATAATTGAATTATATGAACGACACATCCAAGGAGATAATTCGATACTTTTGAGCAAAAATATTTGGTAGGGTAAGTTTTAGCTTTTGTTCAATATTCTCGTTTTTTTGTAAGAAATATTCAAGTTAAAACTGCGATAAATTATCTTAATAAGACGTCAACTAGTATTACTTTATTTTGGAAATCAACCACAAAACAGTGTAATATCATCTAAAAAACCGATTTAGCTAACTAACGGAACATGTATAAATAAATGTAGAGAAAACTGAAAACTGCAGGTCGTCAAAATACGTTCGATTACGTGTTGATGAGTGATGAAACAATTATCATTTTTAGATAAATAAAACATATCCTAAAACTTACATTTCTTTGTATATCCCCACCGCTAGAGGGCAGTTACAATAGAAATTGCAGAAATATATCGATTGGCCCGTCGATATATTCGCCTATTCTTTTCGTTTAGTTGTCTATTACTACGGCACTCCATCGGTTACGACGACAAGGGTTCCAGTTGATCCGATCAACGGAACAGCCTGCTCGTGAAATTAACGTGTAAGTGGCTGAGCACTCCACAGACACGTGTACCCTTAACGTAGTTCTCGGGGAGATTCAGCGTGACAAGGCGTGACACAGAATGTGACAGAAACAGGAAGAAAGAGTGAGAGAAAGTTGTGGTGAAAGAGTACGGCATGATTCACCACCATCCCCTGTCGGAGCCTTGTGGAACATTAAGTATTTTCGCTGGGCTGGTTTCGTTTTTCGTATTTCACAATTCACAACCCTTTAGGTTTATTTTGCAACTTCCATCGTCACGATGTAGTGAAAATAATTGCTTATAATTGACTTCGCTCAATTTAATCGTCTATATGTAACACTGACAAAATTGGCTTTATGCCTTTATCGAAAGAAATCAATGGTTGATGTTAATTTATCTCGTCAAATCTAAACGTTAATCTTCGGGTATTGGTTATATGAACTAAGTCATTAAACAAATAAAAGAATATCATTATAGCGACTTGGATAAAGTTGAATCGCCGAAGGAAATTATTGTTGTTGGATGGCTTCATTTGCAATGCTTCAGGAAATTTAGAATTTTGCTACAGGTTTATAAACCTTTCAAATACTAAGTCTCACAGAAAGTCAGTATATTTAACAGTAGAATTTATGAATAAAGTTAACGAATCTCCATACTATTGTTAATAATGACTAGTAATAACGGTTTATTATGAACGCTTGTAATAATAACTAGATATTGTCAATTGAATCATGCTTAGGAGTAAGAAATAATTGGCTTATATCAAGAGAAATACATATATTAGGTTAATTTAATCTATGATACGAAATGCAAAATCTCATAGAAGTCAGTATATGAATTCATAGTCTGGATATAGAAGCTGGATGTTTCGAAGCAGCTGTCCATAAATATCCTCTTTTCCTTTGATTTTCAAAGAGATATTTATATCTGCAGGGCAACTAACCTCTACGATGGTACATAACTTTGCCCTCTGTCCCAAACTACAATATCCGGCCTGTTATGCTTACATTTGACAGAAGTTTTGGTGGCAATATTCCACTAGTATTCCTTGAGTTAGTGTTTATGAATGTATTCCATAGTAGAGGGATTTTCAAAATTTATTTCAGGACAGTCTTTTTTGCTACTTTGCTTGTTGCAAGATCAGAGACTGATTGTCGCTTGGTTTTCTATATATTGCAAGCTGGAGCGAATTCCTGCTATCTCTAGCGAACGGGTGTTCACCACTGATGATGGGCACAAATAGCCTAAAACCGTTGGGTTTGATGATCCCATCGTCTGCTAGATGGAGAGGGCTCGCTCCCCTTCTTGCAATATATACCGGAGGAAGATAGCATCGATAACCAACTGGGGGAGGGCTTTCCTGAGGTTGAAAACGGCAGTAACGTCGAAACAGCCATGTTGATGTGGCTATAAACACTACTTTCATGTATATATTACAGGCTTCTTTCAGTTTCAGTTTAGCAAATCATCTCACAAGAACGCTTTGGTCGACTCGAGGCTACATTAAAAGGCGCTTGTTCAAGGTGTCACGCCGTGGGACTGAATCCGGAACCATGCGGTTGGGAAGCAAGATTCTTTATTTCATTATATTGGCCATAACGGCCTTACACAGAGATAGGAAGCTGCGGGCTGGACACAGGCATAATGTTATATGAAATGAAAAATGAAAATGATGATTAATGGGGGGAAAAGCGACGCCCGCTGATCGTTCTTTCCCGAGAACATTGATCTCTTATATTATTCATGAGGCAACAAACCTCTTACATTGTTCACAATTCAATAACAAAATGGGGCACTAAGCCTCTTACCTTTTTTTCCAAATTAGGAACTTTCAATAACACTGAGGCTTTTCAACCTCTTATCCATGTGTGGTAAGCAAACTTCTTACCACACAGCCACGCCTGTACCTATGTAAATGATATTAAAGATAGCTAAACCAAAGTACTAGCTGCCAGGAGATTAAATGCTGCCTACTAAACATTGTGCTATGAAGAATGAAAAAGCCAAATGCACATTTAAATGATTCCTCCGAAAAACTTCTAGGTTGATTAGTATTTTGAAAACGGTTGCTCTTCGTTTTAGTCTCGCTTAGATCTGAGTGAGGGACCGATTAGCATCCAAGACATCCCACTTAAGGTCACCATGCTTTTCTCTCCAGCGCTGGATATCTGGCACAGTGCAATAAAATGTATCTGAAACTCGATCTGACATCACCACCTGGCTTCTTGGAGAATTTGGCATAATCCATTCAGGAGGAAGTTTTCACCACCATTACCCTCATCCACACATACTGCCTCCAAAAATAAAATTAAAAATACCAAGAACTATCTAACAAGCACCGCAACCATGGCAATAATAAAAACAACACCAAAACTATCATCAATAAGAGCACATACACGACAACGACGACGACCACCACCACTACCACCACCACCAACAACAACAGCAACAGCAACATCAATACTTATTTCTTTATTGCCCACAAGGGGCTAAACACAGACAGGACAATCAAAGACAGAGAAACGGATTAAGTCGATTATATCGACCTCAGTGATTTACTGGTACTTATTTAATCGACCCCGAAAGGATGAAAGGCAAAGTCGACCTCGGCGGAATTTGAACTCAAAACGTAACGGCAGACGAAATACCGCTAGGCATTTCACCCGGCGTGCTAACATTTGTGCCAGCTCGCCGCCTTAACAACAACAATACTACTTCCACGAGAACCACGACCTCGGCAACATCAATGTCCTCATCAACAATTGATAACAGCAAGAGATGCAGCAGCAGCAGCAGTGTTGCAATAAGGAAACTGTTAGAAATAACAAATTACTTGTACCGATCTCTCTTATATTAAAATTATATTCTAAGTTTAGATATATTTTCGAAAATCACATTTCAGAAATTCTTTGAAAGATGGAGTGATGCACACCTTTACACATGTACAATTTCCTGTCCATGTCCACGTTTATTAAATACGAATATTTACTTTAACATAACGACTTATGACAGCGCATTAGATAAATTTAATATTGCTGAAATATCTACAAGATACGTCTACCCTTAAAGATCAAATTATATTAGAGTTCTTTGATTGCAATCGTAACACAAATGACTGTTTCCTTTGGTAGAATAGCCGTAAGGTTGTACTTAATTCCGCCAGAATCATGATGCTTCCCATCTATCTATCTATCTATCTATCTATCTATCTATCTATCTATCTATCTATCTATCTATCTATCTATCTATCTATCTATCTATCTATCTATCTATCTATCTATCTATCTATCTGTGTACTTGTCGTTCTGCTTGGCAGACTGCCTGTCTATCAGTTTATCTGTATGTATGTACGTATGGATGGAAGTATATAAATGAGGAGTACAGAGGCAGCCGACTATTGGTGAAGAGTCGTTCTATGTGTTGCCTGTCCTGTTTTCAATTTGTTTCGTTGTTTGCGTATTAAACTCATTTGTTTTCGTATTTCATGTTCTTTACTGTTGGTGACGTCCTGCACCCATATATGCATATATATATATATATATATATATATATATATATATATATATATATATATATATATATATATATATTATATATATATTATTTATATTATTATTTGATTGAAAGCCACACATCCATTTCCAACTATGTATGTGTGTATATATGTATGTGAGTATGTATGAATAGATGTTTGTATATATGCATTTGTATGTATGTGTATATACATACATGCATGCATACATACATACATACATACATACATCCATACATACATTCATACATACATACATACATACATACATTCATACATACATACATACATACATACATACATACATACTTACATACATACATACATACATAAATACATACATACATACATACACACAAGACTTACGGAATGGAGTACGGAAGATCCGGTCTACATATGTTTCATATCGTGCGCAACCTCAGAAGTGGTAAAATCCAAGTGAGGTGTATACCGCTGGCTAATCTTCAGGCCAAGTATATCTTGATTATATTAAAGGTTACATTGTCGCAAGGAGATACATGCTGAGGCAAAGAAGATTCAATCAGAATGTGTAAGAGCAGAGTATGAGAGGAGTTTATTAATGCAGGAAGAACTACGTATTAGAAGGGAAGGAAAAAGAAAATATAAGGGAATGAGAGGAAGGAGGAATATAAAGGAGGTCAGTTGACTGGTAGTAAATAATAGACTTGTTTTGGCTGAATCACAGAATTTAGTAAGGAGGTAGGTATTTGAAGAAAAGATAATCTGGAGGGGAAAGGATGGGAAAATATTTTTGGTCGTGAAGGAAAAAGAAAGTGTGTATGAATAAAGCAAAGTAGAGTAAGGAATTTAAGCACGGTTATTTGACTGTTGGTATTCAAAGGGCAAGGCGGCGAGCTGGCAGAAACGTTAGCACGCCGGGCGAAATGCTTAGCGGTATTTCGTCTGCGTTACGTTGTGAGTTCAAATTCCGCCGAGGTCAACTTTGCCTTTCATCCTTTCGGGGTCGATAAATTAAGTACCAGTTACACACTGGGGTCGATTTAATCGACTTAATACCTATGTCTGTCCTTGTTTGTCCCCTCTGTGTTTAGCCCCTTGTGGGTAATAAAGAAATAGGTATTTCGTCTGCGTTACGTTGTGAGTTCAAATTCCGCCGAGGTCGACTTTGCCTTTCATCCTTTCGGGGTCGATTAAATAAGCACCAGTTACGCACTGGGGTCAATATAATCGACTTAATCCGTTTGTCTGTCCTTGTTTGTCCCCTCTGTGTTTAGCCCCTTGTGGGTAGTAAAGAAACGGGTATTCAAAGGGCTTCTTTGGTGAATCACTGAAATTAGCTGGGAATTTAAAGAACAACTGCAAAAAGAAAAAGAAAAGCAGAGTATGAAGTGGCGGAGGTGTATGTAGGCGTATGTACTTGTAAGTTTACGCATGAAGCGGGTAGGAGGAGGAGGAAGAGGAGGAGAGTGTTGAAATAAAAGGAAAGAAAACATTTCTTTAGATGGGAAAGAAAGATACGGAGAGAAGTTTGCAACTGATAATCAAGGAATTAAAGGAGAGAAATATTGTTGGTTTAACACATAGTGGGAGTGAAGGTGAATTTTTTTCAGCTTTTCTGCTTATCGTTCTTCGATATCAAAAAAATCCGCAATCGTCCGTCTCAGTAAACCACTATTGTCTCTGAAAGTTGTTTCTTTTTATATATTCTACGGATTGCTTGAAGCTAACTTTCTTCCTACACCTTGACCCCAGATCTAAGATTTATCTATATCATTTTTCCTGTCCTTCACCGTTTTCTATGTGTGTGTCTCTCTCTCGCTCTTCTTCGTTTCTCTTACTCATTGCTCACACGTAACGATCACCCATCTTTCTCTTCCTCACGTGATCGTCTTTCTTTTCTTTTACTACTGTCGTAAGGACAGCAAATATCCTATCTTTCTCTTATATCTTTTCTCTTGTCAAAGAAAATATTTCTCCAGAGTTCGGAATTTTACCCTCGTTCTCGACTAACGACCTTCCATGTTTGTTTTCGTTCGGTTTTCTTGTTTGTCTCCACTGTCTTGCTTTTGTTCTCAACTTTGACCCTCCGTAAGTTCCAAATTTTATTTTGGTACGTATGGGAGCAACTGTCTTCGAAGATTCATATTGTCGTTCAATGCTCGAAATGGGGAGTTGACAGACAGGCGACAACTGAGGAAGAGTCATTCTTTATGCTACTTATCCTGTTTTCTATTTTTCTTTCGTTGTTTGCGTATAATACTCATTTGCTTTCGTATTCTACTATAGCCTCGGGCTGACCAAAGCCTTGTGAATGGATTTGGTAGACGGAAACTGAAAGAAGCCCGTCGTATATATATAAATATATATATATATGTATATGTATGTGTGTGTTTGTGTGTTTGTCCCCCAACATCGCTTGACAACCGATGCTTGTATGTTTACGTCTCCGTAACTAAGCAGCGGTTCGGCAAGACGGGCCGATAGGATAAGTACTAGGCTTACAAAGAATAAGTCCTGGGGTCGATTTGCTCGACTAAAGGTGGTGCTCCAGCATGGCCACAGTCAAATGAGTAAAACAAGTAAAAGAATAAAAGGAAAGGAGAGCACGCTTTAAACATGGATACCAGGAATTTTTATCTATCCCACATGGACACTATGAAAATAAATAAATTCTGTATATTTGTGCCATCGCACAATAAAATCGACAAACATGTGTTTGTCGGTTTCAAGGAGACTTCGGTCGCACAACAAACACAAGCAACAAGTCTAAACAGTATTTATTCAACTCGACAAACCAAAACACGAAACACTTGAAACCAAATCAACAGAACGCGTAAATTTACTGGCATATAACATTTAGAATGGTACACAATCACACAGGCCTTCACTAATGGCCTGCGTACATTTACCTTATTTGACATCGCAGAATTTTACTATTAAAAGCACACGCCCGTGTTAAAAGTAAAGTCGAATGTAAAGTCAATTACGTATGAATGCGAAATTTGTGCCGTATATTGGACTAAATTATTGTGCTAAAAGAAAACTCAGCCTTCAAATGCCGGCGAAGAACAATGATTTGGCTGAAATTAAATTATAGAACTCTACATATTAGACATAAGAAACACAGAATCTAGAATCTTAAGATATTGTCAAAATTGGTTCATAATTCTAGAGAGGAAGATGGACAGTCATATACTATATAATTTCAGGAAAATTGCATTGACAGCTTTTAAAAATGTTAACTAGGAGTAGCTGTGTGGTAAGTAGCTTGTTTACCGACCACATGGTCCTGGGTTCGGTCCTACTGCGTGACACCTTGGGCAAGTGTCTTCTACTATAGCGTCGGGCCGACCAAAGTCTTGTGATGGGATTTGGTAGACGGAAACTGAAAGAAGCCCGTCGTATATGTTTATATAAATATGTATGTGTGTGTATATGTTTGTGTGTCTGTGTTTGTCCTCTCAACATCGCTTGACAACCGATGCTGGTGTGCTTACGTCACCGTAACTTAGCGCTTCAGCAAATCAGACCGATAGAATAAGTACTAGTCTTAAAAAGAATAATCTCTGGGGTCGATTTGCTATGATAAAAAATAATACGATCAAAAATAAACTACAAATTCGTCTAATAACTTAAAATTTTATAAGTAAAATCTACTCACAATATCATGGTACGCCGCCACATTTGGAGTTAATGCTAGCGCAAGTCTCGCAGCTTCTGAAACAAAGGTAAAAATGTATCTTCTTTTTCATATACCACAACAATCATCATCCTATACAGCTACATGAACTTAACCAGAAGTTCAGATTTTCCCAACTTGTCAATTCCTACACGAACATTAACAGTAGAGCCAGAATCTACTTTAATATAGCATCGAAGATCCCAAGAGTGTATCAAATATCAGATGAAGGGGAAAAGTATGGATCTCATAAAATCACATTAGTAGTTTCGTAGCTTTGTACCAAGGAAGGGATTGGTCAAACTGATCCATTTAGATTAAGCATCCATTTAGAATTGCAAACAGTTTTTGTCGGACTAAATACCTACAGAAGAAGCTACTTTAAAGCCAACAAACAACAATATATATATACTAACTTCTTGAATATCCAAGAATCTGTACCCAATATCCAAAAGCCTGTACTTCGTAGTCTGCATTAAGTGTTCAACATTAATTGCCTTTTCCCTAAATATTGTATGGTTTCAAAGTATGTTGTGCCTATTAACTTTCACTCATACAGTAAACTAATACTGTTATAAGATCTGTTTATATACCACGTTCTTATCTTCATCCATTTGTGCAATTTTGTAATTTCATCATAAAATCATCAAAAGAATTTTCTCATGGAATATTCTGATACATGTTTATTTATGGAAGTATATACTTATATTATTACATAAATTTAATGCATTTATGTATAACCAAATATAAATCATACAATTCTCTTGAAACTTCTCCAATAAGTATTGTCTGTGTGGTAAAGTTTCAAATACACTATCAATCATTTGAGAAACGGAAACGAGTTGATGAATTTACATTTAAGAAACTTTACAAGTGTTCATCATAATAAAGTACTATAGAAGTAAATTCCACCACTCGTCCCAATGTAAATTGTTGACTCTAGCAACAAGAGAGGAGAACATCATTTACCAGTGAACTCTACTCGTAATAAGGGGAGAAGTAAAGAAAACATCTGCAAACTTAGGCCTGTGGAACAGCCCTATGGTCATACAATGTTTAACGCCGAAAAAAAAAACTTCTGCAGATTTATCGAATTTGACGCTGTTATCGATTAGATGTCGCTCATGAATTACAACTGATACACTTAAGTAAAGAAATATAACAGCTTTCAACGAATTCGGCATTGAGATTGAAGTGGAAGTAAACTTGACATAAGTAAAGCTTTTCGGTGTTACACTTTGCTTAAATTTATATCATAAGATTTGTTAACCATTTGCATAATCAAGCATCAACGTATACATTCATGGAAAACTGAATCCCCTTCCAAAACGTCATGTGAGATACTCGGAACAGCTTCAACAATATTCTCTGTATTTGCAAAGTGATCCGCATGCTACGAATTCGCTGGATATTACCACTAGCCATGCGAGAAACAATGGAAATGGTTACCGGAGACCCAAGTCAATCACTCCGCGTGCGAATAGAGATTTTACAAAGGGCAGTACAAAAGTGAGCTTCAAATGTATGAAAAACATGCATTACCATATAATTACCGGATACAGCAGAGACAAGATCCCGGCATGCAACTTCTTAGTGCCTTTGTTTTCCTTTTTATTACTCTCTTTAACATTAAGTCCCCTCCTTCAAACAGCCACACAATCGAAATCGACGGGAGCGACCATCATCATTATATATATATGTATATATATATATATTATTAGTGAATTGAAGAAATGGAGTTGAACGAAGATTGAACAGAATTCCTTTTATTGCATTCTACACATGTTTCAAAAGCCACAATTTTCCAAATTCTGATTAAATAAGGATACCATATTGTGGCTTTCTCTTCAGGAAAAAAAAAAGTTCAGCCATGGGCTCTTAAAGAGCCTCCTCGTTCAAATTGCTTTGCTGCGCCTCTGTTCTGTTTTGTTCTGCCAACGGAATTCCTATTTTTTTCCTGAAGAGAAAGCCACAATATGGTATCCTTATTTAATCAGAATTTGGAAAATTGTGGCTTTTGAAACATGTGTAGAATGCAATAAAAGGAATTCTGTTCAATCTTCGTTCAACTCCATTTCTTCAATTCACTAATAATATTAAAATTCAATTATCCGCACCAACGCACGGTTGCAACACCAAATGGTTTTATCTCCGACCGTGCTTTCTTCTGCTGTGATTTTTGCTACCAAGGTATCGGTTAAACTTTTGATTAATCTGCAACAAGATTATTCATCTATATATATATATATATATATTCAAGATGTGACCGCGTGTGTACCGTTGGCGATTTTTTTCCCTCTGTCTTCCCTTCTCTGGATCTTTCCTTCTCCTATGCTTCCAACGAAGAGCTCCGCTCGAAACGTTAAACCCTCCTTCTTTCCTTCTTTCCCCAATAATATTATATTTGTTCCACGTCCTGGCGTTGTTGTGTTTATTTTGTGCTTTCATGTTTGGATTAACTTTATATATATATATATATTATATATATATATATATATATATATATAATATATATATATATTATATATATATATATATATATTATATATGTATGTATGTATATATGGAGAGAGAGAAAGAGAGAAAGAGTTCACATACAAACTCAGAATGTATCAATATACCAGGAAATTGTAATTTGCATTGATTTGCACGAAATGATTTTAGCCACTGTAATGATTTCTTACACAGGTGAGACTCAAGGCCAAAATTTTGGGTGAGTAATCACTCAATTATATCGATTTTCGGTTTTTGACTCTTAATCATTTTATCGATCTCGTGAAGATGGAATTCTATGTTGGCGTAGTTTGAATACGGAACTTGAGGTCCGTAGCTAAATAGCACAAAGCATTCTGGCCGGTGCCCTAACAATACTACCAATCGATTGTAATCTGATTATCTTCCCTATGAAATGAAGCTATGATTACTTATAACTCTGTTCTACATTTGAAGCAAAGATATTTATTTTAATATCAAAAGTTTATCATGCGAATATATCTAACTAATTGAGATCCTGACTAACATGCGATTGCAAATATTTTAGTCAAAAGAAAAACACAAACAAATATCGAAAGTTAAATCAGTAATAACAAAATTGACTAATCTAATATTTTAGATTCACTATGTTCAGAAACATCAATTCCTGTTTACTGTGACGTGAAATCAAGTAATTAAGATTTTATCCGTTTGAACACCTGAAATTTAATAACAAGTTTGGAAACATAAATATTAAATATATCACAAATAGATTTTTTTCATTAGTAGCCTAATTGCCTGCCATCTTTTCTCTATATTGGAATTTATTCAAAGACTGCACAACAGGAAATTGTTGAAAATATATAAATAAAGTAAATGTTTATGTAGACGATAGTCTCTTTTAACACCTATGTGTCCACGAATGGATAAGAAAACTTTATGACTGAGTCTCTGAGTGTAATAACTGTTTCAGTTATTAAACTGCGGCAATGCTGGGGCACCCCCTTCTAGAATTTAAGTGGAACGAATCGACTCCAGCACTTCTTACTTGTTTTAAAACCTAGTACTTATTATATCTCGCTCTTTTACAGAACCAGTAAGTTACGAGGAGGTAGACACACCAACATCGGTTGTCAAGCGGTGGTGGGGGACAAACACAAACACAAAGACACACACATACACACACACACACACAAACACACGCGCGCACACACACATATAATATATATATATATATATATATATATATATATATATATATTACGGGCTTTTGTTAGTTTCCCTCAAACAAATCCACTCACAACGTTATGATCGGTTCGAGGTTATAATAGAAGAGACTTGTCAAGGTGCCATGGAGTGCGACCGAACTCGGAACCGTGTGAATCAGAAGCAAACTTCTTACCATACAGTCAGCTAAAATGTTTCAATTCAGAGATTGTGACTATGTAAAACAAACTGGCTGTACGCTTGAAATCGACATTTGTATATGAAGTTCAAAGTTTTCTGGCTAAAATGAAGCATCGGTCGGATTCTACGGCGAAACTGACTGTAATACAGTTGTATATTTAAGAGATGAGGAATTATGTACAATATTTACAATTGGCGGATATTTGTCCTCATCTTGTTTGTTGTTAACACAACATTTCGGCTGATATACCTTCCAACCTTCATCAGGTGTCTTGGGGAAATTTCGATCCTGGGTTCTCATTCCTAAGGTATTTTTCGATATTATTATCATCATTATTATTATCATTATTATTATTATTATTGAGTGAGAGAGCAGTACATGTCATCAAAGTGACACTGGGGTAAAATATACGAAGCCCAGTATACCCATCATGACTACCCGTCTGATAAGGGTACACCAGACACAGGCATCACAACCATATGTGCACGACATGGTGATCTCATATCAAGATAAACAGCACATGACCTTGCAGGTGGGGCCCAGTTAGAATTTTCTTCTGGTCGAGTAACCCATCCTGCTCAAAAGGTCCCTGAATAAGGGTTGTTTAAGGACGTTGAACGAAACACCCATGTTTCCAGAGGTGAATTATTCAAACCCCAAAGAATCCTTCTCAACACATGGCTATGATGCTCCCCCACTACTTCTGCTCGTGATGAGAGATACACATATCGTCAGCCACTAAGGGACATGCTCAACTGGTTAAGGTCAAACAACTGACAAACAAATCTGTGCTATTGAGCAGAATATTTGCTGTAGCCCATCTTTTATACCAAGACAAAACAATGTACATGACAACACTTCCAATCAGTTAAGATCAGAAGCCATGAGAGCCACTGTCTGGTACTTATCATCATCACCATCATCATCATTATTATTATTATTATTATTATTATTATTATTATTATCATTATTATTATTATTCAGGTCACAGACTGGAATCGAACTCGGAATCTTGGGGTTAGTAGCCCGCGCTCTTAACCACTACTCTATATGCCCACGAGCATATGGCTTGACTGTAATCCTATACAAACCTTTACAAGGTTGTAGGGGAGAGTTCTACACTCCATTATTTAAAAGCATGTAGAATGTTAAGTGTTGTCACTATTCGTAACTAATCTGTGACTGTCACGACATTCTACACAAAATAGCAAAGAAAACTTGTGGAAAGTGAGTTCGTAAAACACATTATCAGTTTCACCATACAAAGTATCTCATTGGACGTATACGGGTTTCTTTGAGACTAATACTTTTTTCCAGATTGGAATGAATACCTTTCACTCATCTACGCGGTTATTCCAGTAATTTCGAGCTTAATAAATAGCTTGGGATTTCTCCTCCTTCGTAGAAACCTCAAGTGTGACAGGGCTTTATACTCGATCACAATGTCGTGGAACAATTCCTTCGCTCTTATCTCTCCTTTCTCCTCTCTCATATGGACATACATCATTCTAATCTTTCTCTTGGTCTCTTTCCCTCTCTGAATTAATAAACACGCATATAAATATACGAGTATATACATATGCACGAACATCCATGTGTAATATAGCCATTGTTTAACAGTCACTCATAGTGGCCTTTGTGTTTTCTAAAGGCGGTTATTTATTAACTGAATAAATATGTCAGTGATGAACACGCATTCTAAACCTTATATTTATCCTTCACATTTACGTTATATATATTGCCATACAATATGGGAATCCTTTGATTCTCTAAATACAGATCTGATTTAGTTATACTGGATAGAACAGAACTGTAATCTGTCCGCAATATCTGCACAGCAAGTTTTACTTATACAACCTTACCAAATAATTCTCTCGTTATATTCACATTCAAATTACCTCATCGCAACCAGAACGCGATTTACCAGTTTTAACACCGAATGCTAACATATATCACAAACAAATAAACGGCGATGTGTGGATGATGAAAAGTGAGGAATGTTATTAGCTTCTCTGTCGTTCAACTAATCGTAAAAGGTACGTGCAACTCACCCCAACAAAATGGAATGCTTCCTTGATCAGCATATATATATTTTGCCAGTTTCCAGTCAAGTGTCAACTTTTGGTTCAAGATAGAGTAACTGAAAACACTAATGCTTAGTTGTAAGCCTCTTATAAAACAGAAAATCTATCTTCGCGATATATCAAGAAATACAACGCAGGTGACCATTTTTCACCTTTAGTCAAGCAAACAGACCCCTGGACTTATTCTTTGTAATACTAGTGCTTATTCTATCAGCTTCTTCTGCTGAAATGCTAAGTTACAGGGACGCAAACACACCAACATCAGTTATTAAGTGATGTTGGTGGTGGTAGTGGGGGACAAACACACTCACACAAACACACATACATAAATATATACATAAATATATACATATACATATATATATATACCGGAGTAAACACATAAATGTAAAACAAGGTGGAAAAAAGAGCACTCAAATACCAGGTAGAGTAATATGCTTTATTTAAAAGCAGCAGAAAATTCAACAAAACCTGTTACTCTGGGTTTCACGTTCCCGTTCGTCGGACAGTTTTTGCTAGAATATATATATATATATATATATATATATATATGTACAATGGGCTTCTTTTAGTTTCCATTTACCAAATCCACTCACAAGGCTTTCGTCGGCTTGAGGCTATAGTAGAAAACACTTGCGAAAAGTGTCATGTAGTGGGACTGAACCCAGAACCATGAGGTTAGGAAGCAAGCTCCTTACCACACAGCCACACCCGATCATCTGAAGAACAAATACAGTAACGTTTACATACAAGGCATTTCCAGAGGGCTTACGTTCAGAACTTGCAATAAAAACCAGATCATCTTAACTCTGAACGATTCCACCGACAGCTGAAAATATTCAGATAAACATTGCCACAAACATTTTTGTTTCTCTTGTCTTATTTTGTGGTTTTAATTAAATTGATTTGACATTTCATTTACTTCTCAAGGGTTTTTTTTTTCAGGTATTTTGTATTTCTGTTTCCCTCTCGTAGATACCTGTATTCAACAGACGCACACGCACACATGCTCTTTTATACATAAACATTTGTTTATATTTACATGTTTTTAATACTTCTATTCAATAGTCAACCATCCGGATTCTCATCTGCAAGAAGACTCCGGTAGAAAACTGTTGAACACATCTCCACCGCAAAAGCCTTGACATTATTTATAACCAACCAGCGACTGCCATGATGTTGAGAACAGAAAATAAAAACACGACGATAATACAACATATTGACTCATCGACACAGTTATTTCCCCCAAATCAAAACCCCGTTGGATCATTTAAGGATGCAGTCAGGACCGCCATATTTACAGCAAACGGATGACTACTTCTCGCGCGTATGTGATTTCTTTAAATTCTTTCAAACTTAATAACCTAATTTTCTCACCTTTTTTAATGATTGCCATATTGCTATAGAGCTTTATAGCTGACTGCACTGCCAAGAAAAGGCACTTCTCCCTCATCCTTTACTCATTCTTCCTCTCTCGCTAACCCACGATTAGAGACCTTCTCTATGCAAACATACTTTCACGTCTCTTCCCCCCTCTCTCTCTCTGAATTACTCTTTTAGTCTTTTACTTGTTTCAGTCATTTGACTGAGGCCATGCTGGTGCACCACCTTTAGTCAATCAAGTCGACCCCAGGACTTATTCTTTGTAAGCCAAGTACTTATTCTATCGGTCTCTTTTGCCGAACCGCTATGTTACGGGGATGTAAACACACCACCATCGGTCACCAAGCGATGTTAGGGGGACAAACACAGACACACAAGCATATTCACACATCCATATATATATATACATATATACGACGGGCTTCCTTCAGTTTCCATCTACCAAATCCACTCACAAGGCTTTGGTCGGCCCGAGGCTATAGTAGAAGACACTTGCCCAAGGTGCCACGCAGTGGGAATGAGCCCGGAACCATGTGGTTGGGAAGCAAGCCACTTACCACACAGCCACTTCTATAGACATTTACATATATAATTATAACCTATGCTTAAAAGTCATTTATGCTATACTGCCCTGTTCTTGTTTCCTATTGACCAACGCGATCCATATATGTCATTACCAAAATAAATATTATGATTAAGAAAAGCATTCTACATTCTTCATTTTCGAACCCTTGATACATGTGTAAATCTCTACAAGGCTCTCCATGCATTTTTCCCTTCATTTGGCCGTTAATTCCTCATTCTTGAGTCGGCATAGTCTTTGTTTCCAATCCTGTTCTCTTCCACTTCCTCCCCTCTTCTAACTATATAATTATTATATTCGAACTCTTTTCGGCTTTATCATTTAATACAACAGCAGGGATAACCACTATGTGAAACTTGCAACAACAATGTCCCTGCAAACAAGTGTGGAGTTGGCTACCAGTTTCTCTATTATGAGTTCAAAGAATATAATCCATTCCTATGCTTTATTTAGACATGCTGTAATCAGCATGGATAAAACTGCTTGCTGCAGGCTGGCTTTGAGTCTGGTTAATATCCTTCTTGCACATAAAAGCCTTCATCTATCAATGAACGTTGCACAATCTCCTACACACTGCTATCAATATTTCACTATGCAAATAAAATAAGAAGATATAAATATCTAAATTATATTTGTGATACTAAAATGTGATTTGAAATATAATTCAGTGAGTAAGCAATTTGATTTTATGCATATACATGTATATAATTTTGACTAAGAATTTATTTCAATCTTTGCTTATTCGTTCATTTCTTTATCTCTCCGTGTCAGCTACATTGGTCGTTATTTCAAACTATGTACGCTCATCTACCATATACATATAGGTATTAAATATAAATACATAAATACCCATACACACAAAAGCTGTATGTATACTTTTTTTTGCGATTTCCGCATTCAATAAACTAAACGAATTTTCTATAAATATCTAAAAAAACAATTAATTAGAGTTTCTCGAACAAAGAAATACAGAAGAAAATCCCGAATGGTTCACTGCATAAAGAAATTTTGGAGTAGCAAGATTTAAATGTTTGGAACGCAATACTAACAAGACGATCCATATAGATATACAGGTCCCGAGAGCCTCAATCCCACATTTTGCAGTTGAAATAAGTATAAAGATATATTATCGAAGTAGAAACTTCAATCTTGCAAAAAGCAAATATATTATAACAAAACTTTCTGCACATGTTCTTGATCAGCTTTCTTATATAAAGGGTGATCAGACGAAGTGTAGACATATATTTATTTAAATGACATCTCGATTCAAAATGATATACCAAATTTAAATATGCTCAAATAAAGCCCAGAAAATGTAGATTAAGATGCTATATTTAATTTTCAATATATTTACGCTTGGCAGAGACTACATGCCAGAATCTAGGAACATCTTGGGAGCAAGTGATACGAACATATTCTTCATAGATTTCCTCCCAGCATTTTCACAAATGGTGCTCCAGAGCTCTGAGACACGTGTGATAATTAGCACGGACTTTACTCTCAAGAATAGACCATATGCCAAAGTCCGTCGGATTCACGTCGCTGGAAGAAGGTAGGGGAAAGAATTCTTTCCACCAGAACGCCTTGAAATTTTCTCGACACCATTCTTGGATATTTTTTAGTCGTATTTTTGAGCCACATGCGCCATCTTGTTGTAGAGTTACACCTTCGTCCCTTATTGTTGCCATAACACCGAAAGAATAATCTTCGATCTACAGAAATATCCTCTTTATATTTACTGCATATATATACATACACGATCAATGCGTGGATGCTGGAACGCATGCACACAGAACAACTTTTCATCTGTGTACAGTATTGGTGGCTGCGTGCCATTTCTCAGCTTTTGCAGAAGCTTTGGTCTTTGCAGTCTTTTTTTCTCTAAGTATATTAAAAGGTTTTAAAAGAAATTTAAGGTGTTAGCTATCTGTCTATGTATGTATGTATGTATCTATCTATCTACATACATATATATAATACATATACATACATACATACATATATATATATATATATATATATATAATATATATATATATATAATATATATATATATGTGTGTGGTGTGTGTGTGTGTGTGTGTGTGTGTGTTGTGTGTGTGTGTGTGTGTGTGTGTGTGTGTGAATCAAAACAGTTTGATTCAAATTAATTGGTACTCTCCGAGGGTTTCAAGCGTGATACTAATCTTCAGCCATTTTGAATTTGAATTTGAAAATATTTAGTGAGAGAGGGGGGTTAGAAGAATGAAGAGAGGGAGAGAGGGTTAAAGAAAGGAAAAGAGAGAGAGGAGAAGAGTGGAACGAATGAGAGAAACACTGAGACAGCCTATATAAAAAAAAGTCAGCTCAAATCACTGACACCAAACGGGTGTGGCAAACCTGTAGTCCGTGATCCTCTTTTGCACAAAAAAAAAAAACAAAAAACAAAAATAAACAAACATTTCACATGAAATGAATACGAACATTAGAGCATTATGATTAAAGGTATTTATTTAGTATTAGAAAGACGGCGAGCTGGCAGAAACGTTAGCACGCCGGGCGAAATGCGTAGCCGTATTTCGTCTGCCGTTACGTTCTGAGATCAAATTCCGCTGAGGTCGACTTTGCCTTTCATCCTTTCGAGGTCGATAGATTAAGTACCAGTTACGCACTGGGGTCGATGTAATCGACTTAATCCGTTTCTCTGTCCTTGTTTGTTCTCTCTCTGTGTAGCCCCTTGTGAGTGGTAAAGAAATAAGTATTTATTTTAGTATTAGAACAAAGACTTTTTGCAACAATGTATAACGATAGAGTTCCTTCTCTGAAATACGAATGAAAGATATCAATCTATTAGAATAATAAATAGAATCGAAAAGTAAAGCATGGAAAAGTTTCCATGGATGTATTTAAACCATTTGTTATCATTTGACATAAACTAGGAAACATAAATTTACTGCTTAATAATTGATCAACACTTACGTGCCTACATAAATAAAAACGCCTACATAATGGTACACAAGTAAACAGGAATATGTGCGCGCCCGATAACATATTTTAATGGCTACTTGAATACAAATGTCCATCAGCTATAAGTAACTTAGAATGCGGATTGAAACAGATGAATGAGATTATTGCTGCACCATTTATGTTATTATAATTTGTAATAGATCTTCTTACATTTACGAGAGTAAACAACGCAGATAGCCGTTGCAACTATCAACAGCGATTATAAACACAACGAAAGCCATTGTTTGAAATATATTCTTAAAACACAATTGTATTAGTTCTCTTGTATTAGAAGGATTTTACAGAATCAGAGCATTTTTCTGAAGGTAGATATTCTTTCGCATCATATTGCAAGATTCCATTTCAAAAGAAGTCATAAAACGAAGCTTACAGAGAGCGAATGGTAATAAGACAAAACTAGAGAACTTACGAATGCGTATATGAGAACAAAATTCTCGCTGATATACGATAGAATACTGATAGCAGATCCCTGTACCGTATGTCAATAATATTTATGAACAGTCATAAGAAAAGATTTATTCTCCTTCGTGTATGATTTGCTTTATTATGTATGCCCAAGATTACAAAGATCTTCGTCAGTAAAAAGTGAATAACCTTTCAACCTTTCAATCCTCTCGTTTCTAAAGTGCTGCACAACTGAGAAAAATAATGTAGAATTTAACTCAAAATGTTTGTGTAATATTTGCTTGGTTCGTATTAGAGATAGATATATAATTTTAAGCCAAATAAGGTAAAAGGATAGATATAACTTACGTAATATGGAATGCGTTATGTAAACTATAATATAAACACTGAAATGTAATAGAATTTATCTTCATTAAAGATACACATTATCTCCTGGTCTATCATAAATGAAAACACCATGCGAGTATGGTGTTTGTGCAGAGTATATATTTTCTCTACGGTAACTGCAGTGAATTTGCCTTTAGAACTTAAAATATGTCACAAACATATCTCGACCAACTTAAATTCATTTATTCTATGTCACTGCTTGGCGCTGATGCTGCTTTTTTCCCTCTTTTATCCGACCATACGGTCCACTAGCGTAGATCAGTCGTTGATGTTGATTGGTTTTAGATAATGGTATATGCTTTGGATTATCTCTCATCAGAATTTCCTTTTGCGGAAGGCTTTAAAGCCAGAAACACGTACCTGGGAATTCTCTAGAGAGAATCATTCGGCAGATATTGTTCGTAGCCTGATAAAAAAGCATACAAATACTAGAATTCATTTATTATCTTATTTATCACCAAATGTTATTATGCACCAGTGATCGGTCAAATAATGCATTTTCTAATTAATGACCTTCATTTCTTTTGAAACGATCACAGACAAGCAGCAAGACCACTTCTACGCTTGAAAATAACAGTTTCTAAACATTCACAGTACAAAATTCATACAGGGAGACATTTGAAGGGAAATATGTTAGAGAGTAAATAAGAACCATGATATTGGAATAGTATATTTTCTTATCACAAAAGATGTTGACTACTGTGAGAGTGGCGTTGGTGGATAGAAAGTTACTGGGAGGATGAGGGGCACTTCCATTTTATAGTTCATCATTATTAACAGAATCCTTAGCACGTACTATTTCGTCTGCGGATACGTTCTGAGCTCAAATTCCGCGAGGTCGACTTTGCCTTTCAAACTTTCGGGGTCGGTAAATTAAGTACCAGTTGCATACTGTGGTCGATCTAATCCACAAATCCCCTCCTCAAAAATCCAGGCCTTGTGCCTATAGTAGAAAGGAATATTAACATCTACTTCTGTGAACTTACCCAAAATTGTTTGATGTTTATGACACAACATCCTTGAGCCAAAAATTTGTATTCTTTGAGATATTTTCAACTAACACTTATTCAGAACGTTGTTCGAAATTCTCTGAATGCATTGGTTCACTGTCTAAAAGGAGAAATGCTTTATTGGAATCTTATTTATCACTGTACCTTTCTGCAATATGACAAAGATATTTTTGAACCATTTTTCAAAGAAGCTCATATTAATCCTGAAATTCGTATTTGAATGATCAACCCCCGTCATCGTAACAGATGGAGTGCCGAAGTACCTAGAGAGTTCCTCTCCGAGGCACAAGTCTGGGCAAGGTTGTTTATGGAAGACTAGCAGTCGTCCATGCATACCAGCCTCCCCTCTCCACACCACAGACATTATCCAAGGGAAAAGGCAAAGAGACCTACACAGTTTGGCACCTGTGACATCACAACTCATTTCTACAGCTGAGTGAATTGGAGCAACGTGTATTTGTTTCAATCATTAGACTGCGGCCATGCTGGAACGCACTGTTGAGGAAATATAGTCGAATTAATCGAGCTAGGTACTTATTTTTTAAAAACCTGGTACTTATTCTTTCGGTCTCTTTTGCCGAGCCGCCAGGTGACGGGGAGGTAAACACTCCAGTACCGGTTGTCAAGAGGCGAGGGGGGAAATACAAACACAAACACACAAACACACACACACACACACATACACACACACACGCACACACACACACACACATGCACATACAATGAGCGAAGTGTCTTGCTCAAGAACAAAGCACTCAGCCCGGTCCGGGAATCGAGCTAATTACCTCATGATTACGAGCCCGACATCCTTACCACGAAGTCACACCTAACATTGGACTCTCACCTTCTCGGACAATTAACCCACTTCTCTAACTTTTGAACACCTTGGTCTTTTCTTTTCCTTTCGTAATTTGAATATCTCAAAAGATTTTGTTTCAAGTTCGGATGTTAGCATCGTGATCTTTTCCAACCATCCACCCTCCCATGATTCACGGCTGCAAGCCTGAAAAAAAAAAAAGAAAGTTTTCTATTCCCCCACTTGCATTTATTTATAACATATGCTTTCTGACACCTTCATTCGCACCCACTTACATCATCTCATGCTCACATTCACACTATCTGCTTAACAATTACAGACACACCAAACATCCTCTTCAACCCTCACTACCAAACGACATCTTTCTTCCACACTAGCGGACGACGTCTATACGCATGCACACACCCCTAATTAAGCCCGCTCCCGTAAACTCTGACACATGAATCTACCCATCCACTTCCACCCTTCCTGACTGCTCACACAGAACGCCTTTCGGCCTCCTTTCTAACCTTTCATATTCCTCTTATATCTTTTGCCCCTTCAGTAATTAATTTTTGTTCAGAATTTTATACATTATTTTTCTTTTCTATAAAAATGATACTTCCCTATTTTTTCATCCTATGCTAATTTTTTTTTGTATTTCTGATGGAGGATTACCATACGAAATATTAAAACAATCCAGTCAAGCGTTAACCTAATACTTTATTCATCAAACTTTGTTCTGCGTTCTTTTTTATGTTCATTGGCCTTGCACGCGTGCGCACTCCTATATAAATATAACTATAAAATTACACACACACACACACACACACATATATATATATAAATATATATACCGGAGAAAGCACATACATTTGAAACAAGGGAAAAATTAGTACTCGAATATCGGACGTTGAGTAATATGCTTTATTAATAAAGCTGCAAAGAAATCAGAAAAAACTGTTACGCCAAGCTTCTCGTTTCCGTTTATCGAACAGTTTTGGTCCGACGAACAGGAACGTGAAACTCTCAGTAGCAGTCTTTGTGATGTCTTTGCAGCTTTATTAATAAAGTATATATATATATATGTCGAATCGCTAGCTTCTGCACGCATTTCTTTTCTCTCCTTGTTTCTCTCCGTGTTTCTTTTCTGTGTATCTTTCTGTTGAAGAGCGTAGGCTCGAAACTTAAAAGACTTGTTTTATTTATATTCCTGAGCGCCATACTAATACAATTGTTTGTTTGTACTTCACCTGCCTTCGTCTTTTGTTTATTTTCATAAAGCTTCCCGTTATATATATATATATATATATATATATATATATATATATACATATATACACACATATAAATATTTATACATATATATGTGTGTGTATCTAAAATTTAAATCTTTGTATCTTGTGCTTTATCTACGAAAAGAGGTAAAGTTTTTAAAAAATGGAATCTCGAGTTCTTGGCAGAAGGAATTTCTATAAGCTAAATATAGGAAAAATATATATAACGACAGAAAATATGGCTTTGGGTGGCAGAAACGAAACGAGAACGGCGTGACGCAAAACTGTAAACATTGAAATTTGGAAGCAGATTTTCTACAGAATGTTCAATGCTCTAAACACAGAAATACAAAGAAATTAAATCGAAGAGGTAAAAATAAAAAAGGCAAGATAGTCATTCAATCATACTGGCTTATGTTCCGAATATTTCCAATTCTGAGGGTTTCTTGAGTAACAACTGTAAAAAGAAAAACAAACTGCTCCAGCAAACAGCTAGGTTATCCACATGGTGTCTGCTGGCGTCGCACTTGTCCATGCAGCAGATGGATTATTTCTTTGTTACGTTGTCTTCATCTTTAAGGATAACGGGCATCCTGCAAGGAAAAGATTTTCTTCTTTTCTTCTTCGTCATCTTCTCGAGGAGCTGAATCGCGGCTTTTGTAGTAAAGGACATAATGAACTTTAGAAAACTTAAGGAATCACCCAGTGCGGTACTTTCGATGTTGAATTTGATACTTTCGTGGAAGCTGTTAAAGGGCGCATGTAACCTGTTCTCTTTTTCTCTGGAACTAGTAACCACAGGTGAGTCAACTCCGTATTTCAAATACAATATGATGTTTCTTCCGGACTTGTGTGCTATGTGTTCTAGGTCAGTATTAGAGAATCTAGGAATCGTTGAACGTAGACACCATGGGAAGGCCACTGAATTGCTGGTGTCTTTGTGCCTAACAAGGTGTCGGTTGGTGGTGCCAAAATTTACGAGAGATCTGAGGTTTGTTGTGAGGAACTCTGCTGCAGGTTTCCTTCCTCTCTATTGATTTTTGGATTGTCTGTTTGGCTTCTCTTGAGGGTTTGCTCTGTAGATGAAATGAGAATCCAGGTTAAAATCCACCATTCTGATCACTATTTCTCATTGGGAAACTTGTGATGGCAATCTATAAGTTATTAGCTGCTCTCTAAGTGTCGTCTACGCTTGGTATAATTCGTTAGAATAACTCACTATGATACATCAATTTTGGGGAATGGAAATTTTCTTACTGTCGATGATCGTACGTTTACTTGTCTTAGAACACTTTTGTTCCTTTATACTTTTGTGAGACAGCAGAACAAGCCCTAATTGACAACCGTATACAAATGGAGGGTAAATACCTGATGCACAAATTTTAAGCCAGCATCTGTATAAGTATATATATATATATATATATATATATATATAATATATATATATACATATATATATGTATACATACACATATATATATGTATACATACGATGGCATTTAAATTTATATATTTTCTTTTGTGTTTTTAAGAACAACTGAAGGCGTTTTAGTAGTTTAAATTCTTAATAACCTAAATGTATATATATTTTATCGTTGTTTATATGATATTTTATTAATCGCATTGAGCAACTCTAAGACGAGATTCCTTTCTTTTCAAGTTAAATACATTTTACTTTACTATTCTACTGTAACTTTAGACGAAGTTAAAATTAACTAAATTAGAGGCATTTCCCCCATAAACTTCTGTTAACGTTGATACGACCTTATCACTTGTCTTCAGTATAATGCCAAGTTTTCAGCTGATAGCAACGTCCATTCAATAGAATGTTAATTCCCTTTCCTCTGATAAAATCCATTCTATAGGACTAATTTATTTAGTTTATCTTCGGAAAGGTTTGCAGCAAGATAAGAAACTGAATTGCGTATAAGTTAAAAAGAAAATAAGACCGTTTTAGTGTTGCCAAATGCGATAGATGATATGGTACTTAAAATAGAATAAAAGGGGCTTGGAACTATTGAAATTTAAAGCAATGAAACTTCTTAAATAATTGTTAAGAAGTTTAAGAAAATTAATAAAGAAACGAACTCACATATACACACACACAGAGGCAGGCATATGTATGTATGTATATATGTATGTGGGCAAGGGTATATGCATCTACCTACCTACCCACCTACCCATCTACCTACCTACCCTCCTACCTACCTACCTACCTACCTACCTATCTATCTATCTATCTATCTATCTATCTATCTATCTATCTATCTGTCTGTCTGTCTGTCTATCTATCTACCTATCTATCTATCTATCTATCTATCTATCTATCTATCTATCTGTCTGTCTGTCTGTCTGTCTGTCTGTCTGTCTGCCTAACTGTCTGCTTGTCTGTCTGTCAGTCAGTCTGTCTGTCTGCATACAGTAACCTCTCGCCATATCACGGTTCACCTATCACGGTTTATTATTTAAGCTTAACATCGAGTCTGCCGTAGTGTTGTTTGACATTTATAATAAAATAAATACATATAAATTATAAAAATAGTAAAAAAAACATACAGGACAGTACTGCTTCTATTTTGCGGATTTTCAACTATCGCTGGGGGTAGGTTTGGAACGTAATACCCGCGATAGTCAGGGGATTACTATATATGTATATATGGGCGCGCGTGTTGGTGTAGACGCAATATAGAAAGAAAGGGAAGACAGAAAACCATCTAAGAAGTCAATAATCGGTGGTGCCTAACCAGCAGTTGTATATTGTGTCTATAGCTAAAACATTTAACCTTCTATCATTCATCTTGAAGTTACAGCAAATAAAGAAAACAGCATACGAAAATTTATAAATGCGAGTCGCAGCGTCTGTTAAAAACGACAAGGATTATGTGGGTTTCTACTTGAACTTAAATCTTCACAACAAGATTACTTGATGCAATTCTCGTCTGCAGCCAATGGCTTTATTTCATATCGATAAATGAATAAACAAAAACAAATTACAATTATAAAACTTCAAGTAGGATTTTTTTGATCATCTGATACCAGACTTTGCCTATGGAATATGAATGTATAGAAATCTATAAACGGTTATGAATTCCTACACATATTAAGTTTTGTGGAGATGGAACAGTTGAGAAGAGCGATGTGAACGCTTCCTATCGATCTGCCGGGTGTAAGCAGACTAGTGTGCATAACATTGGACCAAATTTGCTAGACAGATATCAAATATCGGTTTTAAATTTTGGTACAAGGCCAGCAATTTCAGGAGAGGCGGTCAGTCGATTACATCGAACCCAGTGTTCAACTGGTACTTATTTTAACGACCCCGAATGGATGAAAGGTAAGGACGATCTCAGCGGAATTTGAATTCAGAATGTAAAGACGGACGAAATACAGCTTAACAATTTGTCCCGCATGATAACGATTCTTTTTTACTCTAGGCACAAGGCCCGAAATTTGCGGGGAGGGCGCCAGTCGATTAGATCGACCTCAGTACGCAAATGGTACTTAATTTAACGACCCCGAAAGGATGAAAGGCAGAGTCGACCTCGGCGGAATTTGAACACAGAACGTATTGGCAGACGAAATACCGCTAAGCATTTCGCCGAGGCGTGGTAACGATTCTTATTTCTTTATTGCCCACAAGGGACTAAACATAGAGGGGGCAAAGAAGGACAGACAAACGGATTAAGTCAATTATATCGACCCCAGGGCGTAACTAGATACTTAATTTATCGCCCCCGAAAGGATGAAAGGCAAAGTCGACCTCGGCGGAATTTGAACTCAGAACGTAGCGGCAGACGAAATACCGCTAAGCATTTCGCCGAGGCGTGGTAACGATTCTGCCAGCTCGCCGCCTTAGACAAATGCCAAATATCAAATTTTCATAATATATTGCATATTTAGATTCGTAATTTCATCGGTCACTGACAGAAATACAAGGAGATTGAAGCACTATAAAATGTTAATCTTTAATTACGTTCAAATATTAAATAATTCTATACTCCCACATGAGTCGTTGATAGGTTAGCTTAGTTTTTCTGAACTATTTATCTCACATGTTGTATTACTAGTAACTTTCACTGAGAGTTCGTTTGTTTTATTCTTACGTAACTACACAGATTTAATGCAGGTATCAATATGGAAGTATATCTCCAATGCAAGCTGTCAACCAGCTAAACTTATATACGTATCAACGAAATCTGAATTGTAAATAATGTCTGGATTTTCCGGTAGCTGAACTATATCCCGTAAAGAGAGCCATGTTACGGCGAAGTTGAAATTGAGTTTCCAAAAGCTTGGTTGTCAGGTATTTAACTGAATAAAACCGAAAAGTCATGTTGTGCTAAGATGACAGAAGTTATAATTTTGTCTACAAATTTGACAATTTGCCAATAACTATAACGAAATCAAATAAACGAACAAGCTGAAATCAGTAACAAATATCGAAACAAACGCACACAGTTAACAGCATATAATGCTCGCCAAATATATGTGTTATATGTAAAGTTCAATAAAAGTAGCTAAAAATACATGAAAAATTGCTGTCCAAATATTTTCGCTTCAAATTATTTCTCTGTATTGATTAATGTAATTATAGGAGAAACATTATCTAATATATTTATTGTAATAATAAGACAGTAATGTGATATGGTTTTATGATTGTTTCTGTGCAAATTTATTCAAAATTTATGCATATTTTCTAATCATCTTTGAACTTATAAACGCTTACTCACATGCGTGTAAACCGGTTACACATTTTTAATCATGCATAAACACACACGGTTATGCATAAACACACACGCACACATACATAAATGATCATTCTGTAACGTTCGTATTTTACGCTTACATCTCTCTCTCTCTTTCTCTCTCTCTCTATTATATATATATATATATATATTATATATATATATATATATATATATGTATAAATTAGAGATAAAATTAGAGATAAAACCAATATTAGGCAACTCCACCGTTGGCGATTTTTATTCCTCCGTCTTCCCTTCTCTGGATCTTTCCTTTTCCTATGTTTCTGACGAAGAGCTCCGCTCGAAACGTTAAACCCTCCTTCATCCCTTCCTTCTTGAGTGTCTAATAATACTATATTTGTTCCACGTCCTCGCGTTGTTGTGTTTTCTCTTTGTGTTTTCATGTTTGGATTAACTATATATATATATGGTTGAAAAGGAACACACGGGTTGATATGTATATGGAAAAAAACTCAAGGTAGAAAATGCTAAAATTATTTTTTAAAAAACATTTCAGTACCAGTTTCAGTCATTGACACTTTTTCAACTGTAAGCATAGAAGAACAATTAAATTTTGGAAAAATTAAAAGAAAAGTTTTTTAAAAGAATATTTGCATAGTATTCAAATGCAATGGGTATGTTACTTGTTTCTGCCTGTCTCTGTCTCTCTTGTTTACTCTTGTTGGTTCGAACTCGTTGTGAATTCTTGGCAGAGAAGAAGAAGAAGAAGAAGAAGAAGAAGAAGAAGAAGAAGAAGAAGAAGGAAGAGAAGGAGAATAATAATGCGGGAATGCTATGATAGTAGTAGGATGTTAAATAGTCAAGTGCCCTGAATGTGATCCGTTGTGGATGGTAGTAGTGATTGAATTTATGAGACATCTCTTTTGGCTTTATTGTATATAATATTTGCGTAGGTGTTATTCTAAACAGTAGTAGTAGTAAAGTAAGGAAAGAGGTGGCGAAGAAAAGGAAGACATGCTAATATCCGGATAGAGTGATGTCGGTATGATGAGCTTCTTTTATGTTAGTTGTTGTAAAGTTTTAATTCGTTATAGAGTGTTGTAAAGTGGAATATGTCAAAAGGAAAATTTACTAAATCTCAAACAGTTGTTGGGTTTAAATATACCGAACGTAAGTACGAGACTGCTGATAATATATATAAATATATATATATATATATAACTTATTATCCGTGCAAATTCATCTACACAAATAACTCTCTCCAACTAAATATTTATTGTCACAGATAAAAGTATTAATTCAAATGTTCTGAAAGAAACCGTACGAACGTAAAATGTTAAGTCATCGAATTTAGAGCTAATTGGATAGAATTGTAAATTTTGCAAATTCGATGAATCCGTAAGACAACACAATTGATCTTTGATGAAAATTATATAACTTTAGAATGAGAAAAAGTTGAAGTCAAATGATTTATAAATGTTCATGTCAATCTGATGATCGGTTACATGAACCTGAGAGTACGAATTTGTGAAGTTTTTCAGCTCCAGCAGAAGGCTGTATAGTGTCAGAAGACTATTTTCTCCACTTTTTTGAATCAATGTACTCACAAGTGTTCATGAGTTTCCTCTTTATGTTAGAGCACTATTTACAGGAAGAAGAAAGAGCAAATGGAAAATAGAATTATACTCACTGAATTTTCAATTAAGAATATTTCTATACTGCTGACTAATCAATATTTAAAGAACATGTCTGAGAAAACCGAAGATTTCATATGCAGAATCAGGTGCTGAAAGAGTAAGTTTTCATTGACGAAGAGAATGGCTGCATAATAGCACGGAAAATAAATACGGATTTAAATCAAAGAATGTCCCACCAGCTATTAAAGATCAAGAAACATTTGGAGAGAACTGTTTAGTTTGATAAGGAAAATGAAATCCCCTTAAGCATATGATAACTTACAAAGAACCTTTAACGATAATTGTAATTTCGTACGGTATGCAAAGAAAATCCGCAAGACTATATTAATAATAATTCTATCCACACACCTTGTATCCTTAAGAATATATTTTGCAATATAGATAAGCGAATCTCCTGTTTGTAAGTGTCAAACCTGTTATGCTAGCAATGAAAATAGCCACAGGATAACACGCAGGATTATTTCCAGGAAGAATTTATAGTTCAATCCAATATATACTACGAATTTCAAAACTAATATAGCTAGGGAATCCTCAAATTTAGTATCAAGGTTGTTTTCCCAGGTGGGTATAACTATTATGGAATTTAAAGCAGTTAGCTGTTAGCAACAAGTTGATTAAGCAACATATTGTGAGAGGACTCGCTGAAGCCAAATCAAAAAGGGAACTAAGTGTAACTGTATAAACTCTAGTAACCGCCTCCTTCATGGTAATTTTCCGATCAAAGCAGTAATATATAAACATAATGTTCAAGTCGATACCAGCGCTGTGGAAAAAGAAAGCCTTACATGAACTTACATAGGAACAACAGAAAACAGATTCAGAACGAGCACCAAAATCCTTTGAGAATTTGTTCTCAAGAAATCTATGCAAAATGTACAGCAATTAAAAGAAGCCGGTTCAACCCCCCCCCCCAAAATCAGGTGGCTAACTTACTAATAAAATCCCATACAGACATAGGTTCTAACACCATTGTATGGAGTGCCCGTAATTTTTGTGTGAGAAGTATTGTATCCTGATTCGGGGTAAATTATTTTTAGAACAAAAATGTGATATACTGAACTGTTGCAAAGAAACAACGAAATTTTGAGTTTCGAGGCTCCTTCAGCTGCATGACTAATGCATATAACGATTTTAATCTCTCGCATATTGTTACAATTGTTGTTGTTGTTGTTGTTAGTTTTGTTTTACTTCTCAGAACGTTCGGTCTTGTTTGATCTGGTAGATTCTGTGAGAGCGGACAGCAGGTTGCTTTCGGCTCAGAGGTCTCCCAGGGTCTCTTTCCGCACATTATAAGCTTTGATATTTGATTTTTAATTATCGTGGGAGACATTCAACATCCAAGTACTAATCTGAAAATCCTAGCTGTCCTCAGCAGAACAGATTTTTTGGCTTGCTCTGCTCTCATGGCAATTCCGATTTCAATGACATATTTCTCAGATTTAGTTGTTAGTGCTTCGAATACCCCTGGAATGACAGACACTCTCCTCATAGTCCACATTCTTGCGATTTCATCTTTTAGAAGTCTGTACTTTTCAATCTCTTCTAGTTCTCTGTCACGCGTGCATCTCCGGGTATTGCAATATCTATAATCTTGGCTTCCTTTTTTCTTCTATCTACCACAACAATATCTGGTCTCCGAGCCTAAATTAGGGAGTCACATTAGACTGTAAAATCCCACAGTATCTTATGTTCCTTGTTCTCGGTGACTTCTTGTATTTCATGTTCGTACCATTTCCGTACTTTTTACATGGCCTCCAGAGGACGGACTTAGCCACATTATCGCGCCTCGTTTTGTAGTACTTTTGGGCCAGCTTGCTACACTCACTCACAATATGTGAGATTGTTTCCTTTCTGCTGCCACACATCCTACAAAGGGGCGATTGGCTACTCTATCTATTTGGAAATTGGTGTAAATAGTTCTTAGAACTTGTTCCTGGGCGCTGCATGTCAACTCCTCACTGCATCCTTTCACATCAGTTTTTCGTAGCCATCTTCAAGTGTTGATCTAGCCTTTTCCTTCGATTTCTCTGAGGTATTGCATATACAGTTGTTTCCTTTTCCAGTTGTATGCTCCTTCTTCTTCATCTTGCTTCTTAAATGCTTGTAGGTTCAGGAAATTTTCGATATGTATTATATTGTTAATTCTAACAGCGGCAAGCAAAGAATCACTCAGCCGTGTGATGTACATTTCCAGAATGTTCCCGTTGACAACACAGAACTTGCATTTTATGAAACTTCTTCTATCCCTGCTTCTTGGCACATACAGTCTGTCATTATCGCTTTTAGGGAATAGTTCCTTGTTAATTGTCACCACGTTTATTGTTTTCTTGTTCAATTCCTCAAGCGCATTCTTTCTCCACTTAAACACACATGCACCATATTGCATTAAGCAAACAACCCTGATGTCCATTGCCCTGATCTTGATTTTTCCATTGAGTCTACTTCCCATAATTGACTTGGTTCTTCTGAGATATTCTCGCCTAAAGTTTTCCTTCATATCACTTTCCTTGATTTTGTCGTATTCTGAAATCCCCAGATATTTATATCCATTAGTCTTATAAATCCTTGATTTCCTCACCGTTGAGTACCTCTACACCATCAGATGACACTACTTTGCCACTTTGAATTATAAGCATTCTTCTTCTTCTTCTTCTTCTTCTTCTTCTTCTTCTTCTTCTTCTTATTATTATTATTATTATTATTATTATTATATTATCATTATTATTATCATTATTATTATTATTATTATTATTGTTATTATTATTATTGTTTCAGATGTGCTGCTTATCTCCTTGTCCTATCATGGATTCCTAAAGATCATCGCATTTCATTCTTACACAGTTCTTTCTTTTACATAACATATTCATAATGTTTTCGCAACACCTTTTGCTTTCTCCGCTGGTCATATAAGGTTATACCTACGCTTTTTACTTTTAAGAGAGTTTTATCTCATTACACCTGCTTAAAATTATTGTTCCTGCGTTTTTTCCATGTCGTTTCAACTTTTAGAAATCTACTTTCGCCCGTTTAATTTTGATTAAATTTTAGGCCTGTGTTATCATTGCAGCCTGTATTTTTCTTTTGTTATTGCAGCCTGCACGTGAAGTGTAACATTGCGTCTTTCTCCATCTAATTCCTTTAATCATCAAGCATGCTTTTCGAAACTCTTACTTTCTTACCTCTGATATGTATGTATGTATGTATGTATGTATGTATGTATGTATGTATGTATGTATGTATGTATGTATGTATGTATGTATGTATGTATGCATGTATGTATGTATATTTGTATGTCATTATTCAGTTTTACTTCAAGATTTCTTGCCAATACAGAAACAGCCGGTTTCTAATCTAGATCCAAGGCCCTTTCATTGGAATTTCAACATCAACAGAGTATTTTTGTTTGTATGTATGTGTACGAGCAGATTTGTATGTTTTGTTTTATGTATGTATTCTCATGCATATAGTTGCATATCTAGACATGCTCATATATATTTAAATGACAAACTTCCGGAAAGTTTTACAGATGTTTACAGTTCCAGTGATGGATTAGATATGTAGTCTTTGAATTAGCATTCTCCTTTCTGGTTTTCAGAAGCCTAATTTCTCAATTTTGGTATTTAGACTGTGTGTTACATATTCCAGGGCCCCAATAATTACAGGTATAAACCTGAACTTGTAATCTGCATAGAGTAACTCTAGATTTCTCAGTAGTTCAGCGTAGGTGTTCTCTTTCTCACTGATCTTCAGCTTTATATTAACATCCAGTTTCCACAACTGTACACTTTCTCTTCTTCATCTCAAACCATTATATCAAGTCTATTGTGTTAACATTTTATAGAGGTCTTCACTGGGACATTCCACCGGTACTCCTCTTTATTATGAGTGGCTATGTTTTCCACTATTCTGGGGGTTCTTATTCCTTTGTCCTCCGGATTATCCTTCCGACGGATCTCGTTATATGGTATCCTAGCTACAACATCATGTTTCATCTGTAGATATTATCATGATGGCATTTTCGGACAACTTCTTATGATGTGGGTGATATCTTCGGTGTTAACTCCACAAAGTCTGCATCGGTTGTCACATTTTGCTGCTGTTCCTGCATCTCTATCCCTTTTGTGTATCAGGTATTTGGTTATTAATAAGGATTGCAAACGCATATCCTTCAAAGTGAGGGGTAATAATCCGGTTGTTGCTCCATGATAGAATGATTTGATGATCAATGTTACTACCATAGTTCAGCGTAGGCATTTTCTTTTCGCTGACACGAACGTATGTATAAAAAATTATGAAAGAATTTGTTATATACCGTGCTCAACTATACTACAATGAAGAAAAAAGCCTTCAGGTGAACTGACGGCGGATTTCATAAAGCATGGAAGTTTTGAAGGTTTTAGTGTCCCGACAGCTAACGACTGATGCGGGCAGTTTATTCCTTGCTTCAACAATTCTGAGCGTGAATGCTTACGAGAGTAATGGGTGCTGTGGTGTTTTGTTTTGGATTTTGTAAGCATGCCCAAGAGTGTTTGTCATATGAAATTCAAAACGTTGGTCAAGTTTAATGTTGGAAAGATGGTGGATAATATTATGGATGTCTACCAAATCAGTTGACATACATCTGAGCTTCAATGTATCCATTGTTTGCATGTATGCATGTATGTATGCATGTATGCATGTATGTATATGTATATATATATATATATATATATATATATATATATATATATATATATATATATATTTATATACATATATAAATATATAAGTGTATATATATATGTGTGTATGTATTAAGTGTGTATTTGTGTGAGTCTGTAATTGCCCCCATCACCGCTTGACAACCGGTGTTGATGTCTTTACGTCCCGTAAAGACATCAACGCTTCTGCAAGAGAAACGATAGAATTAAGTATTAGGCTTAAAAAATATGTCATCGGATCGATTTTTTTGACTAAAATCTTTCATGGCTGCGTTCCAGCATGGGCGCAGTCAAATGACTGAAAGAAATGAGAGAATGTAAAAACAGCCCCAAATAATTAAAGACAATAAAAATGTTTAGAAACAAAAAGAAATAATAAAACGTAGAAGGAATAAGGGAAAGGAATCCTGATGCTCTTCTGATAAATAAACTGAAAACAAATAAGACAAGAAATACATACAAATCCATGAATCTTCTTTAACTGAAAATTTAGGCGGTAAAGGTTACAAATTTATAAACCTATACATTCGTAAAGTCGAATCGTATATTACAAATGACAACGGAAATATAAATATACAGGTTTTCATTTGTAAACAGTGGATAAAATGGAAGTGTAGTAACTTTAAAGATACTTACTCAGTTAATGCAGAATCTTTATGTATTATGTTGCTAAATTATGTATTCAGTTACCTTAAATCATTTATATTCTGTTGAATTGTGATATTTGAATATCAGTGTCATTGCCCGTTGATTCTGAATGAAATGGCAACGCACACACACGCACACACACACACACGCACACACACACATACACACACACACACACACACACACACACACACACACACACACACACACACACACATACAACACGCACACACATTGCACAGTAGAAAAATTGCAATGAAGTGAGTTATGCAAAGTTGCGGACAATTTTTATTCTGGGTTAAGAAACGGGAAAAATTAAAAGACATCAGAATTTACATAATCTGCTTGAGTAATTGGCTGCAACTGACGTTCAAGACAACGTGAGCTTGCATACGTGGACAGGAAAAACTAGGAAGGAGAAACCCAGTGGAAGAGAGTAGAAAAGGGAACTGAATTTAAAATAGGAATAGAAGCGAGTGAAGATTAGAGAGGAGTAAAACATGAAGACGAGAGGAGAGCTGAATAATAAAAATCAGATTACTGAACTAAAGAAAGAAGGAGGGATTAGCAAAGAACATTCATTTAAACCCGTTGGTGCTATGGTTCTGAGTTTGAATACGAAACGATGTTTGTTCCGTTTCTTTGAGTGTCCGCATCCATGATGTGTAGGGATACCACACGATTATAGATGAGTAAATGAGTGACTACTTGTATTGGTGGAGGGCAGCAACAGGTTGGTCAAGTAAGCGTAGAAGTATGCCTTGTATGTATTTTCAAAAGCGATTAGCAAAGCGTAGGCTTGTTCCTCTCTTTAAAACCAATCAGCCGCTCGTCTTCCAAATATAACGCGCACTCATTCGTGACTTCCATTTTCTACTCTTTGATATCAGAACCACTTTGAATTTTACCGCTCTACCTCTCGTTGCATTGAAAGATGTCAATCTCAACAACCTCGCAGTAAAAGGTTTCAAAGCGATGATCCATACTCAACCAGAGACTTTTAAATACACTCAACGACGATATATGTCTTTTACAATAACAATACTAGAGCCATCACTGGGCCTATTCACCGTACAAAGTTTTCCAAAGCTCCTACTGCATATATTCTACTCCATGTAGTAGTTCTTCAAACTTTTCCGCTGCACTTTACACTGAAGAAAAAGGCGGTTACCTTGGCGATTGCTTTCGTGAATACATTCGAAGCACATTCTTTCCCTACCGTCATCTTACAGTAGAATCACTGCATTCTTTCTCTCGATTTCTACAACAATGCAAGCCTGGCCGACACAAACAACCACCAGTATACTTGGGTGCTGTTTAGTATGTATATGTATATATATATACGCTATGTTGGATCGTTAGCCCCTACACGCATTTTTTCTCTCCTTGTTTCTCTCCTAGTTCTTTTTCTGTGTATCTTTCTCTCGAAAGATACACAGGCTCGAAACGTAAAAGACTTGTTTTATTTCTATTCCTGAGCGCCATACTAATACATTATTTGTTTGTACTCCACCTCCCTTCGTCTTTTGTTTATTTTCGTAAACCTGCCTTCGTCCTTTGTTTATTTCCGTAAACCTTCCCGTTATATATATATATATATATATATATATATATATTATATATATATATATATGGATTGTGTTTCACTACAGCTGTTTCAAAGGTGTTTTTTATTCATGAATACAAGTGTTATACCACGCTCAGTTGTTTGGTCGGTAGAGTAAAAAATGCCAGTTTTTACTTGTTATTGAGATGCCCAAAAGGTTTAATTCTTACATGCATTCACCAGATGAAAACGTATTTCTTGCATGGGGTAACAAATCAATTCATGACTAAAACAATACACGTCTGAAACAGCTGTAATGGACCACAATCCATCTGTTGTTATTTACATGATATTCACCAAACTGGGAACCTGCAATTCGATTGGATCTGGAGTCTATTGAGTGTAGTACAATGGGTGCAGTGTTTGTACCGATGTGCCACCTTGAGGACGCGTTGTATGTTCAGCCGGCAATTTTTGATTCTCTGCAAAAAGGGTGTATAAAGTCGTTTTTATTTTAGTAAGCGAAATCACCGATCCAACCTTGGCGCTTTACTATTTAAATACCTGATTCGCTTGAATCTTGAAATTTATATATATATATATATATATATTATATATATATATATATATATATATACGTAATACATATATATATATATATATATACGTAATACATAATACATATATACATACATGCATACACGCACACACACACACACACACACACATATATATATATATATATATACATACGTAATACACAATATATATATATACGCACAAGCACATTTATAGATATATAGAGATATACATATATATATATATATATATACACATACATACATATGCACATATATCTACATATGAAAGTGGGATGACTGTGCGTGAGTGTATGCGTCTGTATATGTATACGTATATCTAAGTGTGTATATGTGAGTGAATATATATGTGTACATGTACATATAGGCACATCCTGCTAATATTTAACGCTCAAAATAATTAAGAGTACAATGTAATCATTGATTTACATGTTTAATTGAATAATGACTGATATTCAGGAAATACATTTTCCTTGATGACGGTCAGGCTTTTATAGAAAATGTATAATTTTCAGTTACGGTATATTCATACCTGTCGATCGGAGAAATCAATAAGCAAAATAATATAATTTGTTCATATAAGTACATTTATAAACTATTGAACGTCAATTATCATTGCAATGTTAATTTACAATTTTATTATATATTTTTTGTATTTTTGCAAATAATACGACTGGAAGCAACTCTGTCTTTATACATTTTAATCATGTCTTTTGATGGAATAGTTTGTAGTCTGTCACGTGAAACTTTTTTTTCTGTTTTGGAATATGTATACATTAATGTATGTATGTATTAATATATATATATATATATATATGTATACTTATGAATATGTATATATATATATATATATATATATATATACATATGTGTATAGGTATGTATGCATATATATACATATATGTATATACACTTATGAATATGTATATATATATATATATGTATATACATATGTCTATAGGTATATATACATACATATATATATATGCATATATATGTGTATGTATACTATGTACTTGCATATATATATATATGTATACATGCATATATATAGATTTTTACACACATATATGTGTATGTATACATGCTTATATATATATATATACATATATATATATGGAGATGTGTATGCATCGTGTAAATGTGATTGTAAACATGTGAACACAGTTTATAAATGATATACATATATACATGCGCTTATGAGTTCATAACCAATTTATATAAATATGCAATGATTACATACCTAACAGTACATTCATATTTATATTAACAGTAATGTGTGTAAATATATAATTATGTGTAAAGTCGTTAACAGATCATTCATGTAGAAATTCAAGTTTTCTGTCTTACACTGTTTTGATTCTGTTTTATATATTTACGGAACCTTTCATTATCTCATTCACGAGTTCGACACATAGGGAGATACCTCTCTAGTGGACAAACTCGAAATTCAATTTCTTTTTATGAAAATGTTATTTCAAAGAGGTATTTTTTTATTTGGCTTATCTCCACGTGCTTTTATCGTCTTACAGTTTATATGGAACGGTACGGTCAACAGTGCTCACTGTAAAGCTTGTACTAGTATTGTTATCATTAGCCGTTTGGCGACGAATGACACCATATTTAGGACAACAGATAAAAATAATCTTTGAAAATGCACGTCTGAAATCTCGCATCGATAGAGCATATATGATTGGATTCATTCCTGAATTAATATATCCGAACCAAGTGAAAACTGGAAAGAGTACTTCTGGATAAACGACGCACGTTTTGCACAGTGCTAATAGGAGATTAGTTATAAAGAAAGGGAGCCAACAGAGAATGAAAACGCCTACAACAATGCCAAGTGTTTTTGCTGCCTTCTGTTCTTTGGCAATCTTACTTAGTTTTTTACTAATTGCAAAATGTCTAAGGCGCTTTGTGATAAATTTTGTTGGCCGTTCTCCTGCTTGAGCACGAACTAAGTGAGCAGGACTGCCACTATCACTGTCACTTGCATTTCGTTCAGCGCTTGTGTCATTTTCATGTGTTGTCCGCTTCCGACCTCCTCTGTGCATCCGAAGTGTCATTGCCTCTCCATCCATGCTACTTGACATCATTACTTTGCATCCCATTTTGATACTTCGCGTTTGAGCCACTGCAGCTTTGTAGATTTTATAATAAACGAATAGCATGATAATGAGGGGACAGTAAAACGATACACACGATGAAAATATTAAATACCCCGTGTCTTCAGTGAATATACACTGGTTACTCGGCAAGTCTGGGGGTGTTACAGCTCGCCACCAAGCAATAGCTGGGAAGGATATCGTTGCCGAGCATAACCAAACTCCAGTTATAAGAAGGCTTACCTTACTCGAAGACATTCTAATTGGATAAGAAATTGGATCATTAATCGCCCAGTATCGGTCGAGTGAAATTACACATAAATTCATGATGGAAGCAGTACTTGCCAGTACGTCAAACGAATGCCACAAATCACACCAAACAGGTCCATACAGCCAAACATTGTTGGTCATTTCGTGACTAATACTGAACGGCATTACAATACCTCCTACCATAAGATCAGCTACAGCCAGAGACACAATGAAATAATTTGTCACTGTCCTTAAATATATTTCCCGAGTAACTGCCACAATAACTAGAATGTTTCCTACAATAGTAATTAAAGAAAAAACGGAAAGCAGTATGCCAATACTAGGGTGTTTTAGTTCGTAGGTGAAACCCTGTTTTGTAAAGGATGTGTCATTGAATGCAACATCATAATACTCGAGCAATGACGTGTTTCCTGTATCATTGTAGGCTCCTGCGTGATTCAGCATGAATGGTCACTCCCACTGTCTTCGGATTACGACGGAACAGAGCAGGTGACACTTGGTTTTCAGCGGAGAGCTTTATATTCTCCTTCAGCTTTTATATGGCGGCATGGAACAAAATGAAGATACATAAATGTTTATGCTTGTGAATAAATAAGTTACAATTAATCCTCTTTACTGTTATTGGCCTGCTTTATCAATGTATTTTAAACAGATTTAGATCTCATTTTAACTTCTTTGCAAGGATATGTGTAAATATATAAATATAACAGTATGATATAAAGGCCTGTAAATTATAAATATATATTATTTATTAAATAAATTATATAATTAATATTCACTCTTAATATATATGGAAAATAAAATGAATTTCTCTATCTAAATAGATAATGCTACAATAACGGAATGCCGACTACTATATCACAGGAAATAGAATGAGCCTAGTCATAGCGAGTTGTAGGTTTGATTGCTTTGCTTTTCCACTTCATAGGCCTTTGTTATTTAGCCAGAGAAGATTATCATTTAGCCATAGAAGCTTATTGTTTCATTGAAGCATTTCTATTTTAACTCAGAAAAATTAGAGATCTAATAATATTTCAAATAAAAGAGAATCTCAAGTAACTTTGTAAACATTGTATTGTCATAGCGGAATATTGAATAAAATGCCGTTTTGACTATTTTGTGAAATACGCCTTTAATTGATGGTAATAATTATGATATAACACAGAAAAATACATTTATGAGAGGACGTAAGCATTATTATGACAAAATGCTTTCATAATACGAATTATTGTCTGTGTATTTAACTATTAGTGAAATTTATTTCGTAATGAAAATCGAGATTTAATAGATACTATTAATAATAGATACTACATAAGTAATATGTAGCAAACTTCTCTTGATATATATACATGTGTGTGCGTGTGTGTGTATTATTTTAAAATAATGCTCGGGATATAGTGGACAGGCTTCTGTAAGAAATATTATGCAATGAAATTGATAGATATAATTAATCGATATTCACTTTTTCTGTTTGTTTTAGATGCTTATTTAAAACAAAGCTCCTAAGTGACTATGTGCATCCTCTTCTGGAATGTGTATTTTACTTGTTTCACCAAGTAATTGAGGTAATTCGATATGGAGAGTCGAGGATATAAGAAAGTGTGTTTTAAATCTGATTTCCACTTTTTGTTTTTATCAAATGAAGATATTTATACAGTTTCGGTGCATGCCACTATTCAAAATATAAATGTTGATTCGAGTATATTTCATTATCGCGTGTTGCATGGAAAGCGAGCAACGTTCCTTTGTAATTTGATATATATTCCATGAAATTATGAAAATTTAAAATAACTGATCCCATTTATTCTTGTTGTTCTTCCTTTTATTATTATTATTGTTGTTGTTGGTGGTGGTGTTGATATATTTGTTGTTGTTATTCTTACAGCTGCTGTTTATTCTGTTGAATTGGTGATTCTGAAGATGATGAGATTGATGAAAATTGCGCTACTTTGACGATTCTTGTTTCTTTTTGTTACTTCTCTTCCAACACATTCAGTGTTTTTTTTCTTGACATTTTTTGTAAACAATGCAAGTTTAATCAATACAAGTTATTACTTCCGTTGCATTAGAAGAGTCGTATTTGCATTTTAACTACATGTTGAGGATATTTTTTTGGTCGGTTCATCTGCAACATCATTTGATGATTTCCACTGATGTGTTCGTATAACTTTATTATTCGATGTGCTTTATATTTTACACAAGTGTTTTTATAAACAATAAATAGTAACCATTTCGCAGTTCTCCTATTTTAATGGCTTCCAAAGCATTTTACTGTGTTTGGCGAGTACGTTTTGATGAGAGCGTGTTGTAAAATAGTGACTTTTCTGCTTCAATGCCTCCGTTAATTTTCCACACGTTCAGGAAGCTACAAAAGTTAAATGAAAAAAGATTACAGAAAAGGCGTACAAAATTTAATTTATACATTTTGTAATTCATAAATCACGAGAACAAACGGCACGAATATAAATTATCAGTGATCGAGAGAAACACAGAAAGTCAAAACAGATTTTTGTTAAAAATTCATTTCTGATTCAAAGATTAAAAAAAAATGGCTCATATGGACTGAATTTGTTAATGGCACTTTCAAAACACTGGAATTGTTAAACGAATTTCTAAAACATAGCACAGTGAGAATCTACTATATGTATGGCAAGCTAACTAGGAAATTTCTATGAATTCAGTCAACCTTTCAGAAATCCCACAATATTGTTTTACGAAATGAAGCACACAGCAAATATTTTACTATTAACCGCATTATATTTAAAACATAGGCTGGTGACGACTGTAATACTGTTGGTGAAATCTTATTTAATCAGAGCTGGGCCTGAACAGTTAAATAAGAAAATGGG
>NC_042998.1:31580784-31593284 GCF_006345805.1 Octopus sinensis
AATTGCTCTAGATTTCTCTGGTTATGCCCAATAACGGACTGCAAAATTCTTTTATCTCCAATAGTAAATAGTTTCACTTTTAGAGATTAACACGCACGTTTCTATATTATGTTTACACAAACACACAGGCATATGCTTGTAATGGGGCAAAAACGCACAAATAAAAATAATAAAGTTATGAATATAACACTATATGCAATCAGATAAAAGCTACAATCACTCAGCCATGTAGAGCAATGAAACAGGACACATACACACACATGCAGGTACATTTACACGTAGGCAGATATATCAGTAAAAATGGGGCAGATATGAGATATATTCAAATTATTTAGTAATGAATCATTTTTGTGGGTTTGGCCTGCCTCAGGAATAATCAAATTGTGCTGCCTACTAATTTCTATAAAGAAAATGACAAGAACAGCTGAATTTGATTTTTTAGATTTCGTTATACTAAGCCGGCGAGTTGGCAAAATCGTTAGGGCGCTGGACGAAATGCCTAACGATATTTCGCCCGTCGCTACGTTCTGAGTTCAAATTCCGCCGACGTCGACTTTGCCTTTCATCCTTTCGGGGTCGATAAATTAAATATCAGTTGCTTACTGGGATCGATCTAATTCAATGCCCCCACTCCGCTTCCCCAGAATTTCAGGCCTTGCACCTATGGTAGAGATGTTATTCTAAAATTCTTCTTGACGGTTGCAATACTTTAGAAATCACTTGACAATCTATTTATTTCAATTCAGCTTAAACTTCATCTGTTCTCATAATAAACCTGACCCAAGGATTTCCAACTATATTCTCTTGCCTAATTATTCAAAGGTATGATTGGGGGAAGACTTGGCTCTTTTTTAAACAGATATAAGAAATGCGTAAGAAAGCCCCCAATGGTTTCCATTCTCACAATATTCTTTTACATAAATTCAGATCTCCAGCATAATTGCAGCTGAATAATACAGACGTTAAGATAATCAATGATATTTTGTTTCTAGAGCGACATTATCCAACTTGCCAAAAATCACAGCATAATAAAATTACGATTTCCATTTTCCACCATGTCGTAAAAATCTATATGATGCTATCTGCAGATGCCTATCTAATTGTTCTCGAAGAAAATACATGATTGGAATTCAATTTTTATATGAAATTTTCACAAATCATACTTCGTAAATTCTTTTCTGCTCTAAGCACAAGGCTCGAAATTTTTGGGGAGGGGACCAGTCGATTAGATCGACCCCAGTACGTGATTGGTACTTAATTTATAAACCCCGAAAGGATGAAAGGCAAAGTAGACCTCAGAGGAACTTGAACTCAGAACATCGCTAAACATTTCACGCGGCATGGTAACGATTCTGCCAGCTTGCCACCTAATATATCTAGTAAATTAAGGCAACTAGTTGGCCGTATTGTTAGCACACTGGGCAAAATGCTTAGCGCATTACGCCCGTCTTTACGTTCGAATTCAACCAGGTTGAATTTGCATTTCATCCTTTTGGATTCAATATTAGTATCAGTTGAGTATTGGGCTAAATATACTCCACATGTGTAATGATGGAGTTGTCTTCTGCATGTGTTTACCTCGTGTTTTCGGTATATATTACAGCTATATAACTATGCATTCTCTAGCGATCCTACTGACGAACAAAATTAATTTATTTCGTCATTAACAGCGAAGCTCGAGTATAGGATTAACTAATTTTTTATTCACTCTGGTGCCTACGAGCAGCGTGCTAATCTTATGCCATTTTGAATTTGAATGAAAGTAGTTGATTGTTATTACCGTAACGAGGGCTGCGATTGGTCGAGGAAGTTAGTTTTCCTACTAACTACCATCACTGATACATGGTTGTACTAACATCAAATCACGACACCACTTAACTTTCCTCGATCAATCGCACCCTACCTTACGGTAATAATCAATTTCTTTCATTCAAATTCAAAATGGCTGAAGATTAGCTTGAAACTCTCGAGTTTGAATCAAACTGTTTTGCTTCATACATTTTATTTCCAATAAATGTGTTGAGTCTACTTCTTTCGTTTGTCCACTCACTCGTATGTATATATATATATATGTGTGTGTGTGTGTGTGTGTGTTTATCATTAAATATGTGTACGCATATGTAGGCATGTATGCGTGTGTGTATATATATATGTATATGCACATATGTATATATATATATATATATATAGAGAGAGAGAGAGAGAGTGAGAGAGAGAGGAAGAGAGGGAGTTTCTAATGTAAAACATTTTTCACATATGCACAGTCACAGATGCAGGTGTACACAGTGTGTGTATACATGTAATACGCACGCACACACACACACACACACATACACACACACACACACACATATATATATATATATATATATATATATACACACACAGATATGCACCCGTTGTTTTGAGAAGTACGTTTGATGTGTACGAATATTGGACGTTCCATGAAATTTCCATTTCGAATGGAATGACTTAATGGCATGAACCATCTTTCTCCTGCTGTTTGATTCATTCTCTTTTTTTTTTTAGTTTTACGTCATCACTTGAAGCCGAACTTAATCACCAACCCCTACACTACTTTTTGCTTTTCACAATCTGATAACTTTTCTATCAATTCTTTTTTTAAAACACACAATAAAAACATGTACGTGACACTGAAAAACTATGCCAAAAAGAAATCAAAGGAAGCGAGTAACACCTTTATGAAAAATAAAATAAAATTTCTTTACTACCAATAACAGAATAACGTATAAAAATATTACAGAATGTAATTGCAATTGGACGTTATAAAACTCCGGATTTGATATCATTTGTTTTTATAATATAATTACAAATGTTGCTGTAATATTCTATCCTGCTAACATATCCGTGATATTTAGATCTCTCCATTTATCTAGTTTTAATTTTATTGTTTTTCAAATACTGCGTTACGGTTGTCCCTATCCTTTCTTTCTTTGTTTTATTCTTTTGGTCGTTCACTTCTTCAGTAATATTTTAGTATTTCGTTTTTTACTTTATTCCCTCCATTTTTTTCATATTCTTCGCTTCCTTGCTAAAGTGCAATTTTTCTCTGTCTTTGTGCAAATCTTGGCTTCGTTCATTTGTTTCTCTTTCCAAAAGTTATCTCGTGTTTCTATTTCATTCTCATTTTACTAACGTTTTTTGGTTTCTGTGTAAATCTCAGTAATTCATAATTTTTATGTGGATTTTTCATATCGCATCATATCTATCTATCCATCTATCTATCTACCAATCCTTCTATCTATCTTAATATCTATCTATCTATCTATCTACCAATCCTTCTATCTATCTTAATATCTATCTATCTATCTATCTACCAATCCTTCTATCTATCTTAATATCTATCTATCTATCTATCTATCTATCTATCTATCTATCTATCTACCTATCTACCAATCTATCTATCTATCTATCTATCTATCTATCTATCTATCTACCCATCTATCTATCTATCTATCTATCTACCCATCTATATATCTATCTATCTATCTACCCATCTATATATCTATCTATCTATCTACCCATCTATATATCTATCTATCTATCTACCCATCTATATATCTATCTATCTATCTATATCTATCTATCTATCTATCTATCTATCTATCTATATCTATCTATCTATCTATCTATCTATCTATCTACCTATCTACCAATCTATCTATCTATCTATCTATCATCTATCTATCTATCTACCCATCTATCTATCTATCTATCTATCTACCCATCTATATATCTATCTATCTATCTACCCATCTATATATCTATCTATCTATCTACCCATCTATATATCTATCTATCTATCTACCCATCTATATATCTATCTATCTATCTATCTATCTATCTATCTATCTATCTATCTATCTATCTATCTATCTATGTATCCATCCATCGATCTATCTCTTCTTTTCCCTATCTCTCTAGCTGTTTATTTGCCTGCTTGTTTGTTTAATTCATGTCGCCGCCTCTTCTCCTCCGTTCACCTAGTTATCAGGCGTTCGCTCTTTCTCTCTTTTCTTCCATTCCTATCTTCAATCTGCCATTTTCATTTCATAACTATACTTCAAACTCCCTTTGTTCTTTCTAGTTCTTCCGTTCATTTTTTATCCGTTGATTTTTCATTTCTCATTCTTTCAAATCAGTAATTTTATACCCTTGAGTGATACCCAGCAATATACATATTTCATTTCAATATAACTGAAAGAATTATATTCAACAGGTGATTCATATTGTAAGAGCCAGTTCCCAGCAGCATCGACATTGCTGTTGATGGAAACTGACATAGGACATATTTCATAAAAGAAACAACACGGAAACCTTGCTTGAAAACTGAGTTAAGAAGAGATAAAAAGGAAAAGAAAAACAGTGATACCTGGCAACAATAGACAAATTACATAGTGTCAAATATATACAATCGAACGAGAAAATCAATCGGAAAGGATTTTCTCCAGAGTAAATATAAATTCTCTGTCTCTCTCCACACACACACATACACACACACACACGCCCACACACACATTAATACATACGATACACAAAAGGACATCCGCACAAGCACTACAATATGAATAAATGATTCGATGGAGAAGTTCCTATCTTTTAATGCGTAGGTATGTCAAAAGATTTGAGATTCTCATAAAATGAGTGGATTTGAAAATTATGCAATTAAGAACGAGGATCAATTATTTCCATTTCCGAAATCTATTTGAAGTGATGGTTTGTTGCCAGCTTAATGTGGGAGTCCCAGGAAAGGGAGGAATGCTACTGCTATTTAGCCACAGGAAACACTGTTTCCAGTTCACTATGTGACACAAACGTTTTGTGTCCTTTTTTTCGAACAGAGGAGATAAGCACATCCACCCAGCAAAGCCAGCATCCAGAGACTAGTTTCAGAGTCATTGCTCATCATCAGTCTGGAGGAGCTTGGCTTGCTAGCTGTCGATGCTTCTTCACTTTTGAAAACATAAAATTTCAAGTAAAATAAATTCACTGATCTATTTAGTTATACAGGAAAGGGTTCTGGATGTCAAGGAACCCTAAGTTAGTAAAATCAACCCCGAACGATCATTAGGTATCGTTATGAAAAACATGGAAGAAATAGTACTAACAATAGGCGTGTATTTTTATTTTTATACACAGACACGCGCACACACGCGTTGTTGTTTTTTGTGGTTTTTCTTCGTTTTCTTTTTGAGGGGATTTACTATAGATAGATATACATATACATATATATTAATATCTATCTATCTATCTATCTATCTATCTATCTATCTATCTATCTATCTATCTATATATATATATATATATATATATATATATATATATAGAGAGAGAGAGAGAGAGAGCGTGTGTGCGTGCGTTATGTGTGGTGTACAGAAATTTAATATTGAGAAAAGTCGTCAGAATTTTGGAAAAAAAAAATCTTTTTATTTCTTCATTATTATTGACAAGTTCGAAAAACGACGAGAGAGAAAGAGAGTGAAAAGAGAGAAAGAGATAGAGAGAAGGAGAAAGGGGGGAGAGAGAGAGAATCTGGTACCCATATATATATATGTATATAGATTTATATATATATTTATGCAGACAATTTTCCAGCTTTATATATATATATATATATATACAATCATACATAATATGATTATACGAAGGAGAAACTTGGGAATATATTGCAAATACTTGCAATTGAAATGTCGTAGTTGTAGTTGAAATCGATGTCACGAAATTTGGAACAATTTTTATTATCATAACGTGTAATTAATTATGATACGTCGTGTATATTACATTAATTAGCCAATAGGGAAGCCATTTTCGCACATTTGTTTCAATTAGATATTGATTTGCTTCTTAATAGTAATAAGACACTCACGAAAGTATTGATGATCATAACTTACGATATCTTATACGTCATAATTATAAAGTAATATGCATTTCTAATTAGATATTATAATTTATTTCTGTCAGTTTGATGATCGTAATTTTGTTCCAGTTTTTAAACTAAATTCTCTGCGCAACAGTAATAATTATGATTTATGTCACAGAATATTTGAAACGAATTTATGTCACAGAATTAGAAACGAATACCAATATTCTTAAAAGATATGTTTACGTATGATTTTTTTGTGATTTAATTTTAAACCTTGAATATATTTATCATTTTCGTTTAAATATCCTGAATTGTAGATGTGACCATCTTGATTTTTTATTTTTAAGCCAATGAACAGATGATAGACTTCCAATGAAAGCTGACGTTCAAAGTGTTTACTACGAAGGGGTAAAAGCGAAAAGCAATGCTTTTTACTACTATTTCAGATATTTCCTTCTATTTATGAAAGAATATAATATTGGTTTGAAAATCTAGCACAAGGCCAGCAATTTCAAGGGATGGATTAAGTCGATTACATCGACCCCAGTATTTGATTGGTACTTATTTTATTGACCCCTGAAAGGATCGAGCCGGGCAGTTTGAAACAATTCGAAATGCAATAAGAAAACATTTACTTCTGTCGGCAAAAGTGAAATAACATCAACTATGTCGTAATATGATATTCATGGGAATAGAATTTCAATTATAGGAATTTAAAATATTACAATTTAGTATTAATTCTCTTAACCTTCTTAAAATATGGAAACAGTATTTTTCCGATATAGTGTTGCAATCAAACCTAAGTTACAATTTGCTGCGCACATAAATTCATCGGTAATTTTATTCTCACGAAATTATGGAATTGTACAAGGAGAGTGCAAATTAGGCTAAATTCTTCGATCATTTTAAAATTGCTGCCAGATATTTAAGTGACTTTCTCAGAGTTTACTTTGTTGTAAGGATTCGGGCCAAATCTCTGGCATGAAGGTAGCTTCCGCAAGTTATTTTACCGATCTACGGAGCTTTGAAAATCCCTACTGTCTAAGCCACTAAAACAACACAGAAAAAAAAAAAAAAAATTTGGTTGCAACTGCTTGCAATTTTTCCAATTTAGATTCGGAAGGGTTCCCTAAATTTATGCAATGTGTCTCTGTTCCACTGAACAAGTGAGTTGTATGTGTATGGTTGCGTGTGAACTAGCAAATATTTTTAATGTTTGAATTCGAAAAGATATATATGAATAAAGGAACGTAATATATTTCGCATGCTGTTCAGTTGAAATGGAATAACAGATTAGTGAATTGAGATCTGATGTTCGTATGAAGCTATAATGAATATATTGATATTTTCGTATCCTTTTCCATTGAACAAGAGAACCATGACAGCACGTGTTACCAATCTATGCTGTAAAGATATATCTACTCGTGCACCACTATTATAAGTATGGGAAAGGTCTCTATACCCAATTTAATCCCAATTTAATTTCCTATCCTTTTGTGTGTAAGAACAATAGCAAAAATATATCCGCTTCCTTTTTTTTGAGGTGCCTATGGTACATGTAAACTCTCTGCAAATTTATTTTTTGAACAGTTGTCTGTTTACAGACTTTTCACTTCAATTTTATCATTATTTTGAAGAAATACTTTACCTGTGTAAAAATCGATATTTATAGCGACTTGTAATTAAATTACAGACGTTTTATTTTCTTTTTAATTTCAAAATATTTGCAACAAATGATAAAATAGCCGGCAATATGAATGCACTATTTATGAGTTCTCCATATCTTGAAATACTTAAATTAAAGGTAATAATTTTCCAGACATTTCCTAATTAGAAAGAATTCAAAATGGAGAAATATAGCTATCCAATTCATTTCGCTTTCAATAGAAACACTCAGTCAGAAGTGAGATATTTAGTTGTAATTTAACTTCGTCTATTAGCTATTGTCACACAAAGTACAAGCATTTATTAAACCCAATAATCAAACAATTGCTATCTCTACAATCTTTTTGTTCATTTTTTTGTTTTCTCTGTTTATTGTTTTTTCCTAGTCTTCTTCTAATTTACATTAGATGTTCCCCATACAAAACATTCCATTACTTCCTAAAATATGTCATATTGATTACTCTTTTGCTCTTTATTATTTTCTCCTCATTTCGTTCTCCATGCTCCAAAATATTTCTTCCTCTCTGTCTTCCTCTCTTTTCCTCCTCAATGAAATGACTGAAACATTATCTCATTTAGAAATAAATAAAGAAAGAAACTGAAATGCGAAGGGAAGAGATAGTGTAATATCAATATATTTAAAATACAACGGAGTTGGAAGGGAACATTTACCACTTTCGTAGTTGCCAACTAAAATGGATAGAAATCTAACACTAATCGTGCCACGTGGTTGAGAATGGAGACCCCTATAGAAAACGATAATATTGATCGATCTGGGATGGTAAAAGGTGTTAATTCTTGTAACAAGATCTGTCATTCAGTTGCAAGCTTTCTTCATTGGAATTAACGATCGTTTCGAGTGAAGAAAATGTGATGAAAACGAAAAAGAACTCTTGCTATATCCAATTCTTGCTTAACTAACAAGAAATCCATTGAGGGAATATAATAAGCTGATTCGCAAATGAAATAATTTAATGGTTTCCCAGAGTAGTTACCCATGTGGCATGTCTTGAATAATTTCTACTGTCATACATACACGCACGCATGCACATAAACACACACAAACGCACAAAAATATATACGTGTATATATATATATATATTATATATATATATATATATATATACGTATATATATATATATATATAATATATATATATATATATATATATATATATATATATATAATAGAAATATTAAAATTACTAAGTCTCTCTAAAAGAGATTACGGCAGCGTTACTGGAAATTAATTGTTATCGCCATATTAATATATATATATATATATATATATATATATATATATATATATATATAATATCTATATATATATGTGAGCGTGTGTGTGTATATATATGTGTGCGTGTGTATGTGTGTGTGCGTGTGTATATGTGTGTAAGTATGTATGTACGCTTGCATGTCTGTCTGTAGGTATGTTCGCGTGCGTGTGTCTCATCGGGTAAATAAATGTAGAGATTATCTCTGTATATGTTTATATATATATATATATATTATGTATGTATGTATGTATGTATGTATGTATGTATGTATGTATGTATGTATGTATGTATGTATGTGTGTGTGTGTGTGTGTATGTGTGTGGGCACGTGAGCTGCCCGCGCGCCCGAGCGTATTGTGTGTATGCATATATTTTTATATATACACGCATCTTTTATCGTTTACTTGCTTCAGTAATTAAACTACCGTAATGTAGGGGTTTAGTCGAGCAAAATCAACTCCGGCACTTTACCATTTTTTATTTAAACAGTCGGACACTGTTTCAATCGGGTTAATTTGCTGAACTGCTTAGTTATGAGGACGCAAACAACCCAACAATGGTTATCAAGTGGTATGTGACAACAAACACAAAAACAAAGAAACACACAGACACACGAGCACGTGCGCGCATGCACAGGAGCATTTCTTCGTGTTTCCGGCGAACGCATTCATGTACTTAACTGGCAATCTTTAGTTCCTTTTCACGTCCTATGTTGTCTTGTTTAAAATCATACACTTTTACTCTTTACTCTTTTACTTGTTTCAGTCAGTTGACTGCGGCCATGCTGGAGCACCGCCTTTAGTCGAGCAAATCGACCCCATGACTTATTCTTTTAAGTCTAGTACTTATTCTATCGGTCTGTTTTGTCGAACCGCTAAGTTACGGGGACGTAAACACACCAGCATCGGTTGTCAAGTGATGTTGGGGGGACAAACATAGACACACAAACACACAAATATATATACATATACATATATACGACGGGCTTCTTTCAGTTTCCATCTACCAAATCCACTCACAAGGTTTTGGTCGGCCCAAGGCTATAGTAGAAGGCACTTGCCCAAGGTGCCATGCAGTGGGACTGAACCCGGAACTATGTGGTTGGTGAGAAAGCTACTTACCACACAGCCACTCATGCGCCCATACCTCGATATCTATTTCCTGTCTGCTGCATCACGCCATCTGGTGACAATTACACTCCTCTCTATGCCTCCACTGATAGAATCATGCCAACCTAAAGTACGCTCTTTGAAATTCGCCCCAAGATGAAACTCATATTGTGTTTAGTATGGAATGGAAAAACTTTTAGCCGGCGAGTACAATACAAAAGGAAAGAATGTCGATGTATTTTTAATCTTTCCTAATCCTTTCAGATCGCCATCTTGTCTTTCACATTTTGTGTCATTATTTTGAGGTAACGGAATATCTATTCATATCACCTGGCCAAATGCGTCAGTTTTCCACGATTCTTCAGAACACTTGGACGTCATGCATGTTGGATGAAAAGAGAATTATATTTCAGAAAAGAATTAAATTTCAAGAAAAAAAAGTCTTAGTTACCAGGTATTTATTAACTGGGGTTTCTATTGATCGGAGCAATGTGTAATTTTCAGAGGGGATTAAACTATATAAATAACGTTTTAAAATAAAAAAAAAAATTGCAGCAATTATCTTTTTCAAAAAGGACATTTTAAATTAAAAAATATTTTCATCTGCTCTTTGGTGCTTGTTTAGCATTAAATTCATTTACACACGCGCATAGACGCACATGCGAGCGTGACTTCTGTTCCATTGAGAAACGCCACATCATTGAAACTAATCCATTCTAGCTATAAACTAAGGATTATAACTAATTTCCATTCTATATTTAAGTAGTTGATGATTATTGATCCACCGGGGTTATACGACGAAGGGAGCGCACGTTCGCTATAAGTGAGTCAACGATGTGATCAACCATGTATCAAAAAAAAGAAAGAAAACAAAAACAAAAATAGCTGCATTGTTACACAGAACCTCATTCAACTGCCCATGAATGGCATTAACTACTCAACAGATAATAAAAGGAGCCTGATCCATTTTAAATGAGTATTTCTGTTAATTTACGTTGGATGTGTACATTTGTCACAGGACACATCCATTGGCAAGAATCAAATCTTTAGATATCACGAATTAATTTTGTTTACCAGCACGCTCTTATCCATATATATGCACACATGTACACTCAGTGTTGTGTGGAAGCCCCCAGACGATAAAGTAGACTAGCCCAATACGTAGAGGGAAAAATCTAGACGTCGTGTAAGAGGAACACAGTTGAGTAGTAGTCGGAGAACAGAGAACAGTTGAGTAATAGCGGTGAGTAGAGTTGAGTAGTAAAGGCATCCGAATGTGCGACATAACACACAGACACACAAATTTCATACACACACACACATACATATATTTATAAAAAAGAAGTTTGAAAATCCCACTATATAAGATAAATTTTAATTTTCTGAGAGATTTTACATGTTTCGGTTCTTCTTGAAAAAGCGAACCTTATCAAAAATATTTTTAAAAGTTAAGTAATAAAAAAGTTCATAATTGTTTCTTACTAGTCTCAACAGAGTCCACGTGGTGGTGTTTTGTGGGGGAGCATAATGGCTGTCTTGCGCGTTGAATCTCTCTCTCTCTCTCTCTCTCTATATATATATATATATATATATATAAATATATATATATATATATATATATATATATATATATATAATATATATATATATATACATATATGTATATATATATATATATATATATATATATACATATATGTATATATACATATATATATACATATGTTTTTTGTCAACCCAGGTTCGAAATTTCCCCCAAGATACCTGATGAAGGCTGGAGGGTATATCAGTCGAAACCTATTCTTACCAACAAACAAGATGAGGACAAATGTCTCTCAAATATAAATAATGTAAATAATGTAAATAATATGCACACAATGTTGATTCGTTGAAGAGTTTGAGCTCACGTACAGCACACGCATTTAATCACTATAAACAAATCATTTGCGCAGAGTATTTTAGTGTATATAATTAAGATTTACATATGGATATGCATAGAAGATCTTCAAGAATAAAAAAAAAAATCACGCAGACATCATCAATAAGAGTGACTTAAGACCGGATATTGTATTCACTTTCATAAAAAGAACTGACTTTGATTGCAATTCTGTGACATATTAAAGAAGACTGGATGAATCCCGCGTCTACAAGACTGAAACATATGACGGTTTAGCCATGAAACTTAGAGAATCTGAATTCAAAACCAAAGTCCTCACCATATAGGTCGGTGCCAGAGGGTTTACGGTTATATTTACATTTGGTTTCATGAAAGGCTTTGAATTACTGAGAGAAAGAGGACGATAGCTCTTAAGGCAATGGCAGAAGCAACTGAAAAAAGTTCCAATTCACTCTGGTCAAGAACAGAAGTGAATTTTAAAAAGCATAATTTATCCTAGAGTCAACAGGCGTTTCAAACTGAATTTGTTACTACACCCTTGTGACTGACCCGGGTGTACCTTGACCATCCAGGTGAGTAGCAATGACTGTTGCAACATAAGGTGATCCGGGAGTCATGACCTACAAGTGGTCCCGTCCCACTAGGGTGTAAGAAGTTAAGAGCCGAGAC
>NC_042998.1:31598284-31605784 GCF_006345805.1 Octopus sinensis
TTATCAAAAGCTTTTCAGTAGATGCGAATTAAGCTATTGTTGAATGCGACGATTCCAAAGTAATTTTTGTTTGTTAAAAATGTATTATTTCGTGAAAACAAATTTCAATAAATTTTATAATAATATCTGAAACCATGGTAGCAATGTTTTAAGAATATCAGTTATATTTAATGTTAAAATAAAATGTGTAACTTTGTTATGCAAATTCTTTCTATTTTAATTTGTACATATATCAATAAATTCGGAGCAAACTTTACTAGATTTAGCTTGTAAACACTACAGAAAAATTTAAATATCATTCACTTTCTTTTTCTCATGCATAACCTGCTCTCTTCTATTTATGACTTTGATATTTTATCAAGTTCGTTTTAATGAAGTCTCAGGAATAGTGATTCCGTGGAGGCGCAATAGCCAAGTGGTTAGGGCAGTGGACTCGCGGTTTCGATTCCCAGCCTGGGCGTTGCGAGTGTTTATTGAGCGAAAACACCTAAAGTTCTACGAAGCTCCGGCAGGGGATAGTAGGGAACCTTAATGTACTCTTTTACCACAACTTTCTCTCACTCTTTCTTCCTGTTTCTGCTGTACCTATATTTCAAAGGGCCAGCCTTGTCACACTCTGTGTCACGCTGAATCTCCTCGAGAACTACGTTAAGGGTACACGTGCCTGCTGAGTGCTCAGCCACTTGCACGTTAATTTCACGAGCTGACTGTTCCGTTGATCAGATGAACTGGAACCCTCGTCGTCGTAACCGGCAGAGTGCCAGGACAAGTGAGTCCATTTGCAAATGGCTTTATAGAATGCTTCCAGTCTTTTTTATTGGGTCTTTTATATTACATCGTAATCTGAAGAATATGACAAAGATGGCATAAACAGTCTTAATGCTTACACTACGAAGTACATTCATTGGCAGAAGCATGTATCAGATATTTGAATTCACCGTATTTCGAAAAATTCTGCCTTAAGCTTTGTTTCAGTCAGTTGACTGCGGCCATGCTGGAACACCGCCTGTAGTCGAAAAAATCGACTTATTCTTTGTAAGCCTAGTACTTATCCTATCGGTGTCTTTTGCCGAACCGCTAAGTTACGGGGGCGTAAACACACCAACATCGGTTGTCAAGCGATGGTGGTGGGGGACAAACACAGACACACAGACACACACATATATGTGTATATATATATACATTTATATATATATATACGACGGGATTCTTACAGTTTCAGTCTAAGAAATCCACTCACAAGGGTTTGATCAGCTCAAGGCTGTAGTAAAAGATACGTGTTCAAGATACCACACAGTGGGACTGATCACGAATTATTGTTTATAATCGGAAGACAGATGATATAACATATAATCGTAATCTAAAGGATTAAAATTTTGTGTCAAGAAACTAATAGTGTAGATAAGTATGTGATCACGTAATCATGTGACCGACCAGGCTATCAGATGTTGCTATACATCGCTGGTCACAATGCGCTTCGCATTGTTTTAGCTTTCAAATGACCCCACCCCGCTAGCTAAGCGAGCAGGTCAACAGAAGAAAGAGTGAGAGAAAGTTGTGGCGAAAGAGTACAGCAGGGATCGCCACTACCCCTGCCTCGTGGAGCTTTAGGTGTTTTCACTCCATAAACACACACAACGCCCGGTCTTGGAATCGAAACCGCGATCCTACGTCCGCGAGTCCGCTGCCCTATCCACTGGGCCATTGCGCCTCCACACTTATATGTATGTATGTATGCTCTTTAATACATATTTCACAATAAACTTTTAAATATGTTACATGAGGCTGAATAGTAATAAATTTCCTGTATTTCTCTCTTCCTCATTCTCTCCCTCTCTCTCTCTCTCTCTCTCAAGCGCGCGCTCACATATTTCTTTATATAACATTTTTCTAATGGAAAGAGAAACGAAACAAGAAATGATATCGAACATAAATGTAAAAGAATGGGTGCTTGAATGAAAGGGTGTGGATAAAACAAAAAAAAAAGGGATGAATAGAAAAACCTAGAAGGGATTGCGATGCTAATGCCTTTATAACATGATACTCTGTATACATATACCGAGATATTTGATAAGATCGCGAGCAGTGAAGATATTACATATCTAATTATAAGAAAATCTCACTTACAATATAGTATAAACAAATGCTTCCTTTTATCAATCTTTGAAGATCTTTAAGATTGATAAACCACAATGCCTTTGTTAATAAATATCCAAGGAATTTATTTACAAAAATCAAACGTAATAAAATGTCAATATCTCACCGAAGCCTGCCACAATATATTGGGCCCTGCTATCCCGGAAATGCGTTTAATGAAGCAAATCCAGAATGCTACTGCATTTCATGCTTTAATACTCACTAACCGGAGAAAATTCCCAGAAATTGTTTATCTGCTCAATGAAGTATCGTACAATCCAGTGCTATTAAAGTGCTTAGAGGAAAATAAGGTTTGGATACAAGGGCAAGAGTTTTATTTCGTTTACTTTTCCTGCAAATAATTATTCAATATTGATGCAAGACTTTGGGGATTAATAAAACTGGCGATTTTTTTTCTGTTTGAGTGATGTAGTCCTAAAATTCTGTTTAATATTCGTATCCCTGCTCTAAGAAACTGGATGTCAAAAAGAAAACCTAATTATCAACACATTATCGTCGGATGAAGATTTTGAACTTCATAGAAATGAGTTTATTTGTTATTTGTTACAGCGCCTGCTGTAGGCCACAAAAACAGAGAGATTTTATTGGTTTCTTTTCTTGGTAGATTTTGCTTCTTGTGTAACATTACCTTTGACTTAAATTTTTTTTCTTTTATATGTTTAAAATTATAGAATACCATTTCGTTCAATTTCAATCAAAGGAGCACATAGCAAAATAATGCATTTGATATATGGTTAAATATTATAGTTTCCCAATATAAACCTAAATTATACGAAAAGCAAAATTGGGAATACTATTATTTAATATTCAATGACAAGACTTTGTTATTCATTTTATATTCGGAATGAGTTCAGTCAGTACTTATTGATTGAAATACTGATTAATGACCCTGAAATACTTAGAAAACAGGTTTTCGATATTCAAACAGCTTGGAATAGAATGTCACTTGTTTCTTTAAATACTTTAGAAGTTATTTTTGTTTCATCAACGTCTATAAAATGTCAACATATAACCTTGTTAATCAATAATTCAGTATTACTAACAAGCATCTAAGATGGAACTAATATTAATATTTTGATTTCTGTTTTAGGGATAATGTCCGAGGTTTTTTATGTGAATAGCAGAATCGATTAAATCAACTTTTATTTGGTTGAAGAAACTAGAGCTTTGGCCATAAAAGTTGTCCTGTATTTATTTCACTGATATCTGCAGTTATTTTCTTTTACTTGTTTCAGTCATTGAACTGTAGCCATGCTGGAGCACCGCCTTTAGTCAAGCAAATCGATCCCAGGACTCAGTCTTTGTATGCCTATCGGTCTTTTTGCCGAACCGCTAAGTTATGGGGACTTAAACACACCACCATCGGTTGTCAAGCGATGTTAGGAGGACAAACACAGACACACAAACACACACACACATACGACGGGCTTCTTTCAGTTTCCATATACCAAATCCACTCACAAGGCTTTGGTCGGCCCGAGGCTATACTAAAAGACCCTTTCCCAAGGTGCCACGCAGTGGGACTGAACCCGGAACCATGTGGTTGGTAAGCAAGGTATTTACCACACATCCACTCCTACGCCTATTATATGCATACATACATATTCTTCCTCGGTTTGACTCAATACTTGGTCAAGAGGATATTTTATATATATAGAACCACCAAGTATATTTCCTAGTATAAGAGATTTAATTTTTATCAAAAGCATTTAGCACAGAATCCCCTCAAGATATGGAAATTATACATAAAAATCTACTTTCCTCTCCACAACTAGACTTATTAATCATTGATAGTTCTCCACATACACTATACAGAAGCATTAGATTTTCTTCTTCCGAGACAGAGCATATATTTACTAAGAATGTTCTACGGAAAATTATGAGCATAGAAAATCATGTACAGAAATATACCTCAAAATTGTGTTACTACATCTTAAAAAACGAAGTTTTACATCGCCAAGTATAATGTAGCTGGCATTTATAATTTTGGAAGTATTTTGGCCAGAAAGTTGTACCATCATAAATAATTTGGAGTGACTCAACAGCGACACACGCCTAGACATTACAATACGTTCAAGATACTAACGATCAAATGAAGTTCTCTATTTTGTTCTCTCTCTCTGGACCATATTTGTTTCTGCTTTTTGAAAATTTTAAGGTAGAAAAATTCATTACAGTAACACCACCACTACTAACAAAAGCTACAGCAATAACACTAGTACTACTGCTATTGCTACTGCTGCTGCTGCTACTACTACTACTACTACTACTACTGCTACGACTATTACTACCACCACCACCACTTGAGTAGACAGAAATAAATATAAATTAAATTGAGCCTTATAGTTAACCCTGTAAGATGTGTACGATACAGTAATATAAGCCCGAAATTTAATATCTGAATATTTTTTTGAAAGTTTCAATGAGTTTTGAGTCATATCATTGCATTTTCATTCATGTAACAACAAAAAAAAGAAAAAAATAATAATGATGAAGCATTCCATAACGGCAAAAGAGTTGTCGAATGATTGCAACAGTTTCGATCGGAATTCATGTAGAGTATAAGTATCTAAGAAGACAAAAAAAAAAGCTCTCACACATGCGCACAACGCATGTATACACATACAAATACACTTGTACATATATTGAATAGAAAGAAGTACATGATATAACTCCTGGCATCAAGTGGTACTTCAACAATTTCTATTTTTTTGCGCTCTTTCAAATCTAGAGGTAAAGAACAATGGCCTTACTCTTATCATAAAAGAAATACATAACTTCCGTTTTCATCCCCTAAGCATTTATTTTAAGCGTAAAAATCTCTGACAAATTTCACATTCAAATGCAAAATTTTCTGAATATCGAATATAAAATACTGTTTTATACAATTTTTGTAAAAATATTAAAATAACAACTCTATGTAAAAAAAATACAATGAAAATAATGACCGTAAGTCATTGAGAATGAATGAGATAAGCATGAATACCAAACGTAGCCATAGCAATTATATGAAGCAGCATAAAGCTAAATAATGTAGATGCTGGAATAAAACAAAACCTTCTGTTTTTTTTTATCTTTTACTTGTTTCAATCAGTAGACTGCGGCCATGCTGGGGTACTGCCTTGAAGAATGCTTAATCGAATGGATCGACTCTAGAACTTTTCTTATGCCCGGTACTTGTTCTAGCTTTTTTGTTTTGCCGAACCGCTAAGTTACGGGGACGAAGGCACATCAACACTAGTTGTGAAGCTGTGGTGGGGGACAAAAACAGACACACACAAACACACACACACACACACACACACACACACAAACACACACACACACACACACATTACACTCACATAGCCACAGAATACCCTTAGCGCCTCACCCCTATTTTTATGTATAAATAAATATTTTATATTTTACTAATTTATATTTACTATGAATCATTTGATATTTAATATAATATATAATTTATATACAATACTATAATAATATTACAATAAATTGATAGCGTCCCCCCTAATCCACTGCATTCCTCCCAACGCTTCATTTTTCTCTACCGCCACAACCCCACCACCCCATTAGGCACCACCACCCATCTGGACCAGCACTCCATGCCCACCGGGGGCCGGTAGCACCCACTTTGAGAACCTATGCATTATAGTGACTATACCAACAGAAACAATTAAAATGGTTACACTAAGAAAGTATCATTTATCAATTCAGACGAGGATTGTAGTGGATGTACCGCATGACGTGTTTACTTCAGAATTCATTGAAGATAATCGTGCCTTAAATGAAATCGAACGAAGGAATGTACTACCCGCCCCTGAGTTCTGCAGACTGAATATCAAAGTAAGACTAACATCATTTTCTTTACTACCCACGAGGGGCTAAACACAGAGAGGATAAACAAGGACTGACAAACGGATTAAGTCGATTACATCGACCCCAGTGCGTAATTGGTACTTAATTTATCGAACCCGAAAGGATGAAAGGCAAAGTCGACCTCGGCGGAATTTGAACTCAGAACGTAACGGCAGACGAAATACCTATTTTTTTACTACCCACAAGGGGCTAAACACAGAGAGGACAAGCAAGGACAGACAAACGGATTAAGTCGATTATATCGACTCCAGTGCGTAACTGGTACTTATTTAATCGACCCCGAAAGGATGAAAGGCAAAGTCGACCTCGGTGGAGTTTGAACTCAGAACGTAGCGGCAGACGAAATACCGCTAAGCATTTCGTCCGGCGTGCTAACGATTTTGCCAACTCGCCCCCTTTTAATTAAGACTAACATCACCACACACATCTCCGTCCCCCGTAAACTACCACTCCTTCCTCTCTTTTCATTCCCTTCCTGTCCACCAAATACACACAGAAATACCCATGTAACTCAATCAACCTTCTCACTAGTCAAAAGGGAGAAAACAATCCTCTGTCAAACATCCTCTAATTTTATGTCGTCTGAAGAAATGAATCCAAGAAGCTGATCTAACTGATGCGCACGGATACTATGGACTTCACTGTAATCTTCCCAGGAAAACGGACTGTGATCTTAAGAGACATGTGACTCGTGGAAACGCGCGTAGCGATGCATTAAATACTTATAAATCCCAGTGTGTGTACAGTGATCACAGGTTGTGGACAATCACATCTAGAATTTATACTGTAGAAGTTTAATTGAGCTGCTTAGCATACTTGATAAGAAATCGTGTCCATAGTTAATACTCTCTCCTCGTAAACTAGACACTTCATATCATTATCCGGTAGCGGCTGTGTGTGTTTTATTAATAGTCAACAAATTTTAACAGAAATATAGATTTTCTTCTCCGATATTAGATATATGCACAGAAATGGGCGGATAGCTGTTTACTACCGAAAGCCAAAAGCCCCGCAAAGAAATATCATCACAATGAAAGCGTTCTGAGTATCTGAAGTTGAAAACAAACTTAATATGAAATATATATATATATATATATATATATATATATATATAGTAAATATATATATATATATAGTAAATACGAATTTTTATTGGAACTGCTGTGGAAGAGAAAAATTGAATGTTATTCAGCCAATTTCCTTTTTCTATTATATGTGTATTTCGTTTGCACCTGAAGAAATCTAAATCGGTAGTCTTTGTTATGTATAATAACTTTTGTTATCTCCAGCGGCGCAGCTGTTTATTTCCTATAACAGTGTAATATATTTCATCTATTTTGCTGAGGTTAAGGAAAAATGAGTGTAAAATATCTCGTAGATTGATCTCCGGTGTGTCTTATGAATCATTTCCTGCGCAATGTAACCATAGCCGATTGTGCAATTAAATTCAACTCTACAAGTCACACT
>NC_042998.1:31613284-31650784 GCF_006345805.1 Octopus sinensis
ATTCCGGGGATCGAGTGGGCATTTACATCTCATTGTAAATATTCTTTCATATGTCATTTTTTATTTTTATTTTTTCCTTTTCTTGTCATTTCGCTTTCTTATTTTAAGTTCCCCGATTGTATTGTCCCCTCTATGTTCGCCCCTTGTGGGTAGTAATAAAATCACATGTATGTATAAATTACTTTTTTTTTTTGTTTTTATCTTATTTCGATGACGGGTGTCGAAAACGTAAGACAGATTTTTGGTCGGTTATATAGGTAAATCTGCGACCCACGAGGAAGTGGCGTCGTGAGTTAAATTTTGTTACTGCGTTACACGTTAATTTTGTTAAACGTTTTTGTTGTACGGACGCGCGGGGTTTTTCTGTCTGTGTTCAGACAGACAAGGACGGCCCCTCCCTGATGGGAGAGACGGCAAGAGTTTTTGAGTCTCTATCAGACTTGTCTACGTCTGAGGAGGAACTAGAAGAAGCAGTGAGGAAAATGGACCAGAAACTGGGTTATACCTATGCCGGAATGACTAAGAAGGCGGAGGAGCTGCCAAGTTTCCAGAAGTATATTAAGAAGGACAGCGGTGAGGTGGAACTGGCACCGCCACCAAAGAGAAAAGAATGGTACGAGAAAAGGACCATCATATCCAGGGTATACGCAAGCGGAAAGAAAAAGATAGAAGTGGTCAATATGGAGTGGATAGAGGAGGCGCTAAGAAGAACGGAAGAGGAAATTAATTTTCTGACGAGAGGTTCAAAATATGGTACTGTAGTAGTGCAGTTCAAAAGAGAGAATGCAGCAAGGAAGATGGCGGTGAAATCCGAGAAGGTAATACTTTTGCCTACATATTTAAATAGAAAAATTACAAGAGTAAGAGTCGAGGGAATACCCCCAAACGTCGAAGCCGAGTGGATTGTGGCGGCTATAATCAGCGGCCACGAGGATGAAGTGGACATCCTCCATGCCTCGGTTAAGACCGAGGGCTGGAGAGGCGTGACAGTGGAACTAAATGTGCAGGCAGAGGATGATGTACTGGTGGACCTTGCAGAGAACATCAGATTGGGAGACGTAATCATGAGAGTGTGGGTGGAGGGCAGAGCTCCACGTTGTTACAAGTGTGGCCTGCGGGGTCACATAAGAGCCTACTGCCCTCCCCCAGTGAAAGAAATGGATGCCGAACCACAAAGAGAGGCAGAAAAAGAACAGAAACCAGAGGAGAAGGAGACAGTAGAAGAGGAAGAGAATTCACAAGAATGGAAAGAAGCTGGGAAGAAGAGGAAGGGGAGAACAAGAGGAAAAGGAAACAACATGGAACACCAATCCACCCAAACACCACCCACACCCTCTGAGTCCCACCGTATCCCTGCAGACAGTGAACCCACCCGCTCCCCTCCAACAAGAAAACAAAAAAAAATAATACAGACAGACAAGAGACTGAATTCGAACCCAGGCCGAACATTTGTACTATGACAGAACAGAAAGAAGTTAAAAGGGTAATGGAAGAGTATAAATGGTATGAAATAGGTGAGACCAGGTATGCAGTGATTGAAAAGGAGAGAATAGATGAGTTTATGACAAGGTGTGAAAGGAAGAATTGGGAGGTGAAAGAGACAAGAACGAGTGATGAATCCGTGGAAAATATGGAGGAGTATTTTGAAGTAAGAATAGAGAAGAATGGTTTTATTATTGGGAATGAACATCTGAGTGAAAGTGAAAACCAAAGGACAGGTAAGTGATGCTAACGGTTGGGGCCGTTAGCATCACTTTCATATCATTTTTTCATGTAAAAATTCATTCTTCATAAATTTAATTATGTTCTATGTCTCCAATGTTTTGTAATGTCCCCTCTGCGTCGCCCCTCGTGGGTAATAAAGAATCAAGTGGCGCCATTACTTTATCGCTTCACTGTGACGGCGTACTCGGATGAGATCACCATCATAGTATCGAAGGCGAGTCACCTACAGTGGGTAGGTGAAGCCGTTAAAGAATACGAGGCGGTGGCAGCAGCATTAGTTAACCGTGAAAAGTCGGTCGCTTTGCAGCTTGGCACCTGGGGAGGCAAGTCGATGCCGTCCAACAGCGTCGTGGGACGTTGGACAGAGGTCCGGTGAAAGGGGTCTGGTTTGGGCCAGACCTCCAGTTAGAGAAAAATTGGAGCGAGGTCACGAACAGAGTGGCCTATCTAATCCAGACCTGGTCTGGGCAATTATCGTCGAATTACATCTTTATAGCATTTAAAATCGCAGATTTCAGGTCTTTAACGGTGTCAACCGCCTCTTTAGACAGTGGAAAAATAGCAGTGTTAGCGGTCGTATTTGGTGTGAAAAGCGCAGAACTCGTTTCGAATAGTACGCAAATAATCCCAAAATACGTGAGAGAGACTTTGGTTTTTGGTATTATTTGCGTACTATTCGAAATGGGTTCCGCGCTTTTCACACCGAATATGATCGCTAACACTGCTATTTTTCTGTAGACGATGTAAAAAAAAAATGTTAATTACCCGGTGTTCTACTCGCCTAAAATAATACTCTTTAAAATGCATAATTTATACATACATCTGGCGCAGGCCAATACACTTGACAGTGTCCACTTGATATAAATTATCATATTCACCTGCTATGTAGAGTGATACAACACTCCACATAACGAGTTCAAATCCAGCAAAATCACAACAAGTATGGCTCTAGCGATTCTGTCATCGGTTTAAATTCCTAACTGAAGGTGTTTCATTCTTCAGATGGAAAATTCTCTCTGAAATCATAGAAAATCTTGAAGGTCACATTAATAGAAAACATTTTCATGAAAATAATTCCTTTCATTGCTTTGGTTATAACACTAACGATGGCTATTCTTTACTTCTTAATCCAACATTTCAATCTATCGAAATAATCAATTAATGCTCAACAAGGCGGCAAGCTGGCAGAAACGTTAACACGCCGGGCGAAATGCTTAGCCGTATTTCGTCTGCCGTTACGTTCTGAGTTAAAATTCCGCTGACGTCGACTTTGCCTTTCATCCTTTCGGGGTCGATAAATTAAGTACAAGTTACGCACTGGGGTCGATGTAATAGACTTAATTCTTTTGTCTGTCCTTGTTTGTCCCCTCTATGTTCCACTGTTCATGTTGCTTTGAAGTTTTTGCATGATGCACGTCTTCGGCTGGTCTCATAACTCGATAGTTTATGCACTTAGTCGGCTGTGCTTCCATGATATACAGTGCAACATCTATATTTAAGAATGGATGACAGTGAATCAATATTGTAGTCGATTAGGACAATTTAAATATATTAAGGAAAATTAAAGGATTTAAGAATATAACACTAGATTAAGTGTTATAAGATCAGTAAGGAATAGGTGTATATAATTTCCATCACAAGGAAATTTAAACTTTCCGAAAGATACGGACGTTTTATATTAATTTGAATCACAAAATTTGCGAAATTGGGGGCCAATCACTGAATTTGACATCATTTGAAAGGCATATATCCAGAATCACAAGATTAAAACACAATGAACCTATTATTTTTACCAACTGAAAGAAGCTAAGTGAACAAGAGATATAGCTTATCTAGTCATTATGAGAAGTCCGTTCATCGCCTGCACATAACTACGGCTGGAGTTCAAGAGTGTAAATATCAGGGGCAATGTATAAATGGCACTTGCACCTTCAGCTGCAATCATTTTGTTACATTTTTCCTTATTCTTGCTTAATCATGCATTTGTATTCTCATGTAGACGGAAATATGTCTCCATACAACCGAGATAATTTCAAGTTATACAAAATCTATTCAGTGGATAAAAGAAAAACAGTGCAAATTAAATAAACGACATTCGTTCTAGAAGCGCATTATATACACATTTCAGACTGTTTGGTAGAATTCCGACTGCACTCTCTGCCATTGTTGACATCACATGGATTTCTGGGAAACATCAATACCATGCGCATAATGACTGCTCATGATATTAATATCGATAATCGTATTACTTTAAAAGAATTATAGAATGAGACATCCTAAAACTATATTGTAATGTGAATAATGTTTCCTCAGTAAATTTTGTCAGATTTTCTATTGCTGTGTTATCAACGTTTCTCCGTTTTCAGGCCAAATTCACAGATCAGTTGTCATCTGACAATGAACTTAATGCCAGTCGTCTAATATTTTTACTGACCATGTCGTATGAATGTATTGCATCGGTAATGCATTAGACATGGACACGATATATCTGTCAAACAGTAATTAGATAAAATGCCACTTGCTAAAAGAAATATAGTTTTCACCAAGTTAGTCCAACCGTTAATTACAGAAAATTATTTTGTTCTATTTTGCCTCGTGAAGGTGCAGAATTGTAATTTAGAATAAGTTAATTTCATTTGTCTTCAGCTTGGTATTCTATTTCACATTTTACACGATGCTGTCTGGTAATGTACAAGACAAGTGTCGCGGATATTCTGTATTAATAAATGTAGTTCATTGCTTAAAGAAAAAAAAAACAGTCGCTTTTTTTTATTCTTCGATTTAACTATTTTCACGTTTCTATATGAGTTCAAATTCCGCCGCAGCATATTATGCTTTGAATCTTTTCATTTTTTAGATCGTTACAAGCAAACTAATAAATATATCTGACTCTAAACCAGTTTAACCAATCCCAATTGTCGACTAATGCTTAATATTATCGATCTTTGATCGATAAACATCAAAGCTGCCCTCGGCGGGATTCAAACTGAAGCATAAATTTTAGCCGAAACAAATCATTCAAGGTAGTTTGTACAATGATCTAAGTCAGCAACTCTCAACCACGGTTCTCAGAGCCGCATGCAGTCCTCAAGCATCCTTCAGGAGGGCCCCAGAGGCCATCCCTCTGTATATATAATAAGGGTTTCTGTAATTGACTTATATGTAACTTTCTTTTAGGAGCGCCTCCCCACTTAAAAATCCAGTGTTTCGATCTGACCTGGATATTAAGAAAAGTTGAGAACCACAGATTAAACATCCCGCCACTATTCTCTCGGATAGTCGAGCAAATTGCTGCTGAAAGGCAGTAAATATCTGCCCCAGCTCGTTTCAGCCTGTACTCGACTGAAGTGCGGCTTTGTTACCCCGCCCCCTTGAACTCCAAAAATCGATACCATCAAACGGCTTTCGTTTTAGTTCACGACCCTTGCCTTTGACAAGACAACGTTGAGGAAAAGGCTGAGTTCCATCCTCGACACTAGCACGCTTGTTGCAGTTGCTTTTTTTAATCACCACTTCTAGCTTGCTAACAAGTCCTTCTCCCATCTATTTCATTTGTCTTCGCCATAAACTTGTTATTAAACACGGTCGATCTGGTTCCAGCTGATTAGTTGAGAGCACCCCCACTTCTGAATGTTAAGGATTGCTTCCGTCAACTTCTGCTTGATTAATTCACAAATCCTGTCCCTGTAGTCTTTGTGAACTGCGGAAGACGCGAGCTCAATAATATTAATAATAATAATAGTAATAATAGTAATAATAATAATAATGATTTAAAGAAGAGAAAGTGAAACAGAATTACCAGCACCCAACATAGGAATTATTCAGTTAATCTAAATGTATAAATGACGGAAATTAGATATTTTCAGATACTTAATGATATTCAGATGGCTGTGAAGAGCATGTGTGTGTGTGCGTTTGCGCAGTGTGTGTTTTCGTATGTGTGTGTTTATGTTACTTTGTGTGAGAGACTCTCACAAGGCAATACACCATCCATCAATAAATGGTTATGAAGTATTTACTTCAAATAAAGTAATAATTCCCCGATAATTATGTATTGATCTATTAATTAATCTAATCGATGTTTTCAAATCCTCGTAAATATATCTATATAATCCTTCAAAGTTTAGCAAATATCGTAGCCGTTAGTTAATTATCTGTGATTCTATGTAGGCCTACGAGACAGCAGTTATGTCAATAATATGTTATATGTCTCCAGAGAATAACCGATAAGTATTCAGATTTTAATGCAAGCAACACGTCAGTTTATTAAATATTGGTGTATTTGACTTTGACTGTCCCAGTGAGAATCAACCCAACTGATTATCTCCAGGTTGACACAGCACGAGGTGACCTAAATTCAAAAGCATTCATTCCGTCACCATCCCATCTAGGAGTACATTCTGTGTACTTTAGGAGTACATTCTCAGTGTACTTTCTTCTTCTTCAGGTTATGATTTGAAGATGATTTTGTATTGCTTTCTTGCAGATCGATAATTCCCACATAATACTTTTTCCTTCTTTAAAACCAGCTTACATGTTGCTCCAGACTAGCTTGAATGGACAAAGGCGTTTTCATTAAAGACCATCGCATTTTTTAATCTAGACTGCAATATTCGAAAAGTCTCTTTAGATAATACTAGCAGTATCACCCGGCGTTGCTCGGGTTTGTTTCGACCCTTTAGAATTGGAATTTTTGGAAAGTAAAAATTCTGCATTATGTAGCTTGTTATATTCTTTAAGTGAACAGTTTTTTCGTTGAAATACACCGGAAAATGGCGACACAGCAGTCAAAAAATCATTAAAAATAGGGATTTTCATAGAAAAAAAGTATCTTTTTGATGTAAATAATTTTTGGTGTTAATATGGTCCGATTTGAATTTTTTCTTCTAGGGAAGGAAGAACAAGCCTTCTTCTATCATACTCTCAATTTTGGTCAACTTGTGCCGCAGGGTCTCGGAGGAGATAGTGTTAGTTGAAGGCTACCAAACCTGCCGTACACAGACAACTTTGGCTGCTAAATTTTAAGAAGTTACCTCGTTAATTCTTCCATATTAGTTGTTATTACTGCTACGAGACAGAATATTTCTTGGAAGCGGGTGGCGAACAAGACTGAAGGCTGATTGCAACAAATACTTAAATCTGTAAAATTTATCCATTTATATTTCTATTTTACAAAATAATGATCGCTTTTATAAATCTTATGTTTTGTATAGTTTTTCATTTTGCAGTGTAATTATAGGAAATCATTTTCTGTAACCAAGAACAAGAATAACACAGACCAAAACGAAAGTTTTTTATAACATGTAGAAATCATTTGCAATATAACTGATTACTTATACTAAGGGAACTTATGCAAGTATATCTATGTATGTAACCGAAACACTGCTAGAATTTCATCTCTAAAGCTACTTTAAGCAGCTCATGCCTTATATCTACCAGTTGTTTGAAGAACGAACTAGAAGTAACACTTATCACGCATCACCTAACGCACTGCTCAATACACTGAAGCGAGGAAATAGTAGATCATAGATAAAGGTCACCTACAAGAACTGCCTCCTTAAAGAATTGAAAATGATAGTATGATATATATATATTTATATATATATATATATATGTGTGCGTGTGTGTGTGTGTGTGTGTGTGTATAGATATATATATAGATATGTGTGTGTGTGTAGGAGTATGCGTATGTTTGTATAGTAAGAGAGAGGGGGGAAGGGTTGTCTTTTTTCCAGACGAGAATATTATCTAGCTTGCCTGTTGTTATCCATCAATTGTACACCATGTGCAATGTCAAGATATATAGCTTGGTCTTAGTATTCAAGAAGGGTGCTGCTACATTTTCGCACACACACACACACACACACACACACATTATGCAAAAGTGCCGTAAGTCCAAAACTTTGCTGTTTTCAGAAAACGAAAAAATAGCTTCACTACTCCATAGCAAAACCGTTGTCCTACACTTTGACAATTTTTGTTATCTTGGCATCTGAAGCAGCTGGAGATACGATAGTTTTACCAAAAGAACCGACTATTGCAAGTATAAATAAATATTGGAAAAAAACGCATTTGGCGAAATTTGGACATACGACAGTTTAACAGAATAGCAACAATATATATATCATGATAGATCGATAGTCACTACACATTTTTTTCTCTCCTTGTTTTTTTCTGTGTCCCTTTCTGTAGAAGAGCGTAGGCTCGAAACATAAAAGACTTTTTCAATTCCTGAGCGATATACTAATACATCTGTTTGTTTTGTACACCACCTGTCTTCGTCTTTTGTTTTTTTCGTGAACTCTCCCTATAAATATATATGTATATTAATGCTTGTTTTTATAATTAGTTTAAAAACGAAGAATTTTACATTAAAATGTTACCCTATAATACTTTTGTAGAGTAAAAAATTATTATTCTTCAAGAAGGCAATTACTGTCAATGACTTCAAAGCTTCAGTTTGCAAGGCTTAGAGGTTCGAATCTTCGAAGTCACTATCAATTCTTGTATAAGAATAATGTATATGTTAATATATGTGTATAAAGTGTCAGTTAACTGGCCGAGATTATTGAGAACGTCTTAAAACGTTCACTCTTTATTCTCCCCATCGTCACCGTGAGCGCTAAACCGTTTGCATAACGTGGAGAATATACCACGAGTTTAACATAAGATTCTGAATTCTTCCAAGGCTTGGTCCACGTGCCACACGCTCCCTACACAATTCAGGCTCACCACACAATTTCTTGTCCTCGACAAGTGCTGCTCTATTTAGCATTTTCCCAATACAAATCAAAGAAGAAGAAAAAAATCTCCTATCACCTTCAAAGGAATCCCGGACAAATTTCTTCAAACGATACCAGATAAGCGACCTATCCCTGTGTATGTTTCACTCGATAGGAATACTCCTACTTGAATGGGCCCAAGTACCACAAAACTCGTCTTTAAAATGACTCAAATAGATCCGACCTTCCGCTGCTAACAAGTTAAACATTACATAGGCAAATCATTGCCCGAAACATTTCTAAGTTATCTAAGATATATATATGCACACACACACACACACACACACACACACTTTACATGCACACGCGCTGCACATAAGAAAAAAACCTTTGTGCCGTAGAATTATTCAATAAGCTTGAAACCCCACCATGTGAATGAAGAGTGATTTTGGAGCATCGTGGAAGACGTTATGTAAAATGGAAGTTAATATGAAGAGATATCCTTTTTGCTTGTATGTATGTATGTACATACATACATACATACATACATACATACATACATGTGTGTATGAGTGTTTGTGTCTAGGCACTTTGATATGTACATATTCATTTTTTAATTAAAACACAGGAGAATGATAGCTTGCTTGAGTGTTAAAGCCTTTACACACTCTGGCTAATTTTCTGTTCGTCTGTGGCTAGTTCATTGGTTTCAAAACTTTCGAAACTGGTGTGGTGGTACTCGTTTCCTTCAAGCGTTTGTCAGAATGGAATTTCTTGTGTTGAAAACATTTATGTCTCGGTTTGTTCCCATGTTGTTACAGATTCGAAGTGGTTTGAACTGCAAACAGTCGGCAGATCTATGGGAACGGCGGTCTTCAGGCTCTCGTGTATGTTTGCGACAATGAAATGCCGCCACCTCCGCAGTTTTCGCACTCGAGACATTTCTCGGAAGATGCAACACGGTCAGGAACCATTGTAATCTCCCATCGCTCGCGTGGCATCCTCCACCTCCTCGGAAGTGCCGTGGTTGTGTAGGAAATAAAGAGTTGGTCTAATCGTAGTATGTCAGCGTTATTGTGAGAACACATGATGAAAAGCAATTTATCTTAAAACGTAAACTAGAAGGAACCGTTAAACCTCGTTACATACATACATACATAAATACATTAACATGTATGCTTGTATGCTTGTGTGTGTGCGTGTGTACCGTTATCATGTCATTGTTCAATAACATAGCTGAATATATTTGTACTCCTGACAACAATAAGGAATTTGATACTTCTTTAGGCGTACTTCGGGGTGATATATCAGAACCTGATCTCTTCGTAATTACTCTGAATTATACAAAGCATATATCACTTTCTAAAGACTGATACACAGTAAACTTTCCGAAGTAATTCCTCTTATATTACCTTTAACGCTACAGGCGTTGGTGTTAACATCTCGGCCTTCAAATATATCTTACAAGTTTTGAATTTACATCTGAAAAATTAGTTTTAAGATATAAATAAGTTACAAATCAAAGGAATGTCTGCTGATGACATAAATTTCGTGATCATACGTATAGCATCGGAATCTGAACATTCTACTCTCACACATGTTTAATATCTTCAACGTGATATTATAGATTTAGACTGCTTTTAGAAAAAGGTTGGAAATTAGCGTGGGTAGAAATGTGAAAACTTTTACTTTCTCTAGTGAAGAATGAAAATTAAAATGCTACTTTTCAAAGGTTGCACCGACTCTTCCATTCAAAAGTAGGAGAATTAATAGAAATAATATCAGAAGAAATAAGCTCTTCGTAGCTATCTTTCACCATTTCCTCCGGGAATTCATTTGTCCACGCAAGGAAAAGAATATGATAAAAATAAAATTCAAACTGTAAAAGCGAAGACCTCGGGTGATATTATTTTACAGTAAAAAAATTCGTTTAAACTTGTTTTGTGATGATGACGTATACCAAAAATCACTAAAATTAATCTACATAGATTTAACCAGTTGAGGGAGGTTTGAAAAGAAACACATTTACACGGTCAATGAAGATCTAGTCAGAACAGTATTAGATTTAGTGATGCTGTCGATAGTGATACAGTTAACAACCAATGGGGAAGGGTGAGCGGCCAGGACTAAGTTCATAACATCTCTTACGCTGTGGACTATAACTTATTGAAATGAAAAAAGGACGTTGGAGAAGCAGAAGAGGAAGAAGGCGACGAGGAGTGAAAAGATCTGAATGTGTGGACACAACTTTCATGTTTATTTGTCAAATTGAATGCATTCACATATGAATAATATATCTTTCATTTGGGAATGATGTTCATATTATAGAATATAAATTACTGAAATACTGAATACTGTTTATTAAATTATCATCAATATCATATTAAAATTTGATAAATCCTATACAACAGCTTAGTCTCGAGGACGTCCATTTGTAATATATATATATATATATATATATATAATATATATATATAATATATATATATATACACACATAACGTATACGTGTGCGCATGTGTCTTTGCATGCTTATATGTGTAGTAGACATTTTTTGTGTACTTTCTTAGTTTCTCTTAGAATCTTTGTAAAATACGCTGTATCAAAACACAACATTAATTTAGCGATAGAAACCAAACTAATTCTGACAGGAGCTTGAATAAATGTCAACTGAACTAATTTGTTTGTAGAAGAAGCTGACTTGCCTGTGTTTCAAGGTCACTGGTCTATTGATAGTTGGATGTTCTCCAACCGAGTTAGTACTTTTTGAAGTCTTCTTTTCGTTCTTAATTAGTGGTAATTAAAGTGAAAAGGTCAACACTTTAGGCAAGATCAATGTGTAAATATTATTAACCAGGAAAGACCTCAATGAATAAAATGACGGATACACCAATGAATGTTTTTCTGAAGATACTGCTACCTTAAGTCAAGTCTGCTTATTTCTGTTAATATAGGTCTAGTGTGTTTAGAATAGACTCCAAAGTACTCCAAAGATATGTAAATATTATAGGTGAGAATAAATGGGACATCTTTCATATTTGAACTTTGAACGTTGAGTTAGTAGGCTTTAAGCACCAGGTGCAGCATACCAACTGACTACTAACTCGAGTCTAAAAACAAAAATTACAGTCAGTAAACTTCTGTCTTGTGCGTGTGAAAAGCAATCTATCTATCTATCTATCTATCTATCTATCTATCTATCTATCTATCTATCTATCTATCTATCTATCTATCTATCTATCTATCTATCTATCTATCTATCTATCTATCTATCTGTCTGTCTGTCTGTCTGTCTGTCTGTCTGTCTGTCTGTCTGTCTGTCTGTCTGTCTGTCTGTCTGTCTGTCTGTCTGTCTGTCTGTCTGTCTGTCTGTCTGTCTGTCTGTCTGTCTGTCTGTCTGTCTGTCTGTCTGTCTGTCTGTCTGTCTGTCTGTCTGTCTGTCAAACGGGAAGGGAGAGCTATTTTTATCATACTTGTGGCTATGGCGAAAGAATGTATCTGGTGGACGCGTCTGAAAGGATTAGAGACAAACACTTTCCTCTCTGGTCAATCTCTCATCAACTTCTTCAAGTATCACTTGAAGAAAAAAGTGAGAGTAGAGAGGCAAGTTTTGTCTAGTGAATGTTTTAAAAAAAGATGGGTGAATGTAGCAAGGATGGCACGTATGAATGACGAAGCCACCTTGACTATGATTCTATGAACCGTAAAAATTAATACAGAGAGTTGCTTATTTGCAAAAAAAAAAAAGAAATATAACATGTGACTTCATTGATCGAGGTTACCGTGGTCTTTTTCCGTAGGCTTTTCTTTCCACGGGTAAACCTCACCTGTCCTCTCCTTTACACTTCATATTGACATTTCTGTGATAACGATCCCTATTGATCAATTTTTTTTCCTCTCCCCCTTTTTTTTTTAACCTCCCCCTTTTTTTGTCCTCTTTCTCTCCTTTTACGATCCCTTTTGATCGACCCCCCCTTTTTTATTTTATTTTATTTTTTATTTTATTATTATTATTATTATTATTATTATTATTATTTTTTTTTTTTTTTTAAACCTTCAAAAGAAAAGCTCTACCTTGTAATTTGTTCTATCTGTGTGCAGCCCTGTGTGGCTAATAAAGAAACATATCTATCTATCTATCTATCTATATATCTATCCATCTATCCATTCATCCCTCTGTCTGTCTATCTCTCTGTCTATATATATCTATATATTATATGTGTGAGTGTGTATGTATGTATATATGTATGTATATGTGAAGGCGTATGGCTCAGTGCTTAGAGCGTTAGGTTCACAAATATGATATAGTAAGTTCGATTCCCGAACAAGGCTGTGTGTTGTGTTCTTCGGTAAGATACATTATTTCACGTTGCTCCAGTTCACTCAGCTGTAGAAATGAGTTGCAACGTCACTGGTTCTAAGCTGTATCGGCCCCTTTGCCTTGGATAACATAGGCGGAATGGAGAGGTGGGGTTGATATGAACGAGTGACTGTTGGTCTTCCATGAACAACCTTATGCGGACTTGTAACTTGGAGGGGAACTTTCTAGGTGCAATCCAATGATCATTCATTGTCGAAAGGAGTCTACATTTTTTACACTTATGTTGTGTATATGTATGTATATAAGCACACACGCACACACACACACACACACCACACACACACACACACACACACACACACACACACGCACAGATATATATATATATAATATATATATATATATATGTATATATATATATATATATACAAACATATATGTGTGTATACAAAGTGTTCGGTCTGAATTCGACAGTTTGCACAAAAGGAAAAGACAACATCCCTTCCAAACATAAAGTTTCAAAACAAAAGTACGGCTGAGAGATAACGGTTTGCTGAAAGTAGCCGCCTTCGTCTTGCACCATGGCCTCAAGCCGGTTCCGAAACCTGGCACATGCATTCCTCACTGTGTCCCTGGTTAGAACTTCGAACACTTCATTGATATTGGCCGCCAGGTTGGCCCTACTGTTGCCGGTGGAGACAGTGGTGTCTTTCTCAAACGTATCTCACGCATAATAACCCATGTGGTTATAGTTGGGGTGAATTAGGAGAACAGAGATTGGGCTTGGTGAAGTAGAAATTTCCCGACAACTGCCAAAGGAAAATAACGAGAAGAGAGTGCCTTTATTGAAAAGGTTACTCTCCCTTTCAACATGTGCACTCTGAGGTACAATAGCAGTTAATTAAAAAAGTTATGTTCAGGTTTTTCCTTACTTTCCGTACAAATTTCTTATATTTATGTGTGTCTGTATGTATATGTGTGTGTGTGTATCTGCATATATGTATGCATTTATGCATGTATATATATATGTAAGTATGTGTATACCTGTGTATATGTATATTTTCGAATGTGGCCAGTTCACACACCGCCCATCTGTATTTTCTTGACTGTTTGTGGTTAATAATACAGTCATATTGGATTAGTCCCGCCAAACAACAGTGAGAGTAAAGTAAAGAACAGCGACATTCGTGCAGGAGCCGAGCAGAATGCTGAAATAAATTAGTGATTTGAATGAAAATAGGTCGCAGTGTAACCTGCCCCCACCTGCCCCCACCTGCACACACACACACACACACACACACTCACGCCAGACACGCACAGAAGGAATGAATATACACTTAGGAATGTATAACATGTACCATATATGTACAATATTAAACACTAAGTCTAGTGTATTGAATGGCTGCAGACAGATCGGTAAAAATGCATTCACATGCGTGATTATATATATATATATATATATATATATATATATATATATATTATATATATGTGTGTGTGGTGTATGTATATATATATATATTTATGTGTGTGTGTGTATGTATATATATATATATATATATATATATATATATATATATATATATAAACTTTTCAAGTTGTAATATATTTTAATATAAATATTCTAATTCTTATTTTTATAGTATTTTCGAAATTCAATCAGATTCAAAGAGAACAATCTTATATTTGTGCTGAATATATTTTTTATGATATTCGTGGATAGTTCAATATTTCCATTAAACACTATATGGTTCGGTACAAATCTAATTACATCATAAAGAATTCCATTCAAATAACACTACAAAGAACCTTATCCATTTCAGATTGTTCCCACCAAATATCTGATTCTATTAACAAGAATAAAACCGAAATAAAAAAATAGAAAGTGAAACTTCTGATAATTTCTATATACTATAAACTTCGTTACTTCTCTAAATTAATCAATTAAGCACCTAGAAATCTTATCATGCCTTACATGGTTTCACAGAATTGAATAAAGAAGCACGTTGTTTTGCTAATGAAATTTCACTGGCCGCAAAAAGAAAGCTACTGTGAAATAAAGCCATAGAATACGTGTGTTGGCATTATAACTGTGAATTAGATATAAATATAAAGGTGGCGAGATTGAAAAGTATTCCATTTTCCATCAAGTAAGACATGGTCGATAAAACAAATTTAGTATCAACATCAACAAGTGATACTAAACACTGCCACAGTCGTAGTTTTCTTTTTCTAGATGAAAACCTTTTCTAGATGAAAAACGTTATTAACGGTTACATGTAGTTATTTCTTAGAATACAAGTATACTTATAACCTATTGTTGAAATTTAAAGAAAAACAAAAGACGGAGACATGTGCATAAACAACAAGCAGGTGTATTAGTTTGACGCTCGGCAAGGTGAAAAGGTCTTTTACATTTCGAGCCTACGCTCTTCAACAGAAAGGAACATGAGAAAATAAACAGAGAGAGAATAGAATATCTTTTGGAGTCAGCGGTCAATCATAGTCAATAACTTATAATGTATAGTGCAGTGTCCTTATCGCTAACATATAACCAGTTTTAATATACTTTAAATAAAAAAAAGCTAAGAAGCATAAATATAAGATGTGTATAACTCTCCCCCTCTACCAAAGGAGACCAAATATGAAGCTTAACAAAGAGAATAATATTTAATAATATATAAAATTAATGTATTAAAACAATTTATTCGTTGAATGAAAACCAATAATAGTTTTGTTGATGTTTCGCCCCAGGTTATTCGTGAACGAACCGAAATATCAAATGGATTTCCACTTTGGTCTTCCTGCGTTTTTGTGAATGTCGGACAACAATCAATTTAGTATTAGAAAAGGAAAATAAACATTCTTGCGGCTGTTTTATTCAGTCTCATGATGAAGCTGATGTGTTGCATAATTGCATTTATCACGCTTAAATATGTTTCTACTAATTAATTTCTGTCGCCTTTGGCGGACATCTAACCTCTGCAGCTGTTGTACTTCTGTTATAATGAGTATTATTTTTATTTGCAATCTGGATGGTTCTAGAATTTAGGTGACGCCAAAAATTGCGAGTACATTACAGAGTATAATGTTGAAAACCAAACTGTCAGAAACTTGACGCAGTCCAATCTGCTTAAGAAAGACAAGAGCATTAGTTCACATTGATCCATCATAACGATCTGGAAGGAGCGGTTGCATTGTATAATCTAATATTATATAATCTAAAGGTCCTTATTTGGTGGTAGTAGAACTAGCTGAAGTGTCATTGACCACATCGGATACAGTGCTATTGTTTAAAATGTGAAAATAAAGCTTCGTATTCTAGAAGGTAAGAACGACATTTCTATTTAGGCTTGTGCACATTAAAGTTTGCAATATGCGACTAATTTGTATTATTAGCATAATGAAGCGCCTATGAAACCATCTTGAAGTTTACTTGAGTTCAAGGGACAGATTCCACCGTCCATTACAACGGTTATGATGCAGCGTACATAATAAGATCGAGAAAAGTATAGACCAACAAAGTTAAAAAACAACATGGCACGCAAATGAAGGGATATACACAGAGATTCGAACCGGGTACTCATTCCTCTAGGTTGTTTATAAAGAGATTTCAAGATATATATAGAGTTACTTATGCATAAATTAGAGAATAATCCTAATTATATTTAAAACTAAATGATTTAGTTGTGAAACTCTATTTTAGCGAATGTCTACAATAGTAATTATAATAAAATGTGTGCTTAATTGTTTCAGTCACGGATGTTACTTCACGTTTGGTAAGGTTGTGAATGCTCTCTAATGTACTATTGAGATTGTCGCTGGGACATCTGAAAGACTAATGGAGTACTTTTGAGTAAAAGTTTCTTCATTTATTCAGCTTTCACCACTGTGATGGTGGCCTAATTTTTTGGTAATTGAGTTGTATGATGTAGACCTTCTCTGAATGAAAAATAAACCCTACTTGGATTTGTGCATATTAAAGTGACTAGCCTTGTAAATAAGGTTACTCTGCCGACGTAGCCTGCCTATAAGCCATATTTCATTTACGGAAAACTTATCATTTTTTACAATGCATACTTTTTCTCAGTGAGTACTGAATGACTTCTCAAATTTATATTTAATTTTAAGTTCCAACGTAACATCGAAACGAGTTCAGAATATTAGGAGTTTTGACATGGTGACTGCTTTGCAATCTTTTCAACGCATCAATTTATGCAAACGACAGTTGTCAGTGTGTTGAAAATTGCCCCAATCGAGATAATCCAATTGCTTACATATTAATGAAAACACTATCGTCTGATCAAGAAATCACTGCAAATAAAGCTCTCTTAGACCTCGTAAACATGGGTATTTAATGAAATAACAAGGCATTGCAACTGAAAGAAAGATGGCTATCTAATTATCTTAGTAAATACATTAAAAGCTTGTATATTATCATTATCTTTCCACTATATTTTCAGTATTAACTTAAATTTCAACAGCAAAAGTATCAGCTACTACGTTCTTTTAGTTTGTTCCTTCTCGAGCCACGCTTGGCTCATAAGGGCCGGGTTCCCAGTTTCCGTGGCGTATAGGTTTCTCACATGAACGGGACGCCGGTCCGTCGCAGGTGAGCTGCAAGATGCAGGAAGAAAGAGTGAGAGAAAGTTGTGGCGAAAGTATCAGCATAAGTTCGCCATTACCTTCTGTCGGAGCCGCGTGGAGCTTAGGTGTTTCGCTCATAAACACACACATCGCCTGGTCTGAGATTCGAACCCGCGATCGCTCGACTGCTGCTCTAACCACTAGGCCATGTGCCTCCACTAAGGTCTTATACCACAGTAATGTATACAGTTTCAGTTCATACTAAATGAATATTAGTTACCTCTATCAATGCAGCAGTGGGTATGAACATAATATCGGAATTCCAATACGCTTAGGGAGTTGATCCAGTATGGGAATGTTGGTCAGTGGGAAATATTGTTCGCCAAAGAAGGAGCTAAGTTCTTACTATTTGTTAAGCCTGAATAAAGATAGTTAATGACTGCAGTGGGAAACAAGGCACAGAGCTACACAGGGTAGCATGAAAGAATTTACTATTTCTATTGATTCTGCAACTGAACACAGGAATGTCTGTTAGATCAGGTTCCAGATTATTCTCGTAAACGATAAGCATGGAAACTCAACGATGCATAATTGCAATAAAGAAGCAATTGCGTTTAGTTTCACTCCTGCGGTGCTGAGTTAATAATTTATTCACAGTAGGTGTTGACTCTTACGCTATAGAATTATCGGCAAAAATGAACACCGTGGATGTGCTGGATCTGTTTGATCATATAAAGCCTGCAACTTGAAATCGAACATTTAAACAGGGACCTGCAGTAATTGAAAGAAATACCGTGCATACATTAGAGTGTGGAAAACGTTGATGCAAAAGGCTTCTTGTGACTCAACTTCTATAACCAGTAGCTCCCAATCCCGTTTTTGTTGCTCTTTTCAATTATATAGACATGGCGTTGCATCTAAATGCGGGGACGAGAGTAAACGAACAAGACAGAAAACGTAAGCCGTCGATAGTGATTCGTATTATCAAAGTGTCAATATCCTCTTTGAAAGGCATAAAAGCCGATCTCATATCACGTCCAAACTGTCGTTGGAAACTATATTAAATTTCACAGGGCTTTTCCTATTCTTTAAATCCTGTGGAGCGGATCATAATTTGATGGGTATCTTTGAATAAGAAAGCTCGAGCAAATATTCATATTGGCTCACTAACTGATCAATGTGGATTTATCAAAGAGTGAAACAAACCGAAACATTATGATAACGATATGTTCGTTACAGAAGCTGTTCAGACTAGCTTTTACAGATAATCTGTTGGATATATTTCTATAACTACTGATGAGGCCTTGTGAGTTGGTTTGTATTACTTGTAATCTAGGCAGTGGGATTGGTAAGGACACGTTTCTAGAAACGCTTAATTTACAAATAGATACATGTTCATTGCCATACGATATACATATGCAGCTGTGCCTGTTCGCTTGATGTGAGTATATTGGGAAATATTGTTAAATTTTATATTATGTTTAGAAAACAGCTGTGCTTATCTTAAAAGGTTTAAGTGACAGATGTAGAAGTTTATAATCAACCGCATCGATCGTTCAGTATGGACGAAATCCTTTTCTCCAATCCAAGTACAAATAGCTAAAACTCTACAAATAGCATATAGTGGTCGACTAAATCGACAATATCTTCTTACAAGACTTAATTTCTGTATTGAAAATGTTTCAATAGTGATAAATGAATAACGATTAAGGCAATTAATTTTGGAAGATTTCTGCAAAGAGTGTAACGAAGGAAATGAGTAAGTAATACTCTAACCTACGAATAACATTTTAATTACATATTGTGTTTTACAATATATCTCAATGAATATATAGAGTTTTATCAAATGTGAACTTTTCTGCAAGTAATTATAACGGATGCTGCTAATAATTATACAAGAACCTATGTTGCTTCAGGGTCTTCCTAGCAATAATTAAAATTTGCTTTATTTCCGATCCAAATATATAACTGATAACACAGTTTGTTTCATACATTTTTTTTACTGAACGTCGTTAAACAATCATATCATTGATTCGATGAAAGTACGCTGTAGATGCCTGGTCTCATCTAATTTTATATCAATGCAATACAGAAAATAAATATAACAAACATAATGTAAAAAAAGTGAAAAACACAGCTAAACATATTTAATCATATTTGAAAAGTTTCCTCATAGGTATATTTCTTTTGCTTTTTGAATAAATGTCAAGATTTACCAGAATATTATTCGGCAAAATGCACTTGTATAAATCTTCATATTAGTACGTTTGTCACTTGGAAATGTTGGAAAGTTGAACATTCCAATTTGTAGAAGATGCATACGTAACGACATCTGCTATTCGGTTCATTTTACTCACCTATACTCCATAAATGACTTATTGAACGGCATTTTCTCAATGCATGTAGTTGTAGTTCAGGCAGGCAACATAATCGATGCATTGTGTAAAATAGGTATTGAAAAAGAATGCTACGATCGAACACCATATATTTATTAAAGAAGTAATTTGATAGCTTAATGCAAGTAAAAAAAAAATACGAAAAGACGTGAAAAATAAAGCAGAACAGATAAAAAATGTATACACATAATTTATTCCGTTAGCAACTAATAATATAAACCAGTAAAATTCGCCTGGTGAAAAGTGGATGTTCACTGAAATACTTAGACACGATTCATACTGTTACTCACAGTGGAATAAATATCATTCTATTAGAATAGGCACCAGCACATATTAACGATTTCTCTTTTGTCAGCTTTGGACAATATGTAATGTTCCTGAGTTATTTCCATATCCCCGATAACACATTCTTCAATGCTTTATCGAATATTCTATTCAATTACATTCAGTCTTTCTATCAGTTGTGTTTTAGGAACTTCTATGATCCCACGTCCACACACACACACACACACACACACACACACACACGCATACACACACACACACACACACGCATACACACACACACACACACATATGGAGACACATGGCCTAGTGGTTCGAGCAGCGGACTCGCGGTCGAGGGATCGCGGGTTCGAATCTCAGACCGGGCGATGTGTGTGTTCATGAGCGAAACACCTAAGCTCCACGAGGCTCCGGCAGAAGGTAATGGCGAACTTCTGCTGACTCTTTCGCCACAACTTTCTCTTACTCTTTCCTCCTGCATCTTGCAGCTCACCTGCGACGGACCGGCGTCCCATCCGGGAAAGCGGCCCTTATGAGCGAGGCATGGCTCAAGAAGGAACAAAGTAATATGTACATACACACACACGTATATATATAATACTAATGACTGGCACTCCGTCAGTTTCGTCGATGAGCATTCCAGCTGATCCACTCAGTGAAACAGCCTGCTCGTGAAAGTAACGTGCAAGTAGCCGAGCACGCCATATGCATGCGTCGTCTTAACATAGTTGTCAGAGGGATTGAGAGTGACCCAGAATTTGACAATGCTGGACCTTTGAAATACAGATATAACTCATTTTTTGCAAAGTGAATCAAACCGGAACAGCGTGAAATAAAATGTCTTGCTCATGGAAACAATGCGCCGCAAGGACACAAACTGATGATCATAAGTCGAACTCTCTAACTGCTTCACATACACTTTTACATACTACTATATATTTATTTACGCGTGTGTGTGTTTGTGTATATATGTATGTATATATATATATATATATATATATATATATATACCCTTTGCACACCGTCTGTGATGAAAGGATATCCACAATATCCCAGAAACAGCTGTAAGACTATTTCCTTTATAAATGTCCTGAAAACCTCTGACAGCCTGGGCGTGGTTATCTCATTCTGTCTAATATATATATATATATATATATATATATATACAATGATTTAAAATTAAAATCATCTATGCCTGATCGTCTATGCAGAATACATAGACGATCATACTGACGATCTACAGGTAAATTATGTAAGTAGAATTACGTAATTTGTTGATAGTGAAACAATTGTTTATGATTAATCTATATTCTTGTTACCTTTCATTTGTCTTGCTCGCTTACATTTCTGGTGTGCTAAATTTTTTCTGGAGAACAATTCTTAGTGGTTAAGACCATAGCGGATCTTCTTCTAGCGTAAGGGCTTCCAAATAGTGGTAAAAAAATCCCCTCTTATATTTGTATATATATACATATATATATATATATATATATACATACATACATATATATATATATATATATATAATATATATATATATATATTATATATATATATATATATTTGTGTATTATAAATAGGAAAAAAAGCAACAAGAATGGATCAATTTTTCGGTACAATTGTTTCGTACGAAGACATCTTTAATAAGGCTACAAAAATTGCAGTAAATATAGGTGACCCGTACTCATCAGCCGAAAGAACATCTGAGATCCCCAAACATCAAAGGGGGTGATGTTACACTCGTGAGGCATCATGGAAAGTTCTATAAAAATGGGATTTAGATAACAAATTGATTTCAAAAGTTCTTTTAGTATTGCACAGTCATATATAAGGTTAAAAATGTTTTCAAAACCTCTTAGTTTTCTAGAAAGTGAAGATGAAAGTGGGGATGTGAGTTTATCCATATTGAAGAAAGTTTGATTCTTGGAGATATGATGAGAGGTATCGTACTCACAGAATATGTATTTATCCATATATATTTGTGTATATATATATAGATATAGTGTGTGTATGCGCGCGCGCGTGAGTGCGTGTGTGTGTGTGTGTATGTATTTATAAATCTATGTATGGGTTGAAAAACCTCAGAAGCATAATCAACAAATTCAACGTAATTTACTCCTGGATTAAAAAGATGTAAACTCGAAAAAAAGTCAACACAGTAGGAAGTAAGGAAAACAACGATAAATAAACCATAATAAAATGAAAAATACAAGGTGATGGTATACAGTGATCAGAGGAGAAACGCAAAATAGGCAGATATTCGCAACAGATTTCATTCTTTGATTAAAAGAAACCCTATGTATAATTTAGATGATACAACGGTAAGTTCAGGGACTCATATGGCGGCAGTTACGAGCCTCTGGCCAACATAAGTGCACCAGTAAACAAAGGAAATTCTACATTGGCGCTTGTCAGGCAAAAATTACACCTAAACCTCCTTAAAATTACAGCCTACCATCTTAAAATATGACACTGGAATGTGTAGTCCGAGATACAACCTGGAAATAGTACACGACGTCTGAAAAAGGAAGATCTGATAATATGTGAAATGCTTTTGATTATAGTATCTGCTCGTTTAGAGAGGTCATGAGGTTAAACAACACTTATAAATAATAACATAAAAAACTCCTTCCTAATTCTTAATCTGATTGAATGATATAAACAATGAAAGCTGACTATTGACAAATTATCTATTCGAAAATTAAAATTATAGATTTGTCGTAACAACAAGGTGGTATTTCCATTGTCTGTATTGCAAAAGGTCGATATATGTTATTATGCAGTTGAAAGTATTTTCAGTGTGTACTATATAATTATTTTCAATACTGTCTTCGGATGCATTAGTGCATTTGTTATCACCTTGTTTTTTGATCTCAGAAATGTTGTGCTATCGCAGCTGCATGCTGTGGTGTGGAAGCGGACGTGTTGCGAGTTGCGCAGTTTAGTTTATTGCTTCTCGCTATCAAATGAGGAAGCTATAAATAACATATATGCTGTTTTATTGAAGACTTAGTGTATTTGTGGTTCGTTGGTGAATATTGTTTAATGTTGATCAATAGCAGATATTTGGATTGTACAGTCATGTTCAAGCGTCGGTTGAACCAGATGTTTTTATTTTTCTCCTGTTCTGAGTTTTCAAAAATATATACTAGAAATAATAGCGCCTGAAATGCATAACTTATCAAAATGGCATTTTGTTTAAAGCGGACAAATAAAAGATATATCACGTTCTGAGTTCAAATTCCGCCAAGGTCGAGATTGCTTTTTATCCTTTCGGGGTCGATAGATTAAGAACCAGTTGCGTACTGGAGTCAATCTAATCGACTGGCCCCCTCCCCCAATATTCCCGGCCTTGTGCCTAGAGTAGAAAAGAATAAAGGATGTAGCGTTTTTTTTTCTTCTTTCCTGGTAGAGGAATACGAAATTATTTTCCAGTACAGGGACCAAATAAAATCGAGGGTCAGTTGAAAGAATGAGGGAGTGTTGTATCAATATTGATCTACCAAACTACATAGTCAGTTTCAAGAAAAATATATACCACTCTATCATATAGCAGGTTATGTTAGTACAGCTGTTAAGGGTGAAACTTAAGCTATAAGTCCCCATTTGTCGCAGAAAAATGAAAGACTGCGTTATTAATAAATGTTATAGAATTTGAAAAATCTCAATATTCAAAACTTGAATGGAAGCACTCCGTCGGTTACGACGACGAGGGTTCCGGTTGATCCGATCAACGGAACAGCCTGCTCGTGAAATTAACGTGTAAGTGGCTGAGCACTCCACAGACACGTGTACCCTTAACGTAGTTCTCGGGGATATTCAGCGTGACACAGAGAGTGACAAGGCCGGCCCTTTGAAATACAGGTACAACAGAAACAGGAAGAAAGAGTGAGAGAAAGTTGTGGTGAAAGAGTACAGTCGGGATCACCACCATCCCTGCCGGAGCCTCGTGGAGCTTTTAGGTGTTTTCGCTCAATAAACACTCACAACGCCCGATCTGGGAATCGAAACCGCGATTCTACGACCGCGAATCCGCTGCCCTAACCACTGGGCCATTGCGCCTCCTGAAAACTTGAATATCATCTAGGTGTCACTACACTGCAGCAAAATGTAGCACTATCTGCTTTAATTTCTGTAGGTTCAGTGATGATGAAAATAATCTACACGTAACGAAACAAATTAAACAAGATAAATAAATAATTAGTCTGCTAATGAAGGCATGATTTTTTTCCCTCTGAGTTAAGTGAACCACTCGGACCACATTAAACAAATTTAAAGACCCACAAACTGAAAAGCTCGCACACCACCACACTTTACGCAAGACAACCCCAGAAGTCAATCGTCCCTCCAATCAAGTTTTTACACTGACTGAGACCAGCACCCATGCTTAGCAGTCAGCCTCATCCGGGAATATCCAAGGAAGACAATATGAAACTGTGAATAAAGGAGGGCTGAAATCTATATACTAGGTATTTACAATATCTAAGGTTTTGTGTTCCCTTTTAACAGAATAATAATCACACAAATATCTTGTGCGTGTGTTTCTACATGGTAGGTTCATTTTGCGTAGGTGAGTAAAGATGTTTGTTATTATATTCTAAAGGTGTTTGTATATGTGTGTGTGTACGTATGTGTGCCTATCTGAGTGTACATATATGTATCTGAGAGAGAGAGGGAGAGAGAGAGAGAGAGTGAAAGAGAGAGGATATGTGTATGTATGTATTTGGAAAGGAGTTCATATGCACACCTATGTTTGTGGGTCGTGGATATAGTAATTTATGTGGTTTGTTTCATACATCGATTATTGTATTTGGTCAAAGTATTATCTTAATATGATGTAAAATACGTTGTTGATAGCATATGCTTAAAGTTTGTCATATTTTGCTAGCCTATTGAGAAAGTGTACTTTAAGCTTATGTATCCTATTAAACATGGCTCTCCAGAACAATCAGGAGAGCTTGAGATTCATCAATCTAACTACTAATTCAGATATAAACAGTTTCACAATAAAAAATAAAAGAAGAGAGTTTGGTGCTGTATATCTATTTACTTTACAGTAATCCTAGAAACGTATTGATAAAATTAGTTCATGCAACTGCTCAACCGTGGAATCTGTCGAGTTAAGCTGGAAACGAAATGTTCGGATTTAATATGAACGCACTTTTAGAAGTTGATGGTCATTTCGAATCAGTAATCAACAAATTAACATAAGGCATGCTGGGAAGTGCAGTGAAAGCACGTGATAAAAATAAGACTGCTGCATAATAGTAGTAGTAGTAGTAGTAGTAGTAATAATAATAATAATAATTCGAGGCATTTTGTTTTTCCTCTGAGTTAAGTGAACCACTCGGACCAGATTACACAAATTTAAACACCACAAAACAATGAAATAATAATAATAGTAACAATGATGATGATGATGATAATAATAATAAGAATTATTATTATTATTATTATTATTATTATTATTATTATTATTGTTATTATTATCATTATTATTATTATTATTATTATTATTGTTATTATTATCATTATTATTATTATTATTATAACCACAGCACATACCCAAGGCACACATAACTGCGCTCGGTAGTGAAGTGAAAGCACGCTATAAAAATAAAACTTCTGAATAATAATAATAATGATAATAATAATAATAATAATAATAATAATAATAATAATAACGATAATGATAATAATATTAATAATAATAATAATAATAACAATAACGATAATGATAATAATAATAATAATAATAATAATAATAATAATAATGATAATAATTAGTTTAAATGAAAGAAGCTTTGCTGATCATTTCATACGGTTTAGGAAAGGAAGGAGGAAAACATATCTTTTTTCATTTCTTTTACTTGTTTCAGTCACATGACTGCGGTCATGCTGGAGCACCGTCTTGAAGAATTTTTTGTCGCATGTGTAAAAGTATCTATTTTATTTTACAATTTATTATTTCTTTTGGTACTTTATTGTTTTCAGCTTGGTACTTTTATTCGATTTGTCTCTTTTGCCGAACCACCAGGTTGATTGTAGACCTGAGCATTGATTGTTGCATTAGGTTGTAACAGCTCAAAGAGAATTCCTCCTTTGCAATCCCACCAGATAGAGAGAAGAACCTTTTTCCCATGAAGTTGCCAATATATATATATATATATAGAGAGAGAGAGAGAGAGGTACACCCACAAACGCACTCACACACACACACATGTATCACATAAAACATATAGCATATGTGCTTTTGTAACACGAATGCATATATTACGCAATGATGTAACAAAAGAAATCTGAAAACAGCCGTTGAATCAGAAGACAATGTCGATATTGCGAAATGAGAAATACCAGCAGTCGATAGCTAACATAGATGACAGGTAACTATGAGAGGTCACCCACTGTGAAATGCTGTCATAATAAGCGAATATGTGAAGGGGCCACTCCGAAAGAGGATTTAGTGGAAAGCGTAAAAGCAATGGTTTTAGAAAATGTCAATTTTTGCACTTAACATTTCAACTGCTGCAGGATCTCTTCCAAGATCAAGTCGGCCGGTAAAACTCCGTTAGATTGAAGAAGTTATAACATCTTCGTACATTGTGTAAAATAATAAATTCATTTGAAAATATGATAAGTGTTTGAGATATACAACAGAAATTCATATACGTAAGTCGCACTTTATATACATCTAACGTCAAATCACTTATATATACACGTTATGTTTTTTCCTGTGAACACTTAAACAAAAGTCGTACTTGAATAAGGTTGGAACAGAAATAAATTTTTTAACCGCATTAATATTAAAATCGCTTTCTAAATATTTATATTTGCATCGAATTATATACAAATACACATGATGATCTCACCTACGCCCGCATTCTCGTACACGATTGCATACTAACACATTGCACACTTACACACCCGCGCATGCGCATTATCTGGTCGATGCTATAAAACCTTATACGTGAGTTTGGGCGTGTAAGAAACTTTGTTAGAGATTTAAGCGGATGAAAACAAAAATGAATAAGTATATAAAATTATTGGAAGACCTCAAGCATCCCATGGGCGAAACAAATGCTCGCATTATTGACACGTTAAATTGTGAGTTCAAATTCCGACAATGTCGACTTTACCTTTTATCCTTTCGAGATCGATAAATTAAGTACCAGTTGCGTACTGGAGTCGATCTAATCGACTGGGCATCACCCCAAACACTTCGTGCCTTGTGCCTAGAGTAGGATAGATTACTAATACTTTAAATTCTGAGTTCAAATTCCGACAATGTCGACTTTGCCTTTCACACTCTCGGGGTCGATAAAATAAGTACCAGCTGAGTACTAAGGTCGATGTTATCGACTAACCTTCTCCCCCTGAAGTTTGAAGTCGTTATTAATAACGTTCAATAAGACAGCGACCTGACAGCGACCTGACAGAATTGTTGTTACACTGCAAAAAATACATTTTGTCTGTATTTACGTTTTGAGTTCAAGTTTGGCCGACGTTGGCTTTGCTTTTTTAGCCTTTCGCATCAATAAAACAGGTATCAGTTGACCACTGGATCCGATAAAATTGCTTGCGTTGTGCCACAATTTGAAACCATTATTAATACGGTGAATAAGGCGCCGAGCCGGTAGAATCGTTAACATGCCGGACAAAATGACTCACGGCATTTTATCCGTCTTTATGTTTAGATTACAAATTCTGCTGAGGTCCTTTCAATAAAATAAGTACCAGTTGAACACTGGGGTAGCTATAATTGACTACACAACTCACCTGAAATTTCAGGTCTTTTGCCTATAATAGAAAAGATTGTTAATATCACGTGATTGTTAATATCACGTGATTCCGGAACAAAATAAAACTAAAAACATTTGATCAAGGGAACTAATTTCTAGTTCATAATCAAATAAGTGAAATCAGCCAATCAAATAAATGTTTAGAATGCAGACTATTATGAGATGCAATAAAAGATGGATAAAATGAAGTACAGTGAATAATTCAAATACCGTCTAAAAAATAATTAATATCTCTGTGAGTTGTTTGTGAATAGTGTGATGGCTCTGTGGTGGCTGCTACAGAACTTTACTAAAATGTATAGCGATGAGATAAATTACAAATAATTTGGTTAATTCAATAAATAAATATCGAACAAAAGGGATAATTGAATAATTAAGTAAATACATTACGTGAAAAGATAGATACTTGAGTAAATAGTTTGTTGCGTAATTACCAATGCATCATTAATGAAAATTATTCATCAATAAATGGTTGAGAAAGATTGACAAATCAAGGCAACAAGCAACAGAATATATAATATTCTTTTCTACTCTAGGCACAAGGCCCGAAATTTTGTTGGAGTGGGGGCGCAGTCGATTACATCGACCCCAGTACGCAACTAGTATTTTATTTATCGACCCCGAAAGGATGACAGGGAAGTCGACCACGGTGGAATTTGAACTCAGAACGTAAAGACAGACGAAATACTGCAGAGCATTTCGTGCGGCGCGCTAACGTTTCTTATTTCTTTATTGCCCACAGGGGGCTAAACATAGAGGGGACAAGCATGGACATACATCAACCCCAGTGCGTAACTCGTACTTATTTAATCGACCCCGAAAGGATGAAAGGCAAAGTCGACCTCGGCGGAATTTGAACTCAGAACGTAGCGGCAGACGAAATACCTATTTTTTTACTACCAACAAGGGGCTAAACACAGAGAGGACGAACAAGGACAGACAAACGGATTAAGTCGATTATATCGACCCCAGTGCGTAACCGGTACTTAATTTATCGACTCCGAAAGGATGAAAGGCAAAGTCGACCTCGGCGGAATTTGAACTCAGAACGTAAAGGCAGACGAAATACCTATTTCTTTACTACCCACAAGGGCTAAACACCGAGGGGACATACAAGGACAGACAAACGGATTAAGTCGATTATATCGACCCCAGTGCGTAACTGGTTCTTAATATATCGACTCCGAAAGGATGAAAGGCAAAGTCGACCTCGGTGGAATTTGAACTCAGAACGTAAGGACAGACGAAACACCGCTAAGCATTTCGCCCGGCGCGCTACCGTTTTTGCCGGCTCGCCGCTTTATGGAATATATAATATTGAAAGAACAAAGCAACACGGAATGGAACGAGCGTGGTGGAGCTCAGGGAGTTAACATGCTGCAGCTAAATAAATTTTCTTTTCCACGTGTAGCGACCTCCATATATAACTCCCGCAGTTGATAAATGCACTCACTACCTCTATTTGTCTTACTCAATTACTTCCACCATTTCCTTATTGTATTATTAGCTATCTTATTTCATTTCAACTTATCCCATATTATTCTATAATGTAATTAATTAATTTGTTTTACACGTCACATCCAGTTATCAGTCTTTTATGGTAATCTGGGAATCACAATTCTTACTCAATGTTGAGAAGTTTCGTTTCCTTAATCATATTGTTTGCGAGTTATTAAGATGATAACTTGCTTAGCCAATGAGATGTGGGTGTGATCTGATGTTGCTGCTGTCAGTCGAAATGTCACAATGATCTTACAACATATTTTTCTGAAACATCCATTCATAGCAACCCCCTCCAACCACAGCTACTACATATTTTCGTTGACACTATTTGCGTTATTCACAAAAAAAAGAAAAAAAAAAAAGATTTTCACTAAATAAATCTTATACTCTATGACATATAATACACATTTTTACTTAATTTCCCCTTCAATACAAACGTGAATAAATGCATATACATATGTATGTAGGTATGTATGTATGTATGTATGTATGTATGTATGTAAGAGTCTATATATATATATATATATATATATATATATATGTATATATATATAGTAGAAATATGTTACGAAAAGAAAAAATAAAATTCACGTGGAAATGTAAGGGTAAAGTATGAAAAATCAACGAAAATGCATATTGCAGATAGAAAAAGGCTATTTATGACAGTTAGTGACAAATATATACATTTAGATTGACTGAGGTAGTAATACGAGTCATAAAGGTCATTATTATGAGATGATTATAAGATGTTAATAATAATAAAGTAAGAGAACAAAACGAACCAATATATATATACTGCTGCCACCATTCCATTGGAACACAAGGACGGTTCCTTTTGATACCAGCAAGAAAGAATAATGAACTTCTTTACTACACGCAACTATAATATAGCGATTATACCAACTACCGACAAAACACCACCACATGGATTCTATTGAGACTAGTAAGAAACACTATGAACTTTTCTATTGCACTTTTTATAATATTTTTGATAAGGTTCGTTTTTTCAAGAACCAAAACATGTAAAATTCATAAGAAAATTAAAATTTATCTAATATAGTGGCGTTTTCAAACTTCTTTTTACAAATATATATATATATATATATATATATATATATATATATATATATATATATATATTATATATATATAAATATAAATATAAATATAAATATATATATAAATAGCTACAGTCTCTTGAAAATAGCAGTAATGTGATTAATGTGGCAAATACCTAATCATATAGCAAGAATTGATACCTACCTCATTGTGTTCAACCATTGATAAATTTATCGTCTGTGAATATGAAATTCCTCTTCATTTCTCTGGAAATTTACATCTACACCATTGGAAATTGTGCATCTATACAAAGGATTAATTCACCCTCTCTGTAATGCTAATAAATAGGAATTGAGACCCACCTCGTTGTGATTAGCCATGGATAAATTTGTCGTCTGTGAGTATGTAATCCCTCCTCATATCTCTGGAAATTCATATGTACACTATGGATTAGGTCACCTTCTCTGTGATGCTATTAAAACTTTTTTAAAAATCTGTGATAAGACTGTACATCATCTTTAAAGAACTTTAATGAAATTTGGAAATCTGTTTATGTTACTTAATTATCTACATTACTTCATGAGTATAGCCTCAACCACTAAGATGTCTAGAGAACTCACATGTATTTTAGCTGATGAGTACGGGGCACGTTTATATGCTGCAATTTTTGCAACTTTTAATAAAGCCTGTCTTTGTATGAAACGATTGTACTAAAAACTTATCCATTCTTGTTGCTTCTTTCTCGCTTATAATCACCCCACATTACTGTATTGTTAAAACCGTATAGTTTTTTGGTGCATCTAAGTTAGGTACCATATTCAAGTAAATTCATTAAAATTGACTTGAATCTTTATTGCTTTTTGAATATATATATATATATTAATTTAGAAATCGTAGGCCCCTTCATCTCACCGTATAAAAATAATTTTTATTTTAAATACCTACTCTTTTATAACATGGCTACTCGTGTTTCATGAGGTACATACGCCGGTTCCTAAATTCCTCCGTGCTTTTCTGGAACCCTTCTTAAAAAGAAACCTCGATCATCAGGCCTTTATATCACTTAATCATCGCTCAATACTGTAAACTATATTCTAATTTTTAAAATTTACAGTATTGAACGATGATTAAGTGATATAAGGGCCTGATGATTGGGGTTACATTTTAAGAAGGGTTCCAGCAAAACATGGAGGTGTTTAAGGAACCCGCGTATGTACCTCATGAAACACGTGTAGCCAAGTTATAAAAGAGTAGGTATTTAGAATAATAATTCTTTTTTATATGGTGAGATGAAGGGGCCTACGATTTCTAAATTAAAATATATATTTCTTCATTGAGAATGTTAGGGAATGTTTATTCCCTAACAATTAAAATTTATATATATATATATATATACAGAGAGAGAGAGAGAGAGAGAGGAGAGAGAGAGAGAGAGAGAGAGAGAGAGAGAGTCATACACATACACATATTGTGTGTATGTGTATAAATAAACACAAAGAGACGCACGCCAAGCACCTATATGCGTCAACGTTGGTATTTTTGTTATGAAAATTCGTCACTGTTTCTCAATAAATCTTTACGAAATATCGACGCCATATTCAAGAGGCAAAGTGGCACAATGCAAGGGCGTAAAACTCTGGAGCTGAAGTCGGAGATTCTGTCGTAGTAAAACGGAGATGAGGGAAGAAAAGAAATGTAGAGAGAATGAAAGCTGAAATGCAGTTGCAGTTGACTACGCGTATTTGTGCGAGATTCCGAAAAATTGTCAATTCCTCTCGTCTAATTCTGTCTTAATCGCTACTACAGTCTTTTTCATATCCTTTCTATCTCTCTCTCTCTCCTTCATGCACAATGTTTTCAAGGCATCTCTCATAATATATACACAAACACAAACAAACACATATATGGACAAACACACACACACACACATATATATACATCATCACGTCATCACGTGACCGACCAGTTCATCAGATGTAGTTACACATCGCTGGTCACAATGCGTTCGCATTGTTTTAGCCTTCGAACAACGCCACCCCGCTGGCTAAGCGAGCAGGCCAACAGAAGAAAGAGTGGGAGAAAGAGTGGTGAAAGAGTACAGCAGGGATCACTACCCGCTGCCGGAGCCTCGTGGAGCTTTTTAGGTGTTTTCGCTCAATAAACACTCACAACGCCCGGTCTGGGAATCGAAACCGCGATCCTACGACCGCGATCCTACGACCGCGAGTCCGCTGACCTAACCACTAGGCCATTGCGCCTCCACACACACACACACACACACACACACACACGCACACATATATATATATATATTTATGTATATATCTCTCCAGTAGATATTCCCTAATAGGCATACTTTAACACACCTATACACGATCCACAACGTGGTGCACAAGAATACTAAAGAAATAATTTATATTGTCATGGAGTAAGTTTCGACCAAGAATACTATGCAAAAATTGTCCCAGATGGATCCACATAAAAAGTCCCAGTTGAAAAAAATCATGTTCTCAAAAATTTAGTACGTGGGAAGACGCATTAAAATGTATACATTTATTGATTCACAATCAAATTTCTATGCCTATAATGCACATGTGTTATATACACTATATAACGCGGAGAGCAGGCAGAAACGTTTGCACGCCCTGACAAAATGCTTAGCGGTGTTTCGTCTGTCTTTACGCTCTGAGTTCAAATTCCACCGAGGTCGACTTTGCCTTTCATCCTTTCGAGGTCGATTAAATAAGTACCAGTTACGCACTGGTGTCGATATATTCGACTTAATCCGTTTGTATGTCCTTGTTTGTTCTCTCTGTGTTTAGCCCCTTGTGGGTAGTAAAGACATAGGTATTTCGTCTGCCGCTGCGTTCTGAGTTCAAATTCCACCGAGATCGACTATCCCTTTCATCCTTTCGGCGTCGATAAATTAAATTCAATCTAATCGACTGGCCAACGCCCCCAAATTTTCGGGCTTCGTGCCTAGAGTATAAAAGGTTATATACACTGTTAATTTTACAAATATAACATATTCAAAAATAAAAAAAAAAACAACCAAACAAACAGTCAAATTTATTGAGTATTGAATCTAAATATTTTAAAGTTATACAAAATTAAAAAGTGAATTATTGAAAGAATAATTTATTTTCAGTGTATCATGGTATTTGAAATCGTTTATTCCCTTTTGGAAGATATGACATTTAAATGTGGAATTTCGATGACGAGAACTTTATATATTTATATTTTTCATTTTCTCTTTCACTTTCTCAGTAAATGTCACTTTTTTCTTTCTCTCGCCGAACCACATATACTCTCAACACACACACACGCTCACTCACGCACACACACTGGCACACATATATGTATATGTACGCTATATGTGGGTTAAGAAGGCTGCCAATGGTTTTCTCATGCCACATGAGAACGTTGGTACCTGTCGCCATTGAAGGCAGCGAGCTGGCAGAAACGGTAGCACGCCAGGCGAAATGCTTAGCGGTATTTCGTCTATCGTTACGTTGTGAGTTCAAATTCCGCCGAGGTCGACTTTGCCTTTCATCCTTTCGGGGTCGATAAATTAAGTACCAGTTGCGTACTGGGGTCGATGTAATCGACTTAATACCTATGTCTGTCCTTGTTTGTCCCTTCTGTGTTTAGCCCCTTGTGGGTAATAAAGAAATAGAAATAGGTATTTCCTCTGTCGTTACGTTGTGAGTTCAAATTCCGCCGAGGTCGACTTTGCCTTTCATCCTTTCGGGGTCGATAATTTAAGTACCAGTTGCGTACTGGGGTCGATGTAATCGACTTAATACCTATGTCTGTCCTTGTTTGTCCCCTCTATGTTTAGCCCATTGTGGGTAATAAAGAAATAGGTACTTGTCGCCGTTTTCGATGAGTAAAATACACAAGGCATACGCGATTTCGAAATAGGATTAATCAATGCATGGTGAACGCTGGTCCTTGCAAAAATTTCAGGATAATATTTTCTACTCTTTTCTACTCTAAGCACAAGACCGAAATTTTGGGGGAGGGGTCAGTCGATTAGATCGACCTCAATACGCAACTGGTACTTAATTTATCGACCCCGAAAGGATGAAAGGCAAAGTCGACCTCGGCGGAATTTGAACTCACAACGTAACGGCAGGATAAAGCACATTTACTTATAAGTTACCTCGCATGATTTGTATATTTATCTATTCTGATATTCTGTACCGTCTAGTGTAATGTTGTTTATCCTCACTCCAAATGGAAACCAGGAGCAAGATCCCTTTGTGACAGGTTTTAAAATTGTAAAGGATCCCTACTTACATGAAACCATTGTTCGACTTATTAACCCATTGATAAAGAATATTTATCCATAAATGCGGAGTTGAACACTGCTCTTTACTGTTTAGTATTAGTATGCACAGACCACCTTTGTTTTGGAAGTCACTTGACCCTGTTATCTCCCCTGCTATCACTCTAGCGTCTAACGGATTACCTCTGACCTCTGACCTCTGCCTGAAGTCAGAACGCCATGATAGACCGTTAGCTCCTACACGCATTTTTTTCTCTCTTTGTTTCTCTCCTTGTTTCTTTTCTGTGTATCTTTCTGTCGAAGTGCGTAGGCTCGAAACGTATAAGACTTGTTCTATTTCTATTCCTGAGCGCCATACTAATACATTTGTTTGTTTGTACTCCACCTGCCTTCGTCTTTTGTTTACTTTCGTAAACCTTCCCGTTATAATATATATATATATATATATATATGTTTAAATATATATATATGTATGTATGTATGTGTGTGTGTGTGTGTGTGTGTGTGCGTGCGTGTGTGTGTGTATGTATACGTTTACTGTACAACTCTCTCTGAGAGATTTAGAAATGTAATATATATGTGAAAACAGCATGGACTTTGTCTTCTTACCCTCTTAGAGGATTTAAGTAAAATTATACAAATGTGTCTGACTGTTTAAATTCTATTTAATTGTGCAGCTGAGGATAGGTCTGCATTTAAATTGATGTAATAATTGCATTGTTTCAATTAAATGGAATTCCCTTGATACGGCCGTACTGCATCACCTCTAGATATCCTGTTGCTTATTCTGATATATATATATCTATATATATATCTATATATATATATATATATATATATATATATATATATATAGGTGAGAAAGTTGGTGTGTGAAAGCACGTGGTTGGATATACAGAAAATAGAAAAGAGTGAAAAAGCTACAGAAGGCTTGTTTTATAAGGTTAAAGAATATATTTAAGTCGTTATGTTAGAAGAATGTTATAAAATTTTGCATATAGTAACATAGTTTTTGGAGAAATTGCACTGCATAACGAAGACATGACACGATATAGGTAAAGACATTTGAGAAATTTGAAAAGTTAACACGAAACCGGTAATTTCTCCAAAAACTATGTTACTATATGCAAAATTTTATAACATTCTTCTAACATAACGACTTAAATATATTTTTTAACCTTATATAACAAGCCTTCTGTAGTTTTTTCACTCTTTTCTATTATATATATATATATATATATATATATGAGTGGCTGTGATCGGCGTAGGAGTGGCTGTGTGGTAAGTAGCTTGCTTACCAACCACATGGTTTCGGGTTCAGTCCCACTGCGTGGCACCATGGGCAAGTGTCTTCTACTATAGCCTCGGGCCGACCAATGCCTTGTGAGTGGATTTGGTAGACGGAAACTGAAAGAAGCCCGTCGTATATATGTATATATATATGTGTGTGTATATGTGTGTGTGTCTGTGTTTGTGCCCCTAGCATTGCTTGACAACCAATGCTGGTGTGTTTATGTCCCCGTCACTAACGGTTTGGCAAAAGAGACCGATAGAATAAGTACTGGGGTTACAAAGAATAAGTCCCGGGGTCGAGTTGCTCGATTAAAGGCGGTGCTCCAGCATGGCCGCAGTCAAATGACTGAAACAAGTAAAATATATATATATATATGGACCAAAGTGCACACGCAAATTACTGACCAGCTTGAAGGCATGCTTGAAAGCACTTGATGAATGTACTTCGGAGATTATTGAAAACGGAACCTAGTGGTTGCAAATAGAAATGGAAAACTAGATAGTTTTGCTTATGCCCACATATAGTGAAAGAATTTGTAATGCAATATAGAACATTTGAATGAATCATGCATATAAGCTAAATATTTGTGGATAAGATAAATTTAAGATGATATTCTTTGGGGCAACAAACTCGATTGTGTCACATTTAGATGATTTGAATTTAAACGAGTAGAAATAAATCTATGTTCATTTTTTTATCTTTCAAGTATTTATCTCGAAGCCAGACAATAGTCGACTTTGAATTGATTTCTCGTTTTCAGCGAAATATCACAAGTAATGCTATAAGTTGAAATCAATGAGCAAAAAATAGCTCCATATAATGTACTTCGTATAGAATTTCAAGAAAAGTCTATTTGAAAGTTTTACTGTCGTTTAAGAAAATTTTAAAACTTGATGTTTATGATTTCAAGCGTGTTTTTACAGACAGTATAATCTTACTCTTTACCCTTTTACTTATTTCAGTCATTTGACCGTGGCCATGCTGGAGCACCGCCTTTAGTCGAGCAAATCGACCCCAAGACTTATTCTTTGTACGCCTAGTACTTATTCTATCGGTCCTTTTCGATGAACCGCTAGGTTACGGGGACGTAAACACACTAGCATTGGTTGTCAAGCGAGGCTGGGGGACAAACACAGACACACAAACATACACATACACACACACAAACACACACACACACACACACACACATATATATATATATATATATATATATACATATGTACGACGGGCTTCTTTTAGTTTCTGTCTACTAAATCCACTCACAAGGCTTTGGTCATCCCCAGGCTATAATAGAAGACATTTGTCCAAGGTGCCATGCAATGGGAGTGAACTCGGAACCATGTGGTTGGTAAGCAAGCTACTTACCACACAGCCACTTCTACGCCTATATGAAGAAGATAGCAATCTAAAATTAACTTTCATTAATAAGTATTCTCAAATCACAGTATATATATTTTTTTATGTCATAGTTTAGGCTGAAACTTTAAAAGCATTATGCTATTTCTTTCCGCTGCA
>NC_042998.1:31665784-31678284 GCF_006345805.1 Octopus sinensis
AATAACTCGACCCTAGTAATTATTCTTTTTAAGCCGGATAATTATTCTATTAGTGTCTTATGCAGAACAGCTAAAATACTGGGGCGTGTACACAAGCGGTTGGAGAAGGGACAAAAACCGACATAAAGAGACACTTATAGGTATATATGTACGTCCATGTATGTATATATATAATATATATATATATATATATATTATATATATATATTAATAAATAAAACATATGCATATATATACATATATGTATGTACCTACCTCTACATGTATATATACACGCATATATGAGTACAGGACACCCAAAAAACGTTGAACACAATGAGAAACGAAAACATAGACACAAACCCAAGGAACTGGACATTTTTCTTAAACAACAAAAAATTAGAGTACAGGACAAATAACACAAGGGAAAAACGCCTTCTTCAGTCGCCATGGTTTCATCTACTCTACGTTTCGAAGGTGAAGGCGAGACGTATCTTCGATAGAAACTTTCCTTCCTGCGAAAGGAAATCAAATAAAATTTGAGATCTTTTTGCAGAGGGGTAAAAATGGTAACAAAAACAGGACAGTAACGACAGTACAAAATATAAGCAGTAAAAGACAGGACAAGGAAAATATCAAGACAAGAAGGGCTGTTAAGCCGAACGAAAAAAAGTATTACGAACGCTATTTCTGTGGACGGCGAAGGGAGCAAAGAAAATTGCCGTCCATACCTCAAGAAGGTCAGGCGAGAAAGAAGGTGGCAAGGCTCTCGTCGCGGGTTAACGGCGGGAGGGAGGAGGAGGAGTAACAGAAAGGGAGAGAAGAAAGGGGAATGGTTGTGAGGAAACCAGAAAGAATGAAGAATGAGAGAGAGGGAGAGAGAGAGAGTGAAGAATGAGAGAGAGGGAGAGACAGTTAAGTAGAAGTAAAGGAAATCAAAGAATGAAGAATGTCGTGTTATTTTCCTTGTCCTGTCTTTTACTGCTTATATTTTGTACTGTCGCTACTGTCCTGTTTTTGTTACCATTTTTACCCCTCTGCAAAAAGATCTCAAATTTTATTTGATTTCCTTTCGCAGGAAGGAAAGTTTCTATCGAAGATACGTCTCGCCTTCACCTTCGAAACGTAGAGTAGATGAAACCATGGCGACTGAATAAGGGGTTTTTTCCTTGTGTTATTTGTCCTGTACTCTATTTTTTTGTTGTTTAAGAAAAATGTCTAGTTTCTTGGGTTTGTGTCTATGTTTTCGTTTCTCATTGTGTTCGACGTTTTTTGGGTGTCCTGTACTCATATATGCGTGTATATATACATGTAGAGGTAGGTACGTACATATATGTATATATATATGCATATGTTTTATTTATTAATATATTATATGACGGAACGCACGCATCCCTTTCTAAGTAAGATTGTTCTTCTATATATATATATATATATATATAATGTAAACAATAATGATTTGTAGGTACGTGGTATTTCGTTACGCAAATATAAAATATGCCTGTTTCTGAAATAACTTTTTTAAAAATTCAAATCTATTCACTATACCATAATTTTCCTGTTACTGAGTAACGTGATATGATCAATAGGAACAAATGTAAATTTTAATTTCTATAAACGATCACACACCATTTTTCATATTTGTCGATCCAATTAGTAATTTCGCTTCCTGTCAGTTAATTCAATTAGCGCCAAAGAAGATGTCAACACTTCATCTGAATCCTTACTGACTGACTGTTAGTAAGTTGTGCTGACTAAAATACATCTCCGTTCTAGCGGCGATATCTATATACATGTATGTGTGTGTATGTAAATACATACGTACATACATATAGTGAATAAACAGCGATAACAGATCCAGGCAGGTACTGATCAAGCACTCTAGTAAAGGATCCAAGTCCAGCTAACAGCACCGAATGATGTGTAGTAACCAGGGCCTGTTTAAGGTAAGTAACCCCTAATGTACTTCATCTGCTAGGTAAATCCTGAGTTCGCTTCGTTGTAAATCCAAAACAATACAAATAAGGAGAATTGTTCATCTACACAGTTTTTTTTTATAACAGTCACATGTACAATTTCTCTCTCTCTCTCTCTCTCTCTCTCACACACACACACTCACACACACACACACACATACACACACACACACACACACACATACACACACACACACATATATACGTTAACGGTTTATCAATAACTCCCGTTACTTTACGAAATAATTAAGTGATTAATGGTTATCGAAGTTAACTCTTCGATTAACAGGGTTCACCTTTGCATATATATATACGTATTTTTATAAAATTTATGAATAAATGAAAGAATGGAGTTGAACGACAAATTAACAAATTTCTTTTATTTTCGACATATGTTCGAAGGCTGCATATGTCGAAAATAAAGGAATTTGTTAATTTGTCGTTCAACTCCATTCTTCATTTATTCATAAATTTTATAAAAATACACACAAATTTCCACACGAAAACACGTATCTCTGCCCTAGGCACGTAACTTCAACCGTGTTATTTCTGATGTGAAATTGCTACCCAGGTATCGGTTAAACGAATTATCCATATATATATATGTATATATATAATATATATATATATATATATATGTATGTGTGTGTGTGTGTGTGTGTGTGTGTGTGTTTGTGTGTGTGTTTAAGCAAATACAATCTTCACACATTATTACTCAGTTTCTCGTAACCGTTCATCAGACAGTTGCTATAATACAGACTAATAAGAGCAATAGCAGCAGCAGCAATAAATACAAAGAAGGTTGTTCTTGTTTACCTCCAGGTCAGGCTTATTGGATGGAACAATAATAAAACGTAATCCAGGTACGGTCATCTCTCCCTCTCTATCTCTCTCTCCCTCTCTCCCTCTCTCCCTCTCTCTCTCTCTCTGTACGCAAGGAGAAGTGAAGTTTGGCGCTGTAAGAAGCAAAAACCCTCGATAAGGTTGTAGCGCTTTGATAATACGTTGAGATTAGCAGAAATATTTGAATGGTAAAAGAAAATGGAAGCTGTCAGAAGAGGATAAACTTTGAATTTAGATAATGGTATTCCATGAAAGAAGGCGGTAAGTTGGCGGGATCGTTAACACTCGGGCAAAATGCTTAGCGGTATTTTGTCTGTCTTTACCTTTTGCATTCAAAATCCGCCGAGCTCAGTCCTCTCGGGATCGATAAATTAAGTACCAATATTCAAATAATACTTATTTTATCGACCCCATGTAACCGACTACTTCACTTCCCTAAAAGTTCTGGCTGTGTGTCTATGCAAGGAACGATATTGTAAGAAATTTTAAGGCGGCAAACTGGTAGAAGCCTTACTGCGCTGAAAAAAATAAACTTTTATGGGACATTTCTTCCGTCATTACGTTCTGAGTTCAAACGCCTCCAGGGCCGCCTTTGCTTTTCATCGTTCCGGGGTCGATAAAGTATGTACTAGTTGAACACTGATATTGATGTAATTGACCTGCTCCCTCCAGCGGAAATGCTGACCTTCAGCTAGATTTTGAAGCCGATATTATAAACTATTTTTGAATAGAGAAGAAAAATTTTACACCCAAAACTTTGAACAGAATCAAAGAATAATTTATAATTTTAACAAATCATATTATTTTGCTGTTTTTATAAATATTTTGTGAAGAATTTTGTTTTCAAAATATAGTTTGTTTCTCAGAATTAAAGGAAATTGTGTATTTTTTTGTAACAGAATTGTAATCTCAATAAAAAGTCATCGAGTAAAACTTAGAATCCGTTACGAAACATCAATATGGTGTTAAAAAGATCTCCATTGACGTATTTATTTTATTTTATAACGCAACTGGAGGGTATTCTGGTCATTGATAATAGGTTCCTTATAGGTCAGTTACTGGTTCACCGAGTTTCTGTGAGTGAAAAAGACAACAGATTGTATAAAAAATAACAGTAACCAGAGACTATTTTTATTCTAAACAATTGGATTTCTTCTGTCGGGTTACTAGACGATGTTTTGTAACCGAGATAATGTAGAGGTCACATGGAGACGCTTTTTCCTGCATAAAATATAAAATTACTGATAATTAATTAAGATAACATGATTTTTAATTTTCATTTAACATTAATGGTAGCTACTCTCCTAAAAAACGAACATGGTAAAAAAAAAAATTATGCTACAACGGAACCGAAAAGAAACTAAAAAGATGTATTGAATAGCAAATAAGCGCGGGCGTGGCTGTGTGGTAACAACTTTGCTTCCCAACCGCATGTCTCCGGGTTCAGGCCTAGTGCCCGAAACAAGAGCGTGTGTCTTCTACTGTAGAAGAGTGGCTTTGGTGGACGGAAACTGAAAGAAGCCCATCGTATATATATATATATATATATATATATATATATAGGGAGTGTTTACGAAAAAAACAAAAGACGAAGACAGGTGGTGTACAAAACAAGCAGATGTATTAGTATAACGCTCAGGAATAGAAAAAGTATTTTACGTTTCGAGCCTACGCTCTTCTACAGAAAAGGACACAGAAAAACAACAAATATATATATATATATATATACATACATACATATATATATATATATATATATTATATATATATATATATAATATATATATATATATATATATATATATATATATATATATATATATATAATAGTTATCGCCATACTAATATGGCATTCTTATAAAAATAAGAATAAAACTGTCCGCTTATTAGCTCCATGAGGCCATCGCCTTAAGTTAGCTATTTGATACACAAACTGTATCCATATACCTTCGAACAGGGAGGTCAGTCGCTCCACACTACTTGATCGACAGCTACAGACGCGTTTCGGTATTGCCCCTTTTCAATGTAGCGTAGTCAGACCAGTAGGTGTCGCTTCCGACAATCTCTGTTCGAAGGTTTTATTTACCTAGTTTCAGTGGAATACATCCACTTGTTTTCAATAATAGAAATATTAAAATTACTAAGTCTCTCTAAGAGAGATCACGGCAGCGTTCCTGGAAAATAATAGTTATCGCCATACTAATATGGCATTCTTATAAAAATACACATACACACATGCATTTACACAAACACGATCAAGGTGTATATGCTTGTCTGTTTGAGTAGGATGTGAACATCAATTCACGTGTGTGTGTGTATGAATGAGTGTGTATGTGTATGTATGAAATGAAACATTTCTGGAAACCTTAAAATTTCTTGATCTACCTTTCTTGTATTCTATAGGAATCCCTCTCTGACTATTTCTCTAAACTTTACTCGTTATATTTATTTATACACTCACTACTTTATAGAGGATTAACACAATAGATTTCGTTGATGCTGACACCGCTGTTGATAGCTAAAATGTTATCGTTGTTGTTGCTGGTGGTTTTGTTACTACAACTATTATTGTTGTTGTTGGTGGTGGTGTTCTTGCTGATGTCATTATTGTTGTTGTTAGAGTTATTACGGTCATGCTGTTGTTAGTGATTTTGTTTTGGTTGTTGGTGATGTTGTTGTTGTTAAGCAACAAGACAGGTAATGGTGATTAGATGATGGTCTAGTGCTTAGGGCCGGGAGATCCCAGACCTTGAAAAAAAAAAACTTTGGTTGTCTTGTTGTAGTCGAGGGCTCTTCGTTGACGTCCGACACCACTGGGAGATGGCCCTCGAAGTCGCTGGAAATGGAGATCTCTAGGTCCAAATTCTTGAACGGCTGGTGATGTGGTTGATGATGGTGGTGAAGTTAGTGTTGGTGTTGATGTTATTGTCTGTAGGTTCTTTGCGAAAGTCAAAGAGAGTGGCGACCAATATGCTTGATTGACTACCATTCCTCTGTTTAGACGAGTGCTGGCCATGTTGTGAAAAGGAATAGATTGAAAAATATGTTCGAGAAAGTTTTCCGAACGGGCGCGGATAGACCGTTCCGAGATTGAAATGGGGGCGAAACTTGGTTACATCCGCCAAACAATAATTACAATAATTACAGCGGACGAAAACGGCAGAAGACAATCAGAATTAGAGAAAGCTCACCAGCAATGATTCGAGCGTGGATTCAACGTGTGAAGCCATAACATCAATAACAACATCAACAATAATAATAATAATAACACTAATAATAATAATAATAATAATAATAATAATAATAATAATAATAATAATAATAATAATAAATAATAATAATAATAATAATTCTCATCATCATCATCATCATAATTGCTATTGTTATTGTTACTATTATTATTATGACAGAGAAATCAAAGGAACGAATTATTACCGGCGGTCTGGGCCTCTGTTAAAACTTTCATGCTCGAAACATCTATGATGTTCAATCATCAAAACGACCAGCATTTGAAGTAGCAATCAAAAAGATTCTACGTAACTTCTGACGGGCATATGATTGAAATAATTCTTAAGTTAAATATTTTATGTACATCTTAGATATAAAATTATCTCAATGCTATACAATTTCTATGACGATGATTTCCACTTTTGATCACTTTGGTTAAATAGCCACCTATCTACCTAAAGAAGAAAATTCCTTATTTTCTAAAAATGAAATGTAATATATTAAACGTGTGAGACATGTTTCAACGATAAGTTTACGTATTCACAACAAAGGCAAGATTTAATAATCAGAAAAACGGATAATAAATTGGTTTTGGGTGAACGTATGAATAATATATATTGTAAATATAGCTTATTCTGTAACTGTGACCATGAAACGTCCTATGTGTGGTTAGAAGCTTGCTTCACAACCACATGGTTCCGGGATCAGTCCCACTGCCTGGCACCCTGGGCAAGTGTCTTCTACTATAACCTCCGGCCGACCAAAGCCTTGTGAGTAGATTTCGTAGACGGAAACTAAAGGAAGCCCGTCGTATACATACATATATATATATATATATATATAATATATATATATATAATATATATATATATATATTATATATATATATAATAGTATACATTTAAACACAAGAGAAGCTACCTTTAATAGGTCATTTTTACACGCAAGAAGAAGCAGTTAAAACGACCAAAACCACTTTTTAAGAGGTTTTAAAATGTGGGTTTTGGTCGTTTCGACTGCTTCTTCTAGCACGTAAAATTTACCTATTAAAGGTAGTTTTTTTCTTGTGCTTAAATGTACACTATTTTATATTGAGAATTTGTTGTCTATTGACGTTTTATACATGCTAGGCCACTGATGGTGAAATTTCTAAAAATATTCATCATCCTGTACAATTTTACGAATGTGTTATATATATGTATATGTATATATATAATATATATATATTATATATATATATATAATATATATATATATATATTATATATATATATGTGTGTGTGTGTGTATATGTATATATATATATATATGTGTGTGTGTGTGTCTTTGTGTCTGTGTTTGTTCTCCTATCACCGCTTGACAACCAGTGCTGGTGTGTTTACATCCCCGTAACTTAGAGGTTCTGCAAAAGGGACCAATAGAATAAGTTCTAGGTTAAACATAAATCCAGGGGTCGATTTGTTCGATTAAATCCCCCTCACCCAAATTAGTGAAACAAGTAAAAGAATAAAAGAATGCATATTCGCGGACATGCATACATGCACACTCCAGTAAAAACACATAGAAACAGAAAACCGTGTTCGCTTTCTTCATGATATTCTCTTTAGCTCTCCAGATCGCCCTCCACAATTTACTGAACCACGAAATAAAATTAACATATGAAAGTGAAAAAAGAAAACCAGAAAATATTGGATCCTTCAACATCCACTCATAGTACACACCCTACATAGAATATTGAAATATGTGCGCTGTGTATTATTTGGACCTCACCCATTATGGCTATTGTAATCTCAAGAACACCCAGATAAATATTTAGTTATGTATATACGTACACATATGCGTTTATACATACACACGGACATATATGCATTAATATTCATATACACTGGTCCCAAAACCTTTGAGTCGGCATCACATTACCTAAGGTTCCATCGGTGTAAGAGACGTTGACCTCGTCAGATGTTCGGAGACTAAGCGGAAAGAATTAAAGAAAAATAAAACAGCATCAAGATATTAAGCCTTTATTTAGGCCACGTGATTGCTTTACAATCAAAGCGACATCATTTACTTTATTGTTCGGTTCAAATGTTGCAAAGAGAAAGTTGGCGTGGTTTTGTTGGCACTCTGGACGACGCTGCTTCCAATGACACAAGTTCTTTTCATCGGAACCGTACGTGGGCGTTTAGGTAACATGCTGACATCATTTAGTTAGTCAGTAATCTTTTTGTAGAGTCTGGAAGCTTAATGACAGCATTTACTTGCTGGATACTAACCGATTTTATAATGACATGTTACATATGGGTCTCGGTTAGTAATACGAATAAGATGCATTCTCTGCTCGGTGTGCGGGTCAGCTAAGACTAGAGTGCTACGTACGAGCTGTCAGTGTCCAGAGATTTGAGTTTCATTAAGAAGGTGTACCTCTGGTGGTAACAGTAAGACAGGTCATTTTTCCTTTTGGACGGATTCTGTAGCGTGTTGGAGTATGTTACGGGTCTCAGTTGTGTAAGTTCTGTCGTGGACGTTGCTCCAGATTCTCCGGATGGAATGGAAAGTGTAAGTGGAGATTTCTTGTCTCTATACCCGGAAGAGAGCAAGTGTTGCTTTGATAGCGCAAACGACCACACGGCCTGAGCTGAGCAATGGAGGACTTACAGATAGAAACTATTTTAAATTACTTTAAAATTATTTGTTCAGTCTCCCGACATCTGACGATGAGGACATGTCCTCCACATACATGCATACAAATAAACAGCCGCTTACACACACACACACACGCACACACGTTTGTTTGTGTGTGTGTTTTTACGAATGTGTATTTGTCTATATGTACGTGTTAATGCATATATAAAGAAAGAAAGCGATATTATAGTAGAATTTGAATGGACGATTCGTTCTAGATACTTCTTTATAGATTCTGAAATGTTTATGTTCTTATAATAAGAGCCCTTGGCATGCATATAAAACTTCCTGCTTATATATTTGAGATTGAACAAGCATATTTATTGGATAAATCTTACTCATAAATATTACCTGTGTGATTTCAATATTCTGAACAATTTTTCATTTCTATTTTATTACTCGCTCATTGCAAGATATAATGATGCCTTGGCATAATGCAATAGAGTGCTTCAGATATGCTTATATTAATGTTTTACTGTTTTGTTTCCCAATGCTCCCATAGTTATTTATTATTATCAGTTTATTAATGTCTTTATAGTTTTGTTGATCTCAAAGCAAATGCATTACTCTTTTTATTCGTTGTTTTCTTTCACATTCCGTCTTTTCGGTTTCCCCGACGTCTGGCACCTCTAACAACAATGAAATAAATTACTATTATTTTTATTATTATTATTATTATTATTATTATTATTATTATTATTATTATTATTATTATTATTATTATTATATTTTAGCCGATAGGACGTGTGTTTGCTTGCTCTGAAAGTTTGGATATTATTTACCAAGCGCTGATGAAAACAGCAAACAATATATTTTAATGACTTTTCTTTCGGGACGCTACCGGAACGGACTTGACTCTTTCCATATAAACATGCCTGACACGTTTGGTGTTTTGATAAATAAGAAAGATTCTAAGAAGAAAAGCAAACGGCCACCAAAAATGTAAATTAATGCAAGAACGCTGAAAACAATAAAAAAAGTTAACTACTCAGTAGTAAAATAATTTTCAATGTAGAATATAATCTCTGCGAGCTGGTAGAATCATTTGCACGCCAGGCAAAATGCTTAGTGGCATTTCGTCCGTCTTTCTGAGTTCAAATTCAACTGATATCGACGTTGCCTTCCATCATTTCGGGGTCGACAAAATAATAATCAGTCACTGTTATCGCCTAGCACCTTTCCCCGAAACTGCTGGCATTGTGCTAAAATTTGAAATGGATATATGAAATAATCACGAAATCTATCAGTGGTTCAATATGTGTTTGTCGGACACACGTAGATGGTGCTAGCTACAAAGCTGGAAGCAGCGAATACTTACCAAAATCTTTGAAAACATAAGGATATTTTAAAAGAGTTAAACAGAAAAATGATAATATGTCAGTTACACTAAAAAACACAACTATAGTTTCACAAGAAAATAATTCAGAGTTATGGGATATTAACAACCTGCACCAACAATTGTAGCGACTTCTTTTTGTTAATATTGCACGCCAACACGAGATTTAAACATGTAAGGGAGATGTATGTCACTGAGAGACCTAATCTTTGCCTGCAGAATTGATATCCAGGCATGGGAAAGGCCGACGATTAAATGCGCTGCTTTGTTAAGAAACCGAGTAAGTTTCCATACATCTTCGAAAGAAAACTATGATTTGTATTAGGATGTATACAATTGATATTTAAAACCTTAACAGAAATCGAGAATAGAGTTTGAGATGGTTTCTCGCACATCTACCCAATACTCCGATGACGGTAGGGACAGCTTTTATGTTTGACTCTGGTAGCTGTCATATCTTAGCGATCTCAATTCCCACGTCTCCATATTTAACAACCTTTTCTCTTTCTTTCATGATAATATGTTTATCTCCAGGCACTGCTACGTCGACTATTAGGCACTCTTGTTTGTCCCTCCTAAAGGTTACTATATCCGACTTTCGGTTCTCTCACACCTTCTCTGGACTTTGATTTCAGGACTTTTGCCTTCCACTTTTCATCCATTAAATTTTCCGGTGTATGTTGGTATCAAGCACCCGTTACCTCGTATTTATACTTCCAGCATAGTAGCCAGTGAAGGCTTTGGGCTACCTTGTCGTGTCTGGGCTTGTACTCTTTCTACGCAAAACTTTCACAAGCACCAACAATGTGAGTCACGCTTTCACCCCTATTATTATTATTGTTATTACTATTATTATTATTATTATTATTATTATTGAGTGAGAGAGCAGTTCATGCCATCAAAGTGACACTGGGGTAAAATATACGAAGCCCAATATACCCATCATGACTACCCGCTTGATAAGGGTACACCAGGCACATGCATCATAATTATTATTATTATTATTATTATTATTATTATTATTATTATTATTATTATTATTATTATCATCGTACTTTAGATTTGTTTGAATTCATACAAGCTGCAGACATGTCTCAATCAGAGATTACGAGGGCTAAGAGCTGCAACTTAGCAGGTTAGCAGGTGAGATGCCATACAATTGAAAAAATACTGAGTTCTGTATTATACTTCGGGCGGATTTGAATTCAGATATAAAAAAAGCTGGAAGAAATGTCTCACAGCATTTCCTTCTAAAGCCTAGAAATTCAGCCTGGCTGCTACTCTACCAATAATAATTTTCAGTTGTTTTTTTTTTTCAATTCTTGAGAAAGTACTTGTCATATGATGGATGTTGCAACCATAGCTGACAAAAGTACATCTCTGAAAACGTTTTGAAAGCTGAGCGAAGATAAACCTTCGGAGATTGAAATTAGAAGAATGCGGCATCACAAAGCAACAATATTACCTATTGTTATTGGAGCAGTTGCAACTATATCAAGAGGAGCAAATAAATATGGAGACCAAAATTCTAACACTCCCAAAATAATTAAATAGCATGATTTAAATTATGAGCACTTCACATATATTGTACGCAAATTACCCCCCATGTAAATCCAGTCTTATTCATTCAGATATTTAAGTGAACCTTACCGTTCACTCTTTCGAAAATGACAATCGAATACTTGGGTTGACGGCGTCCTCTAACATCTATCCTCAGAATTGCGGACCTTGTGTCGAAATCAAATCGAAAAGTTGTCTTGGATGCACGTTTTTAAAAGATTAGTTTTATAGGTAATTATTTTCCAGTATTATCTCTCAGACAATTTTTCTTTGTCTCATGTTAAGAACCAAATACTTTGGACTTCAAAACATTGTTTTATCTAACCACTTTCGTTTCTGCCATTGGCCATTTACATTATTTAAACGTGCTGCAAGATGCCGACGCAGTGATGGTAGTGGTGGTGGCAGCGGTTGTAGTAGTAGTAGTAGTAGTGGTGGTAGTGGTAGTGGTAGTAGTAGTAGTAGTAGTAGTAGTAGTAGTAGTAGTAGTAGTAGTAGTGGCAGTGGTAGTAGTAGTAGTAGTAGTAGTAGTAGTAGTAGCAGCAGCAGCAGCAGCGGCAGCAGCAACAGTATCAATAACGGAATAAAACGTGACACACAAATTTTCATAGCTCGAAAAAGACTTAAGACATCAATATGCATATGAAATATACAGACGAAGCTTCTAGCATAAACACAGTAGAACAATAGAAAGCAGAAAATAGATAAATGTCGTAAATATTAATGTGAATGATATAAAAAAAAGCCAGTGTAATCAGTATTAGGAAGATTATTCACAACTTTGAAAATTCTGCTTACGTTATACGTTGTTTGTTATAAGGCACTGATTTATTATGAGCCAGGTCAAAGAAAACTTGAAATATATGAACAAATTCTGTCGTTAGAAACAGGACTAA
>NC_042998.1:31688284-31698284 GCF_006345805.1 Octopus sinensis
ATATAACATCCAGTCCTTGATTTTCAAACATATTTGTAAGGATTGTTGGAATTTTTAGTATTGAAACCTTGAGTTTTATCATGTTTGCTTGAAATGCTCATTCTTGCCTGTGTGGGTAAGAAAATTATTTCCAGATAATATTTTAGTCAAAATTAGGGATCTTTTCCTTTTGAAAGGCACTTTTCAACACAATTTCTATTTAACTAAACACTTTTAAACTTCGTATACTGGTAGAATGTGTTTATAAAACATCATTTTTTCTTGGCTTTATTGAGAAAATTCTATATGTTGTAACATATTTCGTCTTTAATTTCGAGCATTTCGGCAATTTTAACCAATCGCTTACGTCCATTTAGGTAAATAACATTCTGTGCATAATGAATATGTCCCTCCTTTAAGAAACATATTGGGTTTATTTACATTTGTGAAGAAAAAGATACCCTTCCCCCACCCCTAACCCTAACCCTAACCCTAAATCTAACCCTAACTAACCCTAACTCTCACCCTAAATCTAAAGTAGATTGAAATGCAATAGATCGATACTAGGGTTATAATTATGGGAGACAATTTCATACGACACTGCTACGGAAAATGGGATTTTTTTCTAGCGGTGTCAAATGAAAATGTCACCTATAAGTATGGCCCTAGTATCGATCTATTGCACTTCAATCTATTTTAGATTTAGGGTTAGAGTTAGGTTTAGGGGTTGGGGAAGGGTATCTTTTTTCTTCACAGATGTAAATAAACCCAATGTGTTTCTTAAAGGAGGGACATATTCATTATGCACAGAATCTTATTTACTTAAATGGACGTAAGCGATTGGTTAAAATTGCCGAAATGTTCGAAATTAAAGACGAAATATCTTACAACCTATAGAATTTTCTCAATAAAGCCAAGAGAAAATGATGTTTTATAAACACATTCTACCAGTATACGAATTTTAAAACTTTTTAGTTACCTAGAAATTATGTTACAAAGTGCCGTTCAAAAGGAAAAGATTCAAAATTAGTATTAATTTGCTGTTTATTATAAATAGTATATGCATAACATTCAAGAAATTGAAAATATAATTATGTCACGTCATAAATTCGAAATACTGTCGTCTATGCACCACATATGATAGCTCTTTCTCTTTTACTTGTTTCAGTCATTTGACTGTGGCCATTCTGGAGCACCGCTCTTGATAATTATATATAAAAAAGAGAAATTAAACCTATGATATTATCTATTCTGATTGCTCCTCCTTTCTGATCTTAGTATGATATCCCTAAGTTCTCTAATTTGTTCACGTGATATTAGTCTCTGTGCCTGACAACGCGGTCGTATTTCTGTTTAATTGAAATAACAATCAAAGGCCAGAGTCACTGGAATGACTGATGAAGAGGAATAACAAATGTTTAGAATTTAAGTACTGAAATCAACACATCTTTGTAATTTCCAAGCGCTTAGGAAAGGTAATAACGCATTACTTTGTAAATATAGACCGATCAAAAGAAAAAGTTAAGTACCTTTCCAATTCGTACACTGCAGTGGATTCAATCAATCTAGAACCATCTTTCGGTTCGTCAATAGCCTCACAGATTTTCAGTTCAAGAAATATATTTACCTTTCAAAGTAGACACATATAAACTTCTAGAAAGCTACAAATAAAGTATGATGAAATTGCCTTTCAAAATTTACGCTCCAAATAAATAATGGCATAAATTGAAGAAAATATGGAAATAATTTCAGACATTGGATTAAAGAGGATCTCACATAAAATGCTATGAAATTGCAGATGTTCTACAAGCGGAGGTCATAAAATATTACAATAGTATGGCGATCTTAAGGCAATTAATTGCTGAAGAAATCTTTTTGCTAGAACTAGTAAAGTGTGAGTTAAAGTAATGGAGGTAATTATTCGTCTTAAAATGAATTGATTTCTAGCTTTGATGTTTCAAAAATATCCGCTAAAGAGAATTAAACCATGTACATACGTGGATACATATACAGAGACTATTACATACATACCTAAAATCACGAATGCGGACAAAAATCATATGAAATATGTACGTGTGTTTTATTGTGTAGATGTGTGTATATATAACAAGCACGTACATGCATATATACTATACATAAGTGAATATGAATATGGTTTTATTTGCAAACATATATATACACTAAATGACACACACACACACACATATATGGCTGTTGGAATGAGAGAAAAAGTAAGTCCAAAATGAAAGAAAGAAGAAAAGATAGCCGAAAGTAAAATAGAAAAATACGTTCAGAATGAAAGAAGTGTTACACATGCAGGCTTAATTGCATTACACATACGCATAAATTCGGGGCTCATATTATACTCACGTAAATCCCTCTGTTTGTATATTTGTTGCTCACTCTCTGTCTGTCTGTCTGTCTGTCTGTCTGTCTCTCTGTCTCTCTCTCTCCTTATATATATATATATATATATATATAGGTGTGTGTGAGTATGTGGGTATACTTATATATATATATATACGTACATATGTATATATATGTATATGCATCTATGTATATATAGGTGTTTGTTACTGCGTGTGCATACGTATGTATGCATATATATATATATATATATATATATATATATATATATATATATATATATATATGTATGTATATATATATATATAATATATATATATATATATATATATATGTATATATTTATATATATATGCATATATATATATGTGTGTGTGTATGTATATGTATATCCATATGTGTGTTATTCACACAGTAAAATAAAGATTTCCCTGTGAAGTTTAAATACGAAGTAGACAAAGAACATCGTTAAAAGAAGGAATATTTAGCGAGTGATTTATATTGGTTGATTTATATTGACTAATTAAACCGTCTGGAGAAACTAAATTTTCCAGTTAACACGAATTTTACAGAAAGTAAAAGTTGACTCTAGTCTTAGCGAGTCACATATTCATCAATGAATTTCCTGTTGCCTTTCTCAAACTTGGTTTTAAATAATAATAAAAAACGCACAAATTTAAACTCATACACGGGTGCTCACACACACACACGCACACACACACAAACACACACACACACACACACACACCGAGTATAGGTAGCGAATTGACTGAATGACCTCTGCGTCAGCTAGGGCGCATCGTAGTATTTGTGCCAACTACTGCTTTTTGGGTTCAAATCCAATCGAGGTCATCTTTCTCTTTTATCTTTCCGGGAGCTGCAGAAGAAATCAGAAACGATGCTTTTAAGATATATGATATTGTTTTTCGCATTTTGAGTTAAAATCACGCCGGGCTAGACTTAATCCGACTGCGCTCTTACTAACACACGGTCCAGATCTCTGGTTTCAGGGTACCTACCGTCCAAATCTCACTCGTGTCGGAGGTCCTGTATAGGGTAATGGCACTGACCTTTCCCCTGACTAAGAGCCTTTAAGCACAATTTTAATTTTCACTGATAATTACGTAACGTTGTAGAATAAATGGGATCAATTGCAATTCCTTGAAAAGAGGTGAAAAGAGACGAAATTAATTGGTATATCTGAGTCAGAAAAGCACTTTTCAATTCCTATCAGAGACTATTTATATTTTGGCTACGGAAAACCGATCATACGCATCGGAATATTTATTGGAAATGAAAAATAATGATTTATGTGAATTCCTAATAAATACAAACCATTACATACTTACATATAATATGTATGTAAGTATATATGTATGCACGTATGTATGTATATGTGTGTGTGTGTGTGTGTGTGTGTGCGTTAACTTATACAAACATGTAAGACTACATAAAATTATGTATGTATTCTTGAATAATATCGAAATATCGAGTTCGTTTGTCCCGTTTATTCCACCAACGGTATATCTATCTATCTATCTGTCTATCTATCTATCTATCTATCTATCTATCTATCTATCTATCTATCTATCTATCTATCTATCTATCTATCTATCTATCTATCTATCTATCTATCTATCTATCTCTATCTATCTATCTATCTATCTATCTATCTATCTATCTATCTATCTATCTATCTATCTATCTATCTATATTGATTTATATACGTACATATGTACATACTTTTATATATATCCTTTGCCTATTTTCCCAGATCTGAATTGTGCTGCTTTATGTTTCTTTAAAGATATGCAGTACATTATTACATTATTTATTATAGTTCCTATTGATTGTCGCTATATCATTTTAATAACATTTAAGCATTGAGTTTAAATTGCTTTGATATATATTAAGTTAACGGAAGAATATTGCAGTCATAATTTTTTTCAAATCTTTTTTTTTATATTCTTTGTAAGAAAAAAGAGTTGCCAAACAAACAAGGTTATCCATACCGGAGTGTCTTGAACATTTGAATATATTGTTATAAGGAAATATTTCGTTTCGTTTTTCAGTAGCTTCTTTAGAATATCGAATAAAATTTCTTACATAGTTGTTCCATCTTTTCCCGATACATGTTCAAATCTCTCAAACTGAATATTTGCTTCATTTGTAAGGTTTCAAATGAGTCACCTATCAGTTTTGTTTTTACTTCCCTCTCACTTTTGAAATCTTCTATGTTGCACTGTGAGAAGTTTTCTGGAAGGCTATTACACCTCGCCTTCTCGAGAAATGAAACTGTTTCAAGTGACAAGCAATCAAAATAATTTTTTCTTCATGGTTACTGCTTACTATTATTACTACACTAGACTTTCTATCATATTGCTATGGTATGTGCAACATTAATTTTTTTTGTGGGGTGCACAAATGTAGAATCTCTTTTGATTTATTATAGAGAGTTGTTTTGTTGTTGTCGATGTCCAAAAATAGAATTCTTAACTCTCTCCACATAATTACGCTTTTTGAAATGTGTATCTTAATTGGAACCAAAGAGATTTTAACTTTATCAATACATAATAAGAGTACTGTAACTTGGAACAGAAGACAAGAAAAGCACAACAGGAAATAAAATGGAATAACATTCGACGCCAAATTTCGTCTTAGATAACATATAAAAAAAAACCCATTGTTCTATTACAGCTGCCTTGAAAGAGATAAAAGGAAATTTAGAGTTGTATGCAAGTAAATTAGTCGAACATGTAATCTAGTGTACTAAATCCGAAGCTAAGAGAGGATTAAATATAAGACCGGACAATTGATAGAATTTGAGATTGACGGCGGAAATAACCAGTCAAGAGTAGATTAATCAGGAAGTTTTGAAATGGGAAAGTCACTCAGAGATTTAGGACCAGTGAAGCTTTCGATAATTCTTTTATTCAGTTTCGGTGATGTTCAATTATATCAGTTGTTACAAATATTTACGTGTCACTTTCGAAGTGATTGCTACGACAGTGATGAGAATGATGAAGGTGGCCTTGACATTTTACTTGTTTTGGTGTCAGGAGCGATTATGCTTCATTATCTTTGTAATTATAAGGATCTCTTTGGTGCTTGGACAGATATCTTCCAATATTGATCCAGATGAGCTTATTAGTGTCTGAATATAATATACACTAAGAGGCATCTGTATGTATGAATGTATGTCTCTCTCACTGCCTTTCCTTATATGTATGTATATATATATATATATATATATGTATATATATATATATATATATGTATATATATACATTTACATATACATACATACATACATACATACATATATATATATATATGTATATATACATTCACATATACATATATATATATATATATATATATATATATATATACATATACATACATACATACATACATACATACATACATACATACATACATACATATGGATGCGTGGCTGTCTGATACGAAGTTTGCTTTGCAAGCAAATGCTTCCGGGTTCAGTTCTACTGTGTGGCACCTTCGGCAACCGTCTTCCACTATAGCGGGGTGGATTTGGTATACGGTAACTGAAAGAAGCTCGTTTTATATATGTGTATGTGTGTGTGTCTTTGTGTCCGTATTTGTTTGCCCCCACCGCTTACCGGCCAGTGACCAGTGACCAGTGTAGGTGTGTTTACATCTCCGTAACCTACTGGTTCGACAAAATATTCTGATAGAATGAATACCAGGCTTTTAAAAATATAAGTACTGGGTTCCATTAATTCGACTGAAACCATTCAAAACAGCACTTCAGCATGGCTGCAGTCCAATGACTGAAACGAGTTAAGAACGAAAAGTTATATATGCTCATGTATAGATATTTGCATATATATATATATATATATATATATATATTATATATATATATATATATATATATATATATATATATATATATATATATATATATATATATATATGTATGTATATATATATATATATGTATATATGTATATATATATATATATATATATATATGTATGTATATATATATATATATCTATATATATATATATAAATAATAATATTAGGGAATATATCCAAATTACAGGGAAAAAAAATCAGATTAGGATTAAATCCAATTTTATAGTAAAATATTATAAAATATTATTTGAGACAAAACCACTATTTTGCAAAACAAACAAGGAAAGACTTAATCAATACATAAAATTTAATAAATAGTTATATTTTTTGACTATTTATTAAATTTTATGTATTGATTAAGTCTTTCCTTGTTTGTTTTGCAAAATAGTGGTTTTGTCTCAAATAATATTTTATATATATATATATATATATATATATATATATATATATACACAGGGTGTTCAAAAAGTCTCTCCGCAGTGAATTTTTTTCCTGCGTATGTGCGACTTGGATATCACTGCGCGTGTGGCCGGATGTCACCACTGTCTCTCAGTCATTGTGTACCCTGCAGCGTGACGACATGCTAACATTGAAGAACGTACGTTTTTAGTTGAAACGGTGTTTCGAGCTGAACAGAAGTTCAGTGAAACTTTTCCAAATGCTGTTGTTCCACATCGTGACACTGCGTGGGATTTGATAAGAAAATATAGAAACACAGGCTCTGTGGAAGACACAGCAAGAAGCAGTAGGCCTACTGTTCTTTCAGACAAAACACTTTCCAATATTTCTGATAAACTGTAGGCAAGCCCGTCAAAGACCTTACTCTCCTTTACGTTCTGATTTCAAATTCCGCCGAGGTCGATTTTGTCTTTCATCCTTTCGGGGTCGATAAATTAAGTACCAGTTGCGTACTGGGGTACATCTAATGGACAGGTCCCATCCCCCACCAATATTTCGGGCCTTGTGTTTAAAGTAGAAAAGAATATAATTTATTTGTGTTAGTGTGTGTGTAGAAATGCATACGTTCAGGCTTGTCCTTGTAGACAAAAATATAATATTTGGGAGAACCGTGAATGGAAAATAAGTTATCAGATGTTGTTAGTGAGGAGTTATTTATTCATTCAGAATAGAACTCGACAAGAATGGTCAATTACTCGTCTACCTACTTTCTAACCTGAAAGAATGCTAGATATTTTGACTTCCACTGTAATAAACAATTATGTTTCCATATTTCTTATTGATAATTCCATATTTCTGCTGAGATTATTTTCATATACAAAAGGAAAAAGAAAACATCAAAATTCCATATTTCCTGTTAATTTGATATTCATATAACCGCAAAGAATTAGAATATGCAAGACAAAATACATTTGAAAACAGAAAGAAAATAATACAATTTTGGTTATGTGATAATCTATGATCTAGCTCTCGACAAATATAATTACTTGCAAAATGAAAATTACGTATTTCTGAAGGAATATCAAAGATTTTCTTTCTAGTCTACATAGAGATATGAAGATTTTATTACATCGAACATGACAGACAACTTGCACAAATATTAGAAGTACATAAACTTGATAATGAAATTTATTAGTTCAAAATATCTCCACACACACACATACACACACACACACATATATATATATATACACATATATATATACTTTATAAAAATCAGCAAAAATATCACAAAAACTGTTACTCAGAGTTTCACGTTCCCGTTCGTCGGACAGTTTTCTTTAGAATATATATATAAACTTAGGTAAACTTAGATATGTTTCGACCAAAGATTGGTCCAGGCTATGTCTAACTTAATAGCACCACTTGATAGGATTATCTAAATCCTGTTTAAATCAAAGTTTGCTTATGGTCCATTCAAGTGGTGAGTTCTTGTTAATTGAGTTGTATCCAGTATAGGTGGCTTATCCCGTATTCCTTGAAGAAATCCGAGAGATAAATATTATTTACTTAAAGGACGCAATACATATATTAAAGCGCTATTAATAGTTTCATATGTTGACAAAACTCAGACATATTCTTCAGGCGTAAACCACATAACATAACGAACTAAAAAATTGAATAATAGAAGAAACTAAAGCAGCAACTTATGGAAAATGCAGAATGTTAACAACGGAAAAGGAAAAACGGATAACGAAATTACAAAAACTAAAATGTCAAAAATAAAAAGTAAAAAGGTAAAAGAGCTACCCTGCTTAGACCTTAAATGATAAAGTTGGGAAGGTATAAAGTCAGTCAGGAATAGGCGGAATTTTCCATTTCTTCAAAATATATTTATATAAATGCATGGAAGCACTTGCCCAACGTTGTATGACTAAATCTCTCATATATGAGGCAGAAGTTACTACAACCTTAAATAATAATAATACAACTGATAAGAAGACCTATATTGGATTATATGAAGATGAATTTAAAAATCGCTATGCCAATCACATAACCTCCTTCCGACATAGGGACAAAAGTAATTAAGTTGGCTAACTACGTATGGACTTAGTCAACTTATGGACTTTGCAAGATAACGAAACACCGTATGTAATTAAGTCGTTCTCAGTGTACAATCTAACACTTATCTATATCGACTGTGTTGGGTTGGAAATAAATGTTGGCAATTGGTGTTTGATAGCCTCAGAACTCAGAGTAAAGAAAACAAAACATATTTTGGTCGACTTTGCGTTCACTTCAACGAGGCACAAAGCTAAGTATTACATGCTATCTATCCCGCTAGTATATTTCTACGTTGAATATGTCGGTCGACAGATTGACGCTGAAACGTTTACAAAAAACAGAGATTGATTCAACTCATAAAAATATAAGGTCATTTTCCATTTAATATTTTAAAATTATTTGTGAAAACAATAAGATGCAAATAATGAAATCTTCGATAGTACATATTAAGATATAAGTTTCTTAGATCGCTCTAGTTTATATTAAAAGGGGCCCATATATCCAGATTATAAGGAGCCATATCTAGGGATCACAAAGACAAAAAGACAAAAAATGTTAGATATTTTTCTACCTTAGTTATCGGCACGATATCTAACTTTAAGCATTTTTGGTTTTAGATTTGTATTTATATTCTGTATCATACAGAAGATGGCTACTTTGAATCATCCATAATCGATCGGAATTTTGATAAAAGAACAGTTACTTCTATGTAAATGCATATAGCATTATTAAATATATCTTTTACAAATATGTGCATTCGGTTAAGTAAATGCAAGATCAACAATACGTGAACACATACACACGCACACACTAACATACAGCATTTACAAGCTCTGTATTCCATCCAAAAAGCATGCACTAACTTACATGATACAAATACAAATACATATATGTGTGTGGGAGCATGTATGTGTGACTGTTTGTTTCTAAATTATGTGTATATCTATATTGTGCATATTTAGTCGTATATAAATAAATCATTTCCATTTAGTTTTTTTTTGCAACGAGCTATCTTATAAAACTTTTCCAAAGGACATTTATAAGATCATGGGTGAGTAGGTTTGACTTAGCGAAATAATCTTGTTAGTTGAATTAAGCATATCAATAAAATAAATCCATTTCAACATACGTCGATGTAATATATTATTCGATCTTCGTTCTGACAAATGACGAAATGCAATGCTTTTCATGTCACACAATACCCATTATATGCTTTCATCTACAAATGTGCATGACCTCTTGAAATTTGAGAATGTTTGTGAAGAGAAATAATTACATATCTGCT